>NC_084604.1:33592562-33917562 GCF_033807715.1 Cololabis saira | reverse complement strand
AGAAAGAAAGATAAATTTCCGTTGATACGTGTTTGTGTAACAAACATAGCGGATCTGAGTCATTCCAGTTTTGCAGTACAGGTGTAACTCATTTAATTGGTTTTTATTAATCCAATTTAATTGGTGTAGTTTAGTAGCATTTAGTATCTTTTAGAGCAGTGTTTTGGGGGCTCCAAAGACTGAATGTGGTGATAGATTTATAGTTACAAAGGTGGAGTTGAATTGTTATTTTTTTTATTGTTATCGGGATAAATGCCAGAAATTATCGTGATACATTTTTTAGTCCATACCGCCCATCCCTAATGTTTGCTTTATTTCCTCATTAACAACAAATAAAGAAAAACCAATATCCAATAATAATCTTTCTGAATTAATTCGGGGTGTCCCTATATTCTTTTAAATGTGTTAAAATATGTATGTTTGTAATGGCCAAATATAGGCAGAAAATTATGAATATTTTACAAAGACAGTGAAAAACTGCCTTAAAAGACAACAGGAATAGGGTTAACAACATTCAGTGAATTTTGTATCAATTTAAAATCAATTCAATTCAGTTCAAGTCAGTTGAACTGATTTCCATGCAGTTCAATTCAATTCAGTCAATTTCAATTCAAATGAGTAAATTTCAATTCACTTCAGTTCAATTCAATACTATTAAATTCAATTCAATTTAAATTCCCACAACCTGGTATCCACGTATGTGTATATAACACACGTGCCTAATTCATAACATTTAATTTTGGAAGGGGGGCCCAAAGCAACAAGAAAAAAATTGCACCAATTCAATTCAATTCAATGCAATGCAATGCAATGCAATGCAATGCAATGCAATGCAATGCCATGCCATGCCATGCCATGCCATGCCATGCCATGCCATTCAATTCAATTCAATTCAATTCAATTCAATTCAATGCAATGCAATTTAATTTAATTTAATTTAATTTAATTTAATTTAATTTAATTTAATTTAATTTAATTTAATTTAATTTAATTTAATTTAATTTAATTCAATTCAATTCAATTCAATTCAATTCAATTCAATTCAATTCAATTCAATTTAATTTAATTTAATTTAATTTAATTTAATTTAATTTAATTCAATGCAATGCAATGCAATGCAATGCAATGCAATTCAATTCAGTTTGATTTATTTCTATTCAGATCAGTTTGGTTCAATTAAATTAAATTTACATAGTATATTTTTATTTTATTTAAAAAATGTTTTGATCCACTTCAAATGTGGACTACTATATTCCACCAGTATTATTATTTTTTTTGAAAACGTAATTTTTTCGATGATGCAAATGCTTAAGAGGCAGAACTGAATGTAAAATATTGAGTTCCCCGTCTCTTGAAATGTTTCACATTTCCCGATGACTGATTTCTGACTACTTCCATACTCGTCCTTTAGAGAGTGAGAACTGAGGTCCGTCAGGCTTGAAAAGGAAGTGTCTAATCAGAGCAGAGGAACTAGTTTTGGAACCCGAGCTCATGTTTAAAAAAGAGACAGGGCTGCCGAAGACGACTCCTCATCTCTTCCACTCCGAGATGGAGAGCATCTCGGAGAGTATCAAATTCTCCGTAGGTCCTCCAACCCTCCTCTACTTGCCTGTCCTCGGAGGTTTGAGTGGCTTGTGGTGAAGCCTGATGGGGATTATTGATCTGCCTGGCGCACGCCTGCGGTTTCGGCAAAAAGACTGACGACCTCACCAGAGAGAATTCTTGGCACGCGTCGGCCTCTGTCTTAGATCAGTTGAATGGATCCTGGAACGGACCAGGAAAGTGGACTATTTGAGCTTTGGAGCCAGGCAATGAAGACATTTTTCTGTGTATTTAAATAATCAGACCAAAACTAGGAAGAAGATAACAATAAACACATCTGATTGGATTTTTTGGAAAGGGGTTGCAGAAGTGAGTAACCATGTGAGTAGCCATGGCAGCAGTGCCCAGAGGTATTTATGCTCTTGGTTAGATTTACTGGTGAGGGCCTCAGTTCCAGTTTTGAACCACATGAAATGATCCTTGGTAGTTGGAGAAGGATGTGGACACTGCGCTAATTATGTGAGATGATGATGTCAGGTATTGATACCTTTTAGTGAGCCAGAACTTTTCCCCTCTGTGATATGTTCCAATAGATGCTTGTGTTCCAGTGTATATAACCACACTGTGGTGACCACACTCACTACACAACCGCACTCACATCCACATGTCGGACATGTCTGGATCCTCAGCAGCCCTCACATATCCGTACTGTCAGGCGGGAGCTCACTTTATCATTCATAGTTGTAAATCATTGCATTGCCTGCAGGAAACACACTGAATTTTATTTTCCAGTCATAAACCATAAAAACTGCCTCTAACGCGAGTTATGATCCTTGGAGACAGAGAGGATGAATGTTTAAAGCAGAACCAGACACAATGGCGGGCATACTTACCCCCCCCCTTTTTTTTTTTTTGCCTGGCATCTACACATGGCCATAGTTATATGGTGGGTTTCCACAAAGGCCTAACATGATCTAAATGACACTAGGGTTGTGTGTTATTAAGCTGTGAACATTTATCACGTTTACTTGCACATTTAAGGTTATAGTTCAACAAGACTGTTTAATTGGACTTCTGTCACTGTCACAGTAAATAAGGGTGGGAGGAGAATTGATTTATTGACTGAAGTATGTCAGACTCTTCTGTGATAGGGAGTATGCCCCATTTCAGCTTGTACTTGAATTTTTTTTGGTGTGACCTACTGTGTCAAATAACCAAAAAAATTACAAAAAGTTTGGTTCAAAGCTACGGAAGAGTATTAGGGCCAGGCAGGAGAAAAATAAAAATAATATTTTAGAGGATGAAGATTTTTTTTTCATTATGCACTTCGAGAAAAAAGTCGAAATGTCGAGAAAAAAGTTGAAATGTCGAGATTAATGTTGAAATACAATTTCAAGAATATAGTCGAAATGTCGAAAAAAAAAGTATAATTTCGAGAAAAAAGTCGAAATGTACTGTATTTCAACTTTATTCTCGAAAATTCGACTTTATGTCGAGAAAAAAAGTCGAAATGTCGAGATTAATGTTGAAGTACAATTTCGAGAAAAAAGTCGAAATGTATTTCAACTTTATTCTCGAAATTTCGACTTTATGTTGAGAAAAAAAGTCGAAATGTCGAGATTAATGTTGAAGTACAATTTCGAGAAAAAAGTCAAGATGTATTTCAACTTTATTCTCGAAATTTCGACTTTATGTCGAGAAAAAAAGTCGAAATGTCGAGATTAATGTTGAAGTACAATTTCGAGAAAAAAGTCGAAATGTATTTCAACTTTATTCTCGAAATTTCAACTTTATTCACGATATTTCGACTTTATTCTTGAAATTGTATTTCAACATTAATCTCGACATTTCAACTTTTTTCTCGAAGTGCATAATGAAAAAAAAATCTTCCTCCTCTAAAATATTATTTTTATTTTTCTCCTGCCTGGCCCTAATACTCTTCCGTACAAAGCCAACTGGTACCATGTTAAGTGATAAAATTAACAGTTTTACAACTCTGCATCTTCACATATATTATACGCTTTCAGGTTTGGAAATTTGCTGGAGTATTCTTCCGAATCAATGCCAAGGGCGGGAACTGAAGAGCATCTAGCCAGTTGAATCCATTCAACTCCATCCACGCAGGAATAACTCTAAAGCAAATTATCTTTTTTTGTTGGTCCATCTTCTAGAAATGTTAATTCAGTCAGACTAACATATTTACATATTTTTTGAATGCCCAGTTTAAGTTGGACAAACTCAATATTTTCTTTCCCAACAGCTTGCGTTTGTACTGATTGTGAATGATCTCAATTACCAGTCCATTACTTCTTCATTTAACCATTGCTTGATAAAGTTTTAACAACCCTTCATATGATGGCAGGAACACATAGAGCTCCTTCATGCTTGGTTTCAAGCGAAGATGGGGCCCCGACTCAAATTTTTGAAATCTTATTGCCTGGCTGAAACCTATGGAAAAGTCCTGTTTTACATGAATATTTGGCACGGAGCTGCAGTTTATCCTGTCTTATGTTCTGAACACTCAGTTGTGCTACAACAGTTTGCCTTTTTTTGACAGCTGGGATGGTGTATAATTTAAAACACTGACATGAAGCGAGGGCTCTGGACAAAGAGGCCTATTGTTTGTGTGTTTGGTCGCTGTCCATGGTCCTGACAATCACATTTTTACAGTAATTTCTCATTTTTTTTAAGTCAGTGCGGCCAGTATCATATTGCATAATCTGAACTGGCAGAGCTCATTAAATATAGGCATTTCTGGGTTTTCATGAGTGCACTTTCATAAAGTTGTGTTTCACTTAGTGGCAAATGGCTTCATGGAATCAAATGTTTCCAGAGACGGCTAAAGACACAGGCACGCTTTAATCTGGTGATGAATGAGTTCTGGTGCAGGCAGGCCTTACAACCAGCTCTGTCTGTGAGGTTCTGGGCCGCTGCCTGCTTGTATCTTGCCTTGCAAGCTGCAGTTGATCATTTCTTTTATTACAGGTCAAAAGACAAGTTGTCATGTTAGGGTGAACATCTTTTCATATCTGGCATTCATCTGTTGAGAAACTGTTGATGTGCAGACTCTAGTCCACAGGGGCATCATGTGGGGTTGCTGCAACAAAAGTGCTAGTTTGGCAGCAGAGGTGGACAGAGTACCTGACCCAAGTACTTGAGTAAGAGTACAAATACTACTGGTCAAAATTTACTCCGTTACAAGTAAAAGTAGCTCAGTCAAAATATTACTCGAGTAAGAGTAGAAAAGTACTTGCTTTTAAAAGGTACTTAAGTATCCAAAAGTAAATGCTTTTAAATTTACTTTAAGTAAAAGTAAGAGTAAGAGTAAATTTCTTATTTTCCACATCTGTAAATTACAATATTTTTTCTAAATTAATTTAAAGATCTTTTAACTCTTGTTTCTGAGAATTAACTCTTTGAAACCAGCTGCACTGATGTGCTGCTTTTAGAACCACAATGTTATATAAAACCTGCAGAAACACCAAAAACAAATCAAATTAATGGGATCATAAGAGGACAGCAGATGATGCAGAGTTTATTAACAATCATGAACTGAAACCAAATGAACCTGCACCATCCTATTGTCTTTTTGATTTTGTCTTTCTTCTCCTGACGCAGGCGTAGCCATTGTTGCGGCTATGTCTTGACTTGTTGCGGCTCTGTCTTGACAAACACAGGCTACTTTGGCGGTATCGTTTTGAGGAGGCTTGACGTATTTCCGCTTTCCGTACATCCCAGTGGAGAGCGTGCACTGTGATAGGTCTCCTCCTTTGACAAAAACAGCTTGTGTCCAATAGGATTTTAGGGAAGAAGAAAAAAGAGCAGACCTGAAAGTAACGAGTACTTTTTAACCTTCCTAGAAATTTACTCGAGTAAAAGTAAAAATATTTGTCTTGGAAATGTATTCAAGTAAGAGTAATAAGTACCAAAGAAATCTAATACTCAAGTAAAGTACAAATCCTCTGGATATGTACTTAAGTACAGTACTCAAGTAAATTTACTCAGTTATTGTCCACCACTGTTTGGCAGTATCCAGTCTGAATTTTTGGCCATGCTGCAAACCACATAGGTGGTCTCCTCCGCTGGTCTCTACGGGTTTGAAAACAAGCCACTAGAGAGCGCCAAAGTAACAATTATTGTTGTTCGGACTGTTTGCAAAGTCACAAGGGTGGGTTTTGGAATTGAGAGTAATTACAATGAGGCTTTTTTTTCCCAGATTTTATTCTATTTTATCTATTTACTTAATTGTAGTCCTCCTCTGGGACTTTCAGTTGCCCCCTGTGAAGATAACGGACGATCAGGGAGGTCAAGGGATTCATGCTGATTCAACAGTTGAGGCCCACGCTGGAGGGGCCACGGCCTTGAGTTTATCCCGGGACTAAATGAGAAATCAAGATGCACCGTTTAAAAGGCAAAAGAAACACACACAAACACACGCGCAGACACGGCCTCGTTAGAGAAGACGGAAACATAGGAGGAGATATACAGCTCTCTGAGTGGTATGAGGCCCTTGAGGATCACTTCCCGCCTGAGCTGTTTCTCTGAAACCTTTGTAGAGGTCAAGTAAACAGTTTGTATTGGGCATTCAGCTCTGTGTATGGGTGTGTGTGTGTGTCTGTGGTTTTGTCTCCTTCCGAACTCTTGTTTGCACTACTTTCTTGATTGCATAATGTACCGAAGAAAGCACAGTCTACTTTTTGCTGTGCTGCTGCAAAACGGCTTACAACCTGGTATAAAAATTAAGCCTGCATCATCGCTGGCATCATGTTCAGCCATCAAATTTAGCCGGGGACAAAAAAACTCTACACCGGGCCCGTCTTAAATGAGCCTGAGCTCCGTCTCTGTGCTCCGTCTCTCCCGTGCATGCAGGACATTATGCTAATTTCCCCGGGTGTCTGGGTCCCGCTGCTCCTCCGGAGTTCATTATTATAATTGCTAGACATGGCTGAGAACGCTGAGAATGTGAACTTGAAACCAGCAGGAGCTTTTTCCACGCAATCCATATTCAGGGAAATCCCGAGAATGTTCCCAATCTGAACCTTAACAAAACATGTGGAGATGGTGTAGATCTCCCTTTCAGCATGTGTACACACTCTTAGATTGGCTCTATTATGTCTTGGAATAATGTAAAACAGCTTCCCCTGCTTTTCTCTGTTTCTGGTCCTGTCTCCATCTCTTTGGTTTTTCTCAGTCCACCTTTGAAATACAGCCATGGCAGCGACAGTGGAAGGAGTAGTTTAGTTTTCTAAGCGTGCGGGAGAACCCATGGCTTTGCTACTCCAGCGAGCAAAAAGTAATGCTGGTTTCACAGCAGATCAGAGATGACACCACTTAATGTGTGTTTTTCCTACTCTTCAGATCTGCGTGTTAGCTTATTCAGAATAGATCAAACACGTGATGCATGAACTGGAAATGTACAAACCAGAAATGGAAATCTAATCAAAATAAGTTGGCTGTCTAAACCTTTTAAAGATACTCTCCAAACAATCAGATTTAGCTTAATGCTACATTATTTTACACTGCCAAGTAAAGTTTTCTGTCACACTTGTTTAACTTGTCACATTGGACCATGAGGACTTTCTGTTCGCTACAAATGAATGCTTGTAAATAATGTTTGTCATCTCCAGCTTTAAGGTGAGCACTCAAACTAGGGATGGGCGATATGGACTAAAAAATGTATGATGATAATTTCTGGCATTTATCCCAATAACGATAAAAATGACGATAAAAAAATACCAATTCAACTCCACCTTTTTAACTATATTCAGTCTTTGGAGCCCCAAATCACTGCTCTAAAAGATACTAAATGCTACTAAACTACAACAATTAAATTGAATTGATAAAAAACAATTAAATTAGTACACCTGTACTGCAAAACTGGAAGGATTCAGATCCGCCATGTTTGTTACACAAACACGTATCAACGGGAATTTATCCTTTCTTTCTTTCTTTCTTTCTTTCTTTCTTTCTTTCTTTCTTTCTTTCTTTCTTTCTTTCTTTCTTTCTTTCTTTCTTTCTTTCTTTCTTTCTTTCTTTCTTTCTTTCTTTCTTTCTTTCTTTCTTTCTTTCTTCCTTCCTTCCTTCCTTCTTCCCTTCCTCTTTTCTCCCTTCCTTCCTTCCTTCCTTCCTTCCTTCCTTCCTTCCTTCCTTCCTTCCTTCCTTCCTTCCTTCCTTCCTTCCTTCCTTCTTTTTTCCCTTCCTTCCTTCTTCCCTTCCTCTTTTCTCCCTTCCTTCCTTCCTTCCTTCCTTGTTTTCTTTCCTTGTTTTCTTCCTTCCTTCCTTGTTTTCTTTCCTTGTTTCCTTCCTTCCTTCCTTCCTTCCTTCTTTTCTCCCTTCCTTCCTTGTTTTCTTTCCTTGTTTCCTTCCTTCCTTCCTTTCTTCCTTCGTTCTTTTTTCCCTTCCTTCCTTCTTCCCTTCCTCTTTTCTCCCTTCCTTCCTTCCTTCCTTGTTTTCTTTCTTTCCTTCCTTCCTTCCTTCCTTCCTTCCTTCCTTCCTTCCTTCCTTCCTTCCTTCCTTCCTTCCTTCCTTCCTTCCTTCCTTCCTTCCTTCCTTCCTTCCTTCCTTCCTTCCTTCCTTCCTTCCTTCCTTCCTTCCCATACGTTGTGCGTGGATTTAACGTAGAACCATAAATCAGTTTTACACAAAAACATAATCAACAGGAATTTATCGTTTTTACCGTGAGATACAAATTCTTACCGCGGGGAATTTTTTTGACGGTTTATCGTGAACGGTAAAATATCACCCATTCCTAACTCAAACACTTTCTCCCTTCCAGCTGGTGACGGACGCAGTCTCTCTGGGATGCCCCTCGTCCGCCCAGTTCTGTTCCTGACCGGTTGTGATTTAACCTAATTAGTTGTGACACGTCGCACCAGCTGTTTGTTTTAACTTTACACACTCATTTCATCCTCCCGCCTCCAACATCTCTGAAAGTAGTTAGTGATGTTAAGCATAACAGATCTCAGGCAAGAACACATTCTTCAAGAGGGTTTCTAAGTTGCAGCATTTGATACCATCTTTGCACGATTTTCACTTATACATGTAGTTAGAGAAATAACAGGCAGAAAACAGGTGAATCGTTCAGTTGCGGCTACAAGCACCAAAATTGGCACACATACTCCTTAGGGGTTGCTCTTTTGATAAAACTATTGTGCCAAAAAAAACACACACAAAACCTCTAACAATACTAAAGTATACACTGCCATCCATTTTACCAGTGTCAAACATAACAAAAAAAATTCTAATTTTGCAGAATATTAGGATTCTGGGAGTGATATATGTAGGGTTGCCACCCGTCCCGTAAAATACGGAATTGTCCTTTATTTGAGGAAAAAAAATGTTGCGTCCCGTATTGAACTAATACGGGATGCGATTTGTACCGTATTTTCATTAACTTTTACACCATATTCTAGTTGAATTATTGAAATAAATTAACTTTTACACCATAGTCTAGTTGAATTATTGAAATAAGTTAACTTTTACACCATATTCTAGTTGAATTATTGAAATAAATTAACTTTTACACCATATTCTAGTTGAATTATTGAAATAAATTAACTTTTACACCATATTCTAGTTGAATTATTGAAATAAATTAACTTTTACACCATATTCTTCACCTGTAGGCTATATTATACATTTGGGCTGATGTGGACATACAGTAGCATAGGAGGCTATTTCAGTTGCTAGTATGGTTGTCTGTCTGTACAGTCATGCAAGTTCAATGCTATTAAAGCACGTTAAACTTGAAATCAAAGCATTTTGTTTTTTTATATAAAAATAAACACATTTTTATTCAGTTTAGAAGTTTTGGGGCTTTTTTCTTTTGGCTCCTGCGCTGCTGAAATCAGGGCGTCCCTTATTTCTATTTCTGAAAGGTGGCAACCCTAGATATATAGTACAAGGAAGCCAAAGTGTAAGTCCATGGGTCCAAATTTAGATTCTACATAGTGAAAAGGTTATGATTTGACACCAAGATCATTCCAATAGGACAACTCTATTGGATTTTTTGCGAAATGCAATATTACTGTATATTCGATGGTGGCCATCTTGAAAAAAGGCTTTTTTTTCTGGCACAATGGTTTTATCAAAAGAGCAACCCCTAAGGAGTATGTGTGCCAATTTTGGTACTTGCAGCCGCAACTGAACGATTATTCCTGTTATTTCTCTAACTAATGGGATTTAAATGATTTATAATTCATTGTGTCTGGTTTTATTTACATTTTACACAAAATCCCAACTAATTTGGGAAAAACAGTGGGAGATACAATATATTATACCATTAAGCAAGTTCCTATCATTCATTAGAAGTGGATATTTAAACCTGAGGCCTTTATGATCAAATACAAAATTGTGATTCATGTGAAGAGATGAACTTAAGAAGAATTAAGTTACAAAATACCTAATTTATTCTTAAAATAAACAAAATGTACAATCACAATGCCAATTTCACTCACTGTTGTCAGGTCTGTTTGTCCCTTTGGAGAAAAGAAAAAACAACAAAACAAACAAAAAAACCTCATGATCTTTACGAAACGTACCAGCAAAATCTAACATAGTCCCCGTTAGATCAATTTTCCTGACGAGTGTTCATGAGAGGAAGCATAGCAATAGAGATAACAAGTAAACTTTACATAAAAAGCAAGATAAAGTACAATTCCTGGATATCATACATGTTGACCATTAAATAATACAAGAATTTGAATGTCAGTTTGTACTCAACTTTTTAAAAGGACGAGCCCCTTTTTTCTTTTCCGAGGAATAAAAAATAAAATAACACAACACAAACAAAAGGCATGTGACGACAGAATGGGATCTCAGTGCTGTGCTGATCTGTAAACAATTTTTAAAAAAGGACATTCCAAACTAGGTGTTGAATTACTGCGGAGATACTGAACGTGAACGTTAATGGGAGCTTCCTGTCAAGTTATTGCATATTGTACGCTGGAGCGATTACGACTCATTTGGGGCTGAAACAATTAAGGAAATGTAGTGTAACATGTTCAAATCCACCAACTGTTTTCACATCATCATCGTCTGCAGAGACTGCGTGCAAACCTTTGACGAAAAGTTTGAAGTCTGATCCGTGAACTGGCCCGTGTTTTTATCAGCTTTTTAAAAATGGCTTTATTATATTACCTACATGCACTGAATATGAAAGCGTATGAAAAATTTGAAAAAGGCCACATTTTTTTTTTTTTCAAACAAATATCGAGTGCCTTGTGGATCAGATTAAACTCTAATGTAAATGGTTTGTTTGGCCAAGTGTTATCCATTCTGTGAGTGTGTACATGTGTGTATGAGTGTGTGTATGTGTGTGTATGACTCCAGTGGCGTTAAAAGTTGCACTGAGGACCAAAACCACAAGCCCTGTTGGCAGCCGGCCGCAAGTGCTGCTCGAAATAAAACCAGAAATAAGTCCTTTATGAAACAAACATACACAAGTCTCCCATATTTTTTGGTTACCAGTTTGCTGCCAGCAGCTGAATCCAATCACCTCAGTTTCTGAACTCCGGCACAATTTAGGAGGTTATGCAGTCGCATCGATTGCAAGGCGTCCCATAATACTGGGGCAAGAGATTGATTTAAGTTGTGACGTTCATGAATGAAGGAAGGGCACAGATCTGGTGGGGCCGAGTCAAGATTAAAATCAAAATCTGGGGCCGGATTCACAAAACATTCTTAAGAAAAAAAATCTTCTTAAATGTCATTTTTTTCTTAAGTTCAGTCTTAAGAAGAAAAAAGAGAAGAAGTCATATTCTCCAAAAAAGTTCTTAAGTATTTTCTCAACTTTCTTCTTAAGTTTCTTCTTAAGAAAAAACTTAAGAATAAATTGTATTCTTGAAATAAAAGTTCTCAAATTTGTTCTTGACTTTTTTCTTAACTTTAAGACAACCTTGACCTGTCTTAAAATGTCTTCTGTGAAAAGGTAAGACTCTAATATAAACCTTTTTCAACACATTTTAGACAAGTTTAGACTAGTAGGTCATAGTTTGAGGATATACTTTGTAATTAATTACACAAAGAGCCTGTTAACTGTTTGTTAGCATGTTAGTTAGCGTGGTAGTTAATTATTATTAATTTTCCCCAATAGTAATTTCTTTTCGCACATTAATCTCATCCACCATAACCTTGAAAAGTTCCTGCATCTCTTTTTCTCCTTCTCCATGTTTAGTGAGTGAATGACGGTTAAGATGCAAACTACCTGTATAAATGTTGTTTGTTGGCGCGTGCAATGCAATGACATATTTTAAGAAGTTCTTAAGTAGGAAAAATAAGAAATTCGTAAGAAATGACACTTCTTAAGGGGGTTCTTAAGAAAATATTGAGGAATTGCACTTAAGAACTTTCTTATGAACTTCTTAATTTTAGATCTTAAGACATTTCTTAAGATCGTTCTTAAGAACATGTTGGTGAATCCGGCCCCTGGAGATTCATGAATTGTCTGAAGGAATGTCACAGTCTCTTTTGTCCTCCAGCGTGTGATTCCCTCTCCAGTCTGGAAGACTGGAAGAGAAAAACACACAAACCTGTGCGTGGCGCCGCCCACTAACTTTTTCAAAGCTATCTTTTGCATATGAAATGAAAGCTATAATAGACTTGGCATGTTGAAGCTATAATCTTGACAAAGCTTTCATCCCAACTGGATGTGAAAAAAGAAAAAGCAAATCTGTGGGATCATCCAAGGATTATTCCAGTCCTGAGGAGTTTATGCATCACAAAATAAACCCAGCCTTTCGAGCCTGACTTGCTGCTCTAAAGCGCATTACCTGGCGCGGCACCGGCTGTAATCGTCTTTGGATTCAGTTCGCATGTAACTTTCCTTATTTTGAAGAGAAAACGCACAAGTGTGCGTGCGCATGTCAGACTAGACAAAATAAAGAAATTAAACTGAATTTCCCTAAATGGATAATTATTTTCCCCCACTGAAGCTGACTTTCAGGGTATGTTGCCAAGAGGCACAATGCGAGTTATTGCTCAATAAATACCAAAGGTTTAATTCTCTGCCAAATGTGTGTCAACGCCTAGCGAGGATGTTGGCTTCATAATGTGTCGAGCAGTTAAACCGAACGTTACACCAGAAGAAACATGCTGTTGCAATACTCTTTGGAAATTACATTTCATATTCCAGACAAATTTAAATCTTTGGGTGCTACAAAAAAAAGAGAGAGAAAAAAATTAAATCTCTTATTATCTTAAATTACCTATAAAAAAAACAACAAACAAACAAAAAAACAAAAAAAACAAATTAACTTACTTATATAAATGCAACAAAAATATTCAGATTACACTTCTTTGACTCAAGTTTCAAATACAATACATAATTTATGGCTTTTATAAGTTAAAACTAAGAAAACTCTTCAATCTACATCAACGTCTCACCCACAATATACAAGTTAAATTAATTGGTTTAAAGCAAATTTTCTGTCCACACATCTTCAGGTAACATATGTGTTACTCTTATCACTTGCTACTCAGTGCTTAATTTGCATCTTGATATTGTCGTGGTTAAAAAAAAAAAAAAAAGCAAAAAAAAAAAAAAAAAAAAAAAAAAAAAAAAAAAAAACATGCTCAGCAAAAGCCTTAATGGAATACAAACACTATACAAAAGTCTTTTACAAATAATGATGAGACATCCCTTAGTTTGTGGACTGCCATAAAGCTGGAAAAATGTCTTGTCTGCTGGGGCTGAGTTGAGCAAAAATAGTTTTTATTATTATTGCTGTGAGAATCACTCCCTTTGTAGTGCCTTGGTCAAAACACATTCCAGGAAGACAAGTCTGTGCAAGTCTGTGAGTGTGTGTGTGTGTGTGTCTGGGTCTTTTTTTTGTTGTTTTATTTTAATCTCTACCTTAATTTCCAAGCAAAAGGTGGAGATAGCTGATGCGAGCCCACAAACCCCCTTTTTTATTACATAAAAAAGGTTTTGTGCTTTCAAAAACTTGGGCTGACGTCTTATCTCTCTCTGCCTTCAATACGGCCTCCATACGGCTTCATCTATGCGGCCTCCGGGGTTGAGAACGGTCGGGGAGTTACTGTGGCTCCCGTCGCCGTCCACCCCGCCCTCTGTCTGGCTGGGCAGGTTGGGGTTGACCAGCGAGGTGCCCGTGGAGGCGCTAGTGCACGGCGGGATCATGCGGGACGGCGAGCGGTCCCCGCCGGGGACCATGGAGAACTGGTACGAGTTGGAGGACGCGCCGTAGTACAGGTAGGGCGTGCTGCTGGTCTGGAAGGGGCCGCTCTGGCTCTGGGTGGAGCCCGGGTACGGCGGCGGCAGGTAGGTGTGGTAGTGGGCGCTGCCCAGCGGCATGGCCGAGGTGACGGGCGGCGTGTAGGTGAAGGTGGCCGGGTAGTGCATGCGCGGGCTGGAGAAGCGGCTGTCGGCGATGGAGGAGAGGCTCGGGAACTGCCGGTCGAACTGGCCGGGGAACGGACTCAGGTCGGAGGAGCCTGGAGAAAAAACACACACACACGGATACGGTCAGTCGTCTGGACATCCTGTCGTTCAACAGCAGAGATCATGATCACGGATAGGGATGGGAGGTATGGACTAAAAAATGTATCACGATCATTTCTGGCATTTATCCCAATAACGATAAAAAAAATACCAATTCAACTCCACCTTTTTAACTATAAATCTATCTCGCTCTCAGATCCGCCATGTTTGTTATACAAAAACGTATCAACGGGAATTTATCCTTCTTTCTTTCTTTCTTTCTTTCTTTCTTTCTTTCTTTCTTTCTTTCTTTCTTTCTTTCTTTCTTTCTTTCTTTCTTTCTTTCTTTCTTTCTTTCTTTCTTTCTTTCTTTCAGGCTCATTTCCTTCCTTCCTTCCTTCCTTCCTTCCTTCCTTCCTTCCTTCCTTCCTTCCTTCCTTCCTTCCTTCTTCCCTTCCTCTTTTCTCCCTTCCTTCCTTATTTCCTTGTTTCCTTCCTTCCTTCCTTCCTTCCTCCTGCTCTCTCCTTCCTTCTTCCCTTCCTCTTTTCTCCCTTCCTTCCTTCCTTCCTTCCTTCCTTCCTTCCTTCCTTCCTTCCTTCCTTCCTTCCTTCCTTCCTTCTTCCCTTCCTCTTTTCTCCCTTCTTTCCTTCTTTCCTTGTTTCCTTCCTCCCTTCCTTCCTTCCTTCCTTCCTTCCTTCCTTCCTTCCTTCCTCCTGCTCTCTCCTTCCTTCCTTCCTTCCTTCCTTCCTTCCTTCCTTCCTTCCTTCTTTTTTCCTTCCTTCCTTCCTTCCTTCCTTCCTTCCTTCCTTCCTTCCTTCCTTCCTTCCTTCCTTCCTTCTTCCCTTCCTTCCTTCCTTCTTCCCTTCCTTCCTTCCTTCCTTCCTTCCTTCCTTCCTTCCTTCCTTCCTTCCTTCCTTCCTTCCTTCCTTCCTTCCTTCCTTCCTTCCTTCCTTCCTTCCTTCCTTCCTTCCTTCCTTCCTTCCTTCCTTCCAAAAATCTGACTTTACACAAAAACATCATCAACGGGAATTTATCGTTTTTACCGCGAGATGACAAATTCTTACCGTGAGGAATTTTTTTGACGGTTTATTGTGAACGGTAAAATATCACCCATTCCTAATCACGGACATCAAGTCAGTTTAATCACTTTGGATTAAAAGTGTGGCTTGAACTTTTATTGAGTAGTTTAACTTCACAAATAAGTCACTTGAGAAATTAAGCAATTGCAAATTAAACTGTCATTTCAAGTCAGGTGCGTATTTACCAATTTAGAACGCTAGTTAATATTTTATGGCTTCATTATTGTTGGATTTACCTTTTAATTTTACTATAATCTTTGTTTGGAGCCGGCGCTCCCACACGTACAAAGACCCTTATATTTTTACACTCGTGCATATTTATGCTTCCCTGTGTGTGTTGCTGCATGTTTATGTGTATCTATGTAATTGTTTATGCATGCAAATGCATGTGCAAACGGTTTGTGTGTGCAGGGGGTTGGGTGTGTGTGTGTGTGTGTGTGTGTGTGTGTGTGTGTGAATACTGTATGCACATAAAAAAGCAGTTGGGATGAATCAGGAGCTGCACATGTGGAAACACTTTGAGCAGAAACAGTTTCCATAAGATCCATAATGAGGCAGGGCTGAGCTCTGATGTGGCTCCTCTCCTCGCCTCCCATCAGCTCCAGCGAGTGTGTGCGCGTGCGTGCGAGCGTGCGAGCGCGCGCGAGTGCGTGCACACAAGAGCGCGTAAGTCACATGTGCGGGAGAGAGCTAGGAAGGAGCTGCTCCATCTCACCCTTCGTTCCTCTTTTCGCTTCATCCCTCAAAAAATACCCAAAAACCACTAACTGGCTGCGGCGAGCTTCGCGCTGGGCGAGGAGTTGAAGGACTCCTCAACCCCCCCCTAACCCCCCCACCACCCCACCCCTCAGCCCGTCTCCTTTCAGTGGTTTAGTCCAGCCATGGAGCTCTTATCATAAATCACCAGGCGTCTTCCGTGTCACCATGTCTGCTGCGAGAGGACAGGGGGGTGGCGAGGAAGAGGAGGGAGAAGGAGGGGGCGCAGTGTTTATGCGCAGGGAGGGATTGCGAAGCCCGGGTTTGTCGCTAGCGTCAGATAGCATATGCTGCCAATTAGGCCTTTTAAACTTCCTCCTTCCACCAGATCGGTTTGATTTTGATAGAAATAATAGGTGATTGTCTCCGTAGTAGAGCAGAAGTGTGATCTCACACATGACCGGCACTCTTCAATAAACTCCCGTCTCTTGTTTTTAACTTTTTGGAGCAGTTCTGGGGCGCGGAGAGGCCCTGTGATGATGAGCCAGATCAAACTTTATTAGCTCAAAGGAAGCCAGTGTGTGACATTGTCTAAATGTTTAGGGGGGGATTTTACAAACACTGAGACATCACTTCCGAATGAGGTGTTATGACTTTACTTGATGAACTTCTGCAACCGCTGCGCGGCAAATTAAACATTTCGACACTTGATTGTTTGAAGATGCATTGGGGTGGGGGGTTTGCGGGAGCGTGCATGAGACTAGACCTTTCATACCAGTCTGTACTTTGGTATGTTCTGTAGCGTGATACTGTTACATAGCAGCCTGGCGAGGTGTCAACATGATCTCTGGAGATCTGCGAGCCCCAGGCACATCACTTAGGAGGCATTAAGCGCAAGGAGGTGTGCAAGTGAGGCAAAAAAAGCGCGCGTTTTAAGCGCGTGCGTGCGCCCCTTACGTACACACGTGTCACTCCGAGCGCGAGGGCTCAACGCTCGAGAGATGAAAGCTGAAGGGGGGGGGGAAGACCGAGCTAATCAAAGCTGACAGGGCAGCTGGCTGGATTTTAAACCCCGTCTAATGCAGAGTCACACGGCTGCATCGGCTAATCACTCACCCTCGCCTACGGCCCCCAGACACACACGCACACAAGAGGAGGGTGCAGTGTGTTAGCACAAGGAAGCAGACAGAAAAAAAAAGCAGGGCAGAAGAAACCTCGTGGCAGAGATTCAAACAGGTGTACGGGGGAGAAACCCGTCTGGCGGCATGTTGGGATCTTTCACTTTGGGGAAGAAAACTGAAACAAATTGGAACACAGATGCTGCTGTTACTGCAAACAGACTGGCTAATGCAATTACCCACAATGCCTTGAGAAAGTGGTGTACCGCTGTAAGGACATTTTATTTGTCAGTCAGAAGCCTGTTATTATCTGCGGGCCTGTTATTACCCATACTCCTTTGGAATCAAAGGCTTAGAACTAGGAAAAAAAGGAAAAAAAGGAAGCGATCGTTTTATTCCCTTCGCTGATTGAAAGACGTCATCCAAATATGGAGAGACGCTCGGACTCTTACCAGGCGCCTCCACTCCTCACGCTCATTTCAGAGCCGGCCAACGCCGGCTCGCTGAAAAAGCAGCGGCTCATTTTTCCGCCTTTGTTTATGTTTCTGCTTTTGTTTGGTTGTGGAACTGTTGTGCATATATGCTCGTCTCTAAACGCCGCCTCCGTAGCCAAAACAAATCCTGTGCAGCCTGATCTGATTCAGCCCCTGGACGGGTGAGGCGTCTGGGTGGGTTTTGGAGAGGTGGCAGAGTAGTGGTTTCTACCTGGCAATCGTCTAGGCACGTCACTGATGGCAGGCAGGCCCGTGCCTCGGCTGGAGGAGAGGGGGGTGGTGGAGTGGACTGAGGGGGACGCCATGGGACTCAGGTACGATGGATACGTCTGTTCGTACGACCAGGGAGGAGAGGACTGGGACTGGCGAGGGTCTGATGGGGAGAAATGGAGCGAGTGAAGGAAAGAGGAAAGAAAGGAAGCAAAAAAAAGAAAAGAAACGGAAAGGGAAAGAAAGAAAGAAAGAATAATTACTAAAAGGGCTTGTATTGGTGTGAAACTGTTACATTAAAATAGACAAAACTGCAGCCATGAACAGTGTTCCTCTGTGTTTTTGGGGTAAGTAGTATCAAATGGGCTCGTTACGCAACGTCCTCTATAATGACACATCTAATGTTTACCTTTGAAGAAGACATCTTCCTGTTTGCCTTATAAAACATTGTGCTTGCAGCTGAGACACAGAGAGCCTTGCTGGCACTTGTCCAAGGTGTAAACACAGCAAACCACCACAGCACACTTTATCATTGTGTCTGTGCAGCAATACAGAGACAGAGAGCGGGAAAGGAACGAGGGAGGGTTTTTTCACACACACACGCACATGTATATACACACACATATATATATATATATATATATATATATATATATATATATATATATATATATATATATATATATATATATATATATATATATACACACACACACAGGACTGTCTCAGAAAATTAGAATATTATGATAAAGTCCTTTATTTTCTGTAATGCAAAAATGTCCTACATTCTGGATTCATTACAAATCAACTGTAATATTGCAAGCCTTTTATTATTATAATATTGCTGATCATCGTTTACAGCTTAAGAAAACTCAAATATCCTATCTCAAAAAATTTGAATATTCTGGGAATCTTAATCGTAAACTGTAAACCATAATCAGCAATATTAAAATAATAAAAGGCTTGCAATATTTCAGTTGATTTGTAATGAATCCAGAATGTATGACATTTTTGTTTTTTTAATTGCATTACAGAAAATAAAGAACTTTATCACAATATTCTAATATTCTGAGACAGTCCTGTATATATATATATATATATATATATATATATATATATATATATATATAAATATATATATATATATATATATATATATATATATATATATATATATATATATATATATATATATAAAAATATATATATATATACACTGTATATATATATACAAACATATTGTCCGAGGGTTCTTTTTAAGTATTCAGAAGGTGTTTATAAACACTGGAGTTGGTGGAGTAAATGATCTGGAAATTGCAATTTTAATTTAGGAAATCCTGCAGCAGGGTGAGCCGGGACTGAGAGGGAATGCAAATGTTTTAGCAAGCATGCAGACAGATCCAAGAGCGAGCCAAAAAACAAAGGTTTAACCAACTAAAAATAATGAAAAGCTCATTTTTGCAGTTTTCCAGAATAGCGAATGCTGCACATGCAGTAGTTGGGACTTCAAAGGAAACAGAAATAAGATTAAAACCACAAAAACAGCACCATCGAAGAGTTAAGGAACCTGTTAAGGAACTCTGCTTTTTCATTACTCGTATTGTAAAATAACCCCTTAAGAGGATCTCGTTCAGTTCCATTTATAACACTTGCTGCCGTCCTGCTACGGTGTTTAAGCTCGCCTCAAAGGGTCGCCTTAGCAGCGCGATGAAGTCGTGCCACAGAATAACTAAGAGCTGAATGACCGTGTGTGACACGCGTCCAGATTTGTGAGCGATCGGGTAGCAGTCATGGTGACCCGTGAGAGATGGGGTTACCCTCTAAGATAGAGAGGTAATGTGACATCCCGCTAACCGCTCGTGCCATCAGGCCATGACTCCAGAGCCGACACGTCATAGACTCAGTAATTCACTTCAAAACAAGTGCAAATACGGTACCAATTTGTAGGTATCTTTCAAACAAGGTATTTCTAGACATTTGAGTGTCAAATGTAAAATATACAGTGTCTAGAAAGCTCTTTCACACCTTTAAACCTTCTTGTCTCAACACTGAAATGAAAGCTACGGCTTGGTAATTTGTTCAATGTCAAGGTAAATGACTAAAGAGTAGGCCTGTGTTGAAAAAATCGATTTCCCAATTCTAAATCGATTCTCATATTAATTCCTAAAAATCGATTCATACATCTAAAGATCGATTTTTTTATTTTTTTTTTTATTTTTTGTTTTTTTTTTTATTTATTTTTTATTTATGTATCTTTTTTTTCATCATTACATTACAACTTTTGGTTATTTTTTTGTTTATCCCCAAAAAAGGAATGTTTTGTTGGACACAAGAATAACTGGTGCCATGTTTTTGCCTTTAAATATGTTTAAAGGTATGAAAACATTAAAGTGTAAGGTTATAATTGCATAAATTGTCTATATTTCATTACTTTATATACTGTCTTGGGGTTACATTTGCAAAAAATGCTAAAAACCAAATGCTCAAAAATTAAAAACCAAAATAGACCGAAAATGGAACAAATTAAAACGGAATGTGGGAAAAAATAAAAACGATTTCATCCGTCTCTGTTTCCTCCCTGGATCTGTTTGGTAATTCTGCCCCACGATGTTTCTGAAAGCAGTTCTATCAGCATTCTGGGAGCTGATTGGTCCTTACAGCATCATTAGCTGCCAATACTTGCTGTTGAATCTCAATATAATACTAGTAGTAATATTTTGCATAACTACAGTCATATAATTCATGCAACAGCTCAAAAAACAGTTTTAATAACACTAACCCAAATCAATATCGGAATCGAATCAAATCTTGATAATCGATTCTGAATCTTAATAATCGGAATCCAATCGATTCTTGACATTTGAATCGATCCCCAGCCCTACTAAAGAGTATTTTTCTAATACTGATATGAAGATCACAACTGGCAAATGGATAACACATAATCCAACTGCAATCAAAAAAGTCAACGTTTAAAGCCTTGCGATGTCAATTATTGTTCTGAAATATTTTCAAACCAAACAAAAAAAAAGTTTCAGTCAGTTTTATTTCAGGTTGGAAAGACGGATTTGGATTATTTAAGTGTCATAGCATAGGATAATATATTGGAAAAAAAAAAGCTAATGATGACAACGCAGCAAAATGGATACAACAACCGACATTTCAAATCTAAAATTGCAGTTTTTAGTTTTGTTTTGACATTTTTGTTAGAGGTTTATGCTAGAACACTTTTCAGAAGCGACACATACTTGGATAACTACTTTTTATGTTTGAGGTTGGCTAATGATTTGCAGCTCATCCAAACGGTTGTGCAAAAAAAAAAGATGAACACGCAGACCCAGTGATGTCACGCTCTGATTGGTGGACGGCACTTTGGCTTTGTTTAAACAGCTCCGACGTAAAAAGTGAGTGGTGGATTTGAGAAGAGCAGAAACTGTATCCCCTCCTAAGTAGTGCACTGTCAATCACAACAAAGCCCCGCGGCCTTCTGCTTTCTGTCTGAAACTATAATTTACAGGCTGAGTGCCAGACTATACTATAGTTTTAAAACTAGCAGAGTAAAAAGAGTATAAACACACAAGCAAAATATTGATTGTCATCTCCCCTCGAGTGAGCATTATCTCATGTACGTTTCATTTACAAACTAGCCCCGGGCTCACCCCCTGCTGACCGTTCAGTAAAACACTTAACATTTAAGATATTGGCTTTACTTTTCAGATCAGCAGGGTTACATCAGTCTGCCGTGACTGATTAGCTCTTCATTCCAGGGATGTTTGTGGTTTTGGCGTGTGAACTCTGCATGATTACTGAGGAATATTTTAAAAAACTGACTCCGGGAACTCACCTGTTATCTGCGTCTGACCCTGCGGATTGAAGGAGTTGGCGGCCGTGTTGAGCGTCGGCCGCGGGCCTTGAGTGGGGACCGCGACCCTCACCCTCATCCTCTCCAGCTCGCTGAGGCGGTCTGAGAACGGGACTGTCTTGGGATGATCCTCCAGCTTTTGACGATGCCCTGCAGGGAAACAGAAAAATCCAAAAATACATCAACGCCTGACTAAATTGGGGGTAAAACTTGGGTTTTTTTATTGGACTCGTGACCCGGGTGACCAGTACTGTGTTGTGTTTATGTGCACCAGCCGTGACGAACAATGTTCAAAGTTGTATATCTGACTTAACTAATTGATATTTCTACTCTTTAGGAAATGCGGAAGACAACAGATTAGGAATGGGTGATATTTTACCGTTCACGATAAACCGTCAAAAAAATTCCCCACGGTAAGAATTTGTCATCTCGCGGTAAAAACGATAAATTCCTGTTGATTACGTTTTTGTGCGAAGCTGATTTATGGTTCTGCGTTAAATCGACGCAGAGCCTACGCTGTACGCAGCCAACAGCGAAGCCGGCACGGGACAACGGGGAAAACGTGCATGCAGCGTCATGTGACGTCACATCTGCAGGACAGCGCGGGAAATTCGGGCCCGAAATTGCAGCACATTTTGCAGCACACAGCCTGTTCAAGGCAACGGAGAGATACGCTAGAGGGCTCATTCTTTTTGGTTTGGAACGCTTGATCTGACATTATTACTAGAAAACTTAAAACGTATACGCATTTTTTTCATAAATCCTGCCTCATGCTCCTTTAAACGAGGCTCCAGCTCCGTTATCTGGAACTGGTTTGGATTTATAAAGAGTGACGAGGAGCAAACATCATCTATTATATGCAGAGTCTGCAAAAAAACAGTGCGTGCAAAGGATGGCTTTTATTTATTTGTCCTGTTTCTTTATTTATCAGGTTGTATTTTTTTCTACTTTGTGATTTTATAAGCTAAGAAAACATGAAGGATAATGGGACTTTTGCTGTGTGCACCGTTATCCCACTGTTTAAGCCATACAGTCTGAATAAATGTTGAATCTGTTCTTACATTTCAAACTTGTTTCTTTTGAGTCATTACAGTTTTGCAGTACAGGTGTACTTATTTAATTGGTTTTTATTAATTCAATTTAATTGGTGTAGTTTAGTAGTATTTAGTATCTTTTAGAGCAGTGATTTGGGGGCTCCAAAGACTGAATGTGGTGATAGATTTATAGTTAAAAAGATGGAGTTGAATTGGTATTTTTTTATCGTCATTTTTATCGTTATTGGGATAAATGCCAGAAATTATCATGATACATTTTTTCGTCCATACCGCCCATCCCTAACACAGATACCAACATTTATTCTTAAATATTTCCCCCTGCTGTGTTATCCGCTTGCCTGCATTCAACAGGTAAACAAATAAGTTCCTTTTTGCACCCTGGACACAGGCTGTTTGTATGACAGCAGTCGTGTTGCATGCAAAGCAAAGCATCCCTTTAACATGAACCGCATTGTCAGCATTCAGCTCTGAAATAGTTGAACGTTTAAGTCAGCGCACAGTTCAAATCTGGTCAAATATCCTGCATCAAGCACGGCTTAATTAATCTTTTTTTTTCCTCCTCTGTGTTACGTTTCACTCGGGAAACTGTGAAGAAGAGCTATACCAGCTTCAGGAAATAGGATCCTATAACTTCTTAATTGACAAAGAGGATGTAGCATTCCATATGCAAATACCTTATCTCACCTGGCATGACAGAAAAAACAGTAAACAGAGAGATCTAGCAAGACTGTGAAGCTCCATGTGTGTTTAATTTTAACATGAAGAAGAAGCCTCAACTAAACACAAGCTCTCACGCCATTTCCCCATTATCCCCACAGGAATCATAACCAGTGCCAAATATATTATGCCCCCCCCCCCCCCCCCTGCTGCATTCCTTTCCTGATAATTTTACACCCTTTATATACCTGTATTCTATTCTCTTCCCTATTTCAGGCCGGTAACTCGACACTTGTGCAATATCAAAACATGTTTGATAGCACATATGCTGTAGGTCATGAGCACAAACCTAAAGGCGACATGTAACTCTCTCTGTGTCTGAGCCCTGCCCTGCCCCGGAGGCCGACCGGCCGGCCCTGCAATAGGAACCAAATCAAAACCTGCCCAGTGCCCCAGGGGTGGACGGTGAGTTTGGCAAAGGTGGGGTAGAGTGAAAGGCCTGTGCATACACAGTTCTTTTAAACACACCGACACGGGACTGTGTCAGCATGTCTGTCTGGTCTTGCACTAGTTCCCATCTAAAAAGGCAGCAAGAGTAAATATCAAACAGAGGAGAGTAAGAACGCCTGCTGTGCTTGGCAAAGCTCCAGCTGGCTCGGGGAGAAAACAATGAGCTACTTCAGAATCCTGCCCAACCTGCCTGAACCCTGCGCCAAGAACAAAGGCCTGGCATGACACCTACAACACACAAGAGAGGGTAAAAACAAGTAATTAAAAAAAAGGGGCATAATTATTTGTGTTACTAAACTGTCACTACAAAGATCAAAGATCACAAAAAAGAAGAAAAAAATAAGAAAAAGGCTTAACATCATGTTTTCATGACATCCTGGCCGAGGAGCATTGTTGCATGTCATATTTAGCTTCCTCCTTTTCACGCTTTCTGTCACCGTAATAGTCAAATAAATGCAAAATGACAGAGACTGAATTCTTTGAAAACCCCTCATGACAGCCTGGCACTTTTCCACTTCTGCAACAAAACATTATTTCAGCCTCGGATATGCTGTTAAAAACCATATGACTCTTCACAACAAGTTAATTTGCGCTGGAACAACATTTTGGAACTTAAAAAAAGCAAATACAGATGCAAGGGAAATGAGATTTTGAGAATAGCGGCGGCGAAAAAGGCAAGTCACTGACAGTCAGAAAGACCTTGATTTTTATTACGATGACGTTAATGGACTGGCATCACCCGGCTTAAAATAAACAGACAATCTCGGCTACTTTGGTCTAGTTGCTGTGGTGTAGGAGAATAACACGGGCTACTTGAAAACGCAGACTCCAAGAGAACTCCGCAGCACAATCCACGTCCTTATTTCATTAATAACATTTCCCCATCATTTCTGCAGATAATTTGTGCCTTTTGCTGGCATTGCTCATCGCTCTGTGCAAGCTGTGCCCAGTCAATCATAGCGTTTCCATTTTCGACATACTAAATCTCTATTCTAAAAAAGCCTTGGGACACAGTGCGGGCTTTGTGCACAGCCTGTCTCCTAGTGATGGGAATAAATAGCAATAAGGGTCCAAACGGAGATGAGGGGAGACAGAGAGGGGGACAGAGAACAGCGGGGAGGAGACTCGTGGAGAGGAAGAGACCCCGGTGACCAGTAAATTAAGAGCGCTGCGCGAGTTTGAACTGGTCAGGTGACGCGAACAAGGTGAAACAGCGAGAGATGGTTTAGGATTTCAACATCATTCAGGAATAACCCAGAACAAAAACAGATATTTAGACTGTACGCTGAAGTTTTAGGCACAACCCTGTTGTTTTATGGTGCTTTAGAGTAATATTTCTCCGTCTGAAGAGACGCAATACCTCTGAAAAATGTTGCCCCATCACTTTCTTGGGGGTCACTTGCACGGAAATATGTTATTTCTTTATTATTTTGATATAAACATCAAAGGAGCTAAAAAACACTCTTACCACAAAAGTTCTACCAATAAAAGACGGGATTTTGTCCAAGAACGTCGACTTGAGAGATTTTATATTTTTCCGGTAAGCTGTTTTTTTCCACCTGACTTCAAATGTGAATGTGACGCTGATAAAAGTCTCAGCTAGAAAATTGGACTTCTTGTCAGTCTTTTCTGGAATTTCTTGTTTTATTTTTCCAGCAGCAACACTGGGAACGTAGGAGCCCGACGGCAGGAGCTGCTTTTACAAAACGAAACTGATAAAGGTTGGTGAAATAGTAGGGGTGTAACGACACACTAATCTCACGATACGGTACGATACACGATATTGAGGTCACGATAACGATACGATATTATAGCAGTATTTTTTTAACAACCTTGAATGAGGAACATATGACTGGAAAAAATGGTCTTTTATTTGAAAGACACAAAATACAAAACAATCCTGTGTGTTTGCCTTATTGTTACAGTTTGTAATGCTTTATAACTTTTTAAGTTTTAAAGAGAAAGCCAGGCCAACCATTTTCCAAAAACTGAACTAAAAGTAAATGTCATATTTGCATTATGCATCTTCAGTTTCATACAAGTACAAAAATTTTGCCACAAACTGAATAGTTTCTCTCATGTATGATTTGACTTTTTTCTTTTCCAGAAATTAAACAACTAAAATTAAATAAATAAATAAAAGTAAATAAATACATACAATTTTAAATCATAAAAAAATATTGATTCATGCTCACCTTATAAGTGTAAGAGGAGATTTATTTTTGTTAAGAAGGTTATTTTGGTAATTCAGGGTTCATTATTTTATAAATATATTCTTTATATTCTGATGTAAATCAGGGACTATAATGACACTAGTCAGTTTATCTGTAGTGATTAGTCTGTTTTAGATTGGGCGGAGTGATACGCCACAGTACGGCACTAGGTGCTGTGTTGATGCTCTACAATCCTACACTGTTGAGCGGACAGTAAAGTACACTGGAACTCAGCAGAAGTTATCCCCGTGTTTATCTACTCACGACTCCAAAAAGGTTTAATTTAATAAGGTAAGGCTTATTAAGCTTATTATAAGTAAAAGTTCAGAGCTCAAAACGGGACCAGAAAACGGGACTAGTTTCTTCTGAGCGGAGGAAGATTTTGGTCCGCGGGTCGAGGCGCGGTCGTCACGCGTGGTCAGATGCGCGTTTCTAGTCAACACAATAGATTAATATTAATAACCCAAAATCGCGATACACTTTGTCACCTCCACGACACGTATCGTGACGTTTTTGTATCGCAAAATTTCGTGGCACGATATATTGTTACACCCCTATGAAATAGTGACCGGAGAAGCAACGCTTCTTAAAATGAGCCTTTATTTAATGTGGATAAAAAAAAAAAGACGGAAAGGTCTGAGTTTATTGGGCATATACAAATAATGCAACACTTTGTGTTGCATTATTTGTATGAGAAGTACTATATAAATAAAGTTTGATTTGATTTGATTTGAAACAGGCATGTGCAGTAGCTCACTTCAGCACTTTTAAAGCAGCTGCAAAGAGAGCGGCGTAAAGACTTGGTAGCAAATGTATGAGTGTGTCTCTGTTTGTCACAGACATTTCATTAACACATGCCCCCAAAAAAAGGGGGTATTTAAGGGAGTATCCAGGGACATGGCTTGTTTAAATCAGTGCTAGGAATGATGTAAATTGGGTAATGCAAATTTGGTGATGTAATTTTCAGAGCTTTATAAAAACTGGGCTTCCTCTCCAACAATTAGCAGCCACGAGTTCCTGTGAGGCGCTGCCAAGGACACACATATTGGGCAGCTGTGGCTCACATGAAAGAGCCGTTGCCTTACGACGGGGATATTGGTATTTCAGTCTACATCCACTTCACATGCTGACCTTCGCCTGGGAAAGACAGTAAACCTCCCACTGAGCCTGATATACTCATCAGTGTGTCCGGACTATACATCACACATGCATGTGGATTTATTTAGCTTTGGTTTGTTAGGAAAGGGCAATCACCGCGGATAAATAACGGATGTGATCATAACATTTCAGCGACAACTGCACATAGAACTGAAACGAAAAGTCCCTGCGCTGAAACATTCATGGATTAGTCATCAGTGGGGATGGACGATATTTTACCGTTCACGATAAACCGTCAAAAAAATTCCCCCACGGTAAGAATTTGTATCTCACGGTAAAAACAATAAATTCCCGTTGATGACGTTTTTGTGTAAAGCTGATTTATGGTTCTGCGTTAAATCGACGCACAACGTACAGGAAGGAAGGAAGGAAGGAAGGAAGGAAGGAAGGAAGGAAGGAAGGAAGGAAGGAAGGAAGGAAGGAAGGAAGGAAGGAAGGAAGGAAGGGAGAAAAGAGGAAGGGAAGAAGGAAGGAGAGAGCAGGAGGAAAGAAGGAAGGAAGGGAAAAAAGAAGGAAGGAAGGAAGGACAGAAGGAAGGAGGGAAGGAAGGAAGGAAAGGAGGAAGGAAGGGTGAAAAGAGGAATGGAAGAAGGAAGGAGAGAGCAGGAGGAAAGAAGGAAGGAAGGAAGGAAGGAAGGAAGGAAGGAAGGAAGGAAGGAAGGAAGGAAGGAAGGAAGGAAGGAAGGAAGGAAGGAAGGAAGGAAGAAAACAAGGAAAGAAGGAAAGAAGGAAGTAAGGAAGGAAGGGAGAAAAGAGGAAGGGAAGAAGGAAGGAGAGAGCAGGAGGAAAGAAGGAAGGAAGGAAGGAAATGAGCCAGAAAGAAAGAAAGAAAGAAAGAAAGAAAGAAAGAAAGAAAGAAAGAAAGAAAGAAAGAAAGAAAGAAAGAAAGAAAGAAAGAAAGAAAGAAAGAAAGAAAGAAAGAAAGAAAGAAAGAAAGAAAGAAAGAAAGAAAGAAAGAAAGAAAGAAAGAAACATTCCTGCTGATGAGGTTTTTGTGTAACAAACATGGCGGATCTTAATTGTTTTTTATTAATTCAATGTAATTGGTGTAGTTTAGTAGTATTCAGTATTCTTTTAGAGCAGTGATTTGGGGGCTCCAAAGACTGAATGTGGAGATAGATTTATAGTTACAAAGGTGGAGTTGAATTGTTATTTTCTTTATCGTTATCGGGATAAATGCCAGAAATGATCGTGATAAATTTTTTAGTCCATACCGCCCATCCCTAGTCATCAGGAGACCTTCCCTGCATCCGCTTCACAAAATTCAACGCAAGAAGTTTTCAAGTGAACATCTAAATGGGTCTGATGCATTTTGGAAACAAGTCCTTTTTATTAAATCTATATTACACAAAACAAAAAGCACCTCTGCAGCTCTTAAGCACGGGGGTGTATTGAGCATGATCAGGGCTCGTGCTGCAACACAGAGAGGGAACACTGTGTGATCAGAGGGATTTCAGCCAAACACTGGCACATTGTTAAAGCAAATGTTCCTCTCTAAGTAAAAAAGCTGAAGATGAAAAGAAGATGGCTTTTGTAGCAGAAGAATGGTCCAAACCGTATATCAAAATCCACAATGTACTACACGGTGGAGTTTTATGTATGCTATTTGAAGTCCTTTGATCTCCACATAATTAGCCCTCTGCAGAGACGTGCATGGAAGATTGACTAAGGATCTGACAGAAGTAGAGACTTTTGAAAGAAGTGTAACAAAAAAAATCCCCTAAAGTTCAGTTTAAAGACTCTGATCTGGCTACAAAAAAAAAGAGTTTACACACTGCAAGACTTCACAAAATCATTGACTGTTCAAACATTTGTTTTTGGTCCCCTTTTCCTTTATTTTGCAAATAAGGAACCTTGATGTTTAATTTTTTTTAACTTTCTGAACATCAAGTAATTTGCATAGTTGATTGTGGTAAGATAAGTTTTCATCGGAGATGCCGGACATGCCCATGTATATATTTTTTAAAGAGGTAAATAAAATCTCTGACGAGCTTGAGGCTTTGGTACCTTGAAGTCTGTGTCCGCTCCGAACCCCCATATCAGCAAATTATCTATAGATGGAGACAACCCAGTTTAAAGCAAACACAAGTATTTACTTCTCCTGCAGGAATGCAGCATGTCAACCGCTACATTCAGGTCCAATTTACACTCCAAACAGCCAGACCTCAAGTCCATTAGTTTAGCAGGGCTTGACAGTAAATACAGTTTTTCATGACTTAATTACACCTTCTAGAGGACAACAGTTGCCAAACACAAGACGTCTCAGCTGTTTTATCGGAACCCTAGCGGGCGGAGGAATGAGCCGGGGGTATTTAAAGGAGCGGGAAAGGCAGATGATTTCACTGCCGTAGGGAAAGTCCCCTAGATTCCCATCATCCCTGTGAAAACAGCAGAGATTTTCGATAGCCCCTGCCACTTCCCTGCCCAGCCAGTGGCCGGAAACATGGACAGATTCAGACCAGATGTGAGCAACTTGAATACACACTGAAATGCATAAAAACAGACAGCGAAAAAAAAAAAAAAAAGAATAGAAATGTCTGCACACGCTATCACGAACATTTGCGCAACAACCCGCCGTTGCACACTTTCACATTTAACACTGAAGGGCTTACGTATGAACTCACAGAGAGAGGATTATTAATGGGAAGATCAGAAAACCTGGAGATCGTATCTCAGAACACACAGTTGTCCGCTGATCCTAGAAAAGTATTATTTTAGCAGTTTCAGGGACACGAGTCTAACTCAAACTCATCACCGCTGATCTGATAACATTTAGCAAAAGCAAGTTGTCAACAGAGCCCGAGTCCACAGTTATTAGATCGGGGATCAAGATCTGTAATCAACGGTTAGATGTTTCTCTTATGTATCCTGGCTAAAGATATTCCTGAAAAACACCTAAAGCTCTTTTGGGCGGCAAACGGTTTTTGCTAGGATTTTACAGCCCAAGGGAACCATATCAATGCACTTTATAAAAATCCTTCAGGTTCCAGGTGTTAAAATGTTATGAATCGTGGGTGAATACCGCGGGTCATGCTTATTCACCTTCTTTCCAAGTGTAACACGAGGAGATTCAGTACAGCCGAAACTGAACAAAAATACTAAACCCGAGCCAGCGGCAGTGCTAGCAAAGCTTACCAAAGAAATGAAACAGGAAACAGCAAGCCTTACACAACTTTTTCCCGCATCTCTATGGCATGTTTTGTTCACATACCAGAGAGAGATGCAGTACAAAAACACCCTTTTCACTCACATAGTTACAGCTTTGTTCAGAGCAGCAGCTTTTAGGGGGTGGATCCGGTCGCCTAAAGCCCGTCCTAAAGCTTTGCATGATGGGAAACTGGGCGGAGACAAAGACGAGGGGGAACGTGCTTCACTACTAGTGATGTCACAGAACCTTGCAAATCTGAGCAGCTAGTTTTCAGACTTGCTCCAACAGTTTTATGTCCGTTTTTTGAGTTGGAAGTAGGGCTGTGCGATTAATCGATTTTAAATCTAAATTGGATTTATTAATCAAGACGATGTTAAAAAAAAGGAAAATCGGAAAATTGGATGGATTTTCCTTTTTTGCAGCTGGCTGCATTACAGACAGAGCTCGTCTTTGTTTGGTCAAGAAAATTGTAAATATTGTCACTTTACTAAACTCAAGGAGGATTTACAGTATCTTTCAATTGCACTTCATTCCCAATAGGGACATTTGTTTGCTATTTTTCTTTAAAAATAAAGATAAAATATTTGAAACAATTTATTCCATTGTCTTTTGTAGTTTTACCAAAGAAATCGAAATCGAAAGAAATCTGGATTTTCTTTTGTCCAAAATCGTCCAGCCCTAGTTGGAAGTCACTTCATTAACCTTCCTATATAACATAACATATTCCCTTTGTTTATCAAGAATTAAAATGTGCATGTGTTAATCGTGCACATTTTATACCAAGACTAGTTTACGTGCAAGATTGTGTGTGCAGATGAATCCACCATAAAAGGTAAATGACACATTTCCTGCTGTAGATGCACCAGTGCAACTGAAAATAAGACCAAGCCTCTGACTTCATTTTAACGCCAAATGTATTTCAAATTTAAACAGAAAAACCTCTAGATTCAAACTGTCAGAACCAAAAGCCAGAATCTGTAACCATCGGAGCAATCCTCTTTCTCAGTTTCACTTTTCTTTTCTCGCTGTCACTTCTAAAACCATCTCCGATTTTGAACCGTCTTTCACAGCGGGAAATTTTCTTTTTGCGGTTTAAATTCTGAACTGAGTGTCAAATCAGCGCCACGTCAGTCGACAGCGGGGAGGCGGGACATAGCCCAGATCCAGTTAGCTACTGAAGGACTTACTTCAGCGCCAGGAGAGGTAAGTTGTTAATGTCACTAATGACCAGTGTTGTGACTAACGTGTTATTTAGTAACGCGTTACAGTAACGCCGTTAGTTTTGCGGTAACTAATACTCTAACGCATTACTTTTTAAATTCAGTAACGCAGTTACCGTTACCAAATGTGCGTTACTCCGTTATTTCTGGCTACAGTGAAGCCTTTTTTCCGGAGGAAATGTAGTGTGGATGTGTGTGTGCTTTCAAAAACATGACGGTCATGGCGAGACCGCGGTGAAGTTAGTTTTACGTTGGATATTCGTTGGATATTCGACAGAAATGCCCCCAGAGCGAACGTCTGTCGAATATCCAACATAAAACTAACTTCACCGCGTCATGGAGAGCCGAGAGACGGCGAGTTTCGCAACATGGAGATATTGTCATTGCAGTAATCCCTGGTTTTTCACAGCGGTTACGTTCCAAAAAGAACCCGTGATAAGTGAAATTCTTTTTACAATTAAAAAGGCTTCAAATTGTGGAGATCAGCACCGCCTCGCACGTATTCCACTGCTCTTCTGAGCCGCTGCATCCCGACCCTGTAGCGTCTTTTTTCTCCTAAAGCCCACGGTGCAGCTGTGTTTTTTCTAGAGAAGAAAATAGTTATAGGTCGTTCTGTCGCTTTTTTTTCTTCTGGGCAAAAAGATTCTTATAAACCGACATGCCACCATTGGTTATATTTGAGACTGTAATGAACGATTCATCACAGGGTCCCGTTCTAGAGCTGCTGCTGAAGCTCATTGGTCGTTCTCAGCTGGTGCTAAGCAACCAACGTTATTGATACAGGAAGTGAAGAAGCGGGGAGACTATTTAGCCAATCAGAATGCAGAACACAAGGGACAATACAAATCCATACAGTACCTGCTGAAATGAAGGCTAGATGGCATTAATGGGAGCATTTAAAATAATGTTTTTATTTAAAGTAACTCAATAGTTACTTTTCATAGTAACGCATTACTTTTTGGTCTAAGTAACTGAGTTACTTTTTTAATGAAGTAACTAGTAACGGTAACTAGATACTATTTTTTAGTAACACTGCTAATGACAACCGCTTGCTGGTCGCGACACACACGTTGTGGGCGCTGTGACGTCAACATCAGCTCCTCGGTATCAATAGTACCGCTGTCCTAAAAAAAGGCTCTTCTCCAGTACGAACACGGTTTTGGTAGGTGAAGTTGTGGCTCCTATTGTACAACTTCTCCCGTGTCATCACCAAAGCAAACAAATGTAATCACATTACCAGGACACTGATCTATTCATCTAAACTTCCCCGCATGCACATCGACGGGAAATTCTTCAGCTTTGCTGCCTGACTCAGAAACGCAGAGTGCCAGAAAATCCATAATAAATGGGATAATTTATAAATTTGTGTCACGTCATGCCCTCATGTGCGCCCTTCAGTCGGGGTTTATGATCTGTGGGGAGGCTTGGACGAATGTATCACTGGGGCTGATTCAGAACCCCCGACGCTCGCCGAGCCCGGGCTGAATCAGCCCGTCTGTGCTCGCACGCGTACGCATGTGTCAGTCACCTCACGCTGGAACAGTAAATTCGATGGATGAACACGCCGGCCGGGGTCCATATTTCTCTTAGCTCTCACAGTGGCCATGTTGTTTTTTTGTGAGCGCTCAGAAACAATGAATTATTTCAGGTGGGCGATCCAAAAACTGGCAGAGGGGGAAACGGTGAGTTAGTGGGTGACGGGCCAAGCGCGCCCGTCGACCGTGGGGGTCCGGGTTGGAAAAAAACAGAAAGAAGGAAAAAGGAGGAGACGAGACATAGGGGAGGGAAAGAGAATAAAAACAGAAGAAAAAAAAAAGGAGAGAAAAGAGGAAGGAGGGAAAAAAGAGACGAGGTGTGGGAGACGAGGCAGCGAGCGAAAAATAGACGGAGAAGGAGAGAAAGAGGGAGCCAGGCTGTCGTGGAGCTCTGCCAGCCGTCTGTGTGGTCCATGCGTTCCAGCCTGGAGGAAGCTTGCCAGGCGAGGGAAGGGCACACACACACACACACACACACACACACACACACATGCACACATGCACACATGCACACACACACACACACACACACACCAATTCCCAAAGGCAATACGTTTATTGAACACAAACGTACTTTATACACATTTATATAAAACTGTACAAGGTTTAAAGGAGCGTGCACACACACACGCGCACACACACACGGTTTGGCCTGCGTACGGTTTCTAGACAGACTTCCTCTGCACCTCTCTGCTCACATTAAAGTGTTTTGATCCAGAACAGGGGAGAACAAATCTGAGATATGTTTTTCTTGCAGCGAGGGGGCCAACCAACTCCAGACTTTTGCCTTTTTATCATTATCTCTTTTAGCGATTCACTTCTTTCTGCCCCTTTATTCTTCTGTATTCGTCTTTGTCTCTCGCCCTCTCGGAGAATAATTCTTTCTTTTGTGTTGCAGAGACCTTGGCACCTCTTCAAGGAACTTCATAAGACATTCAAGTGACTGGCTGCCTTGGGAAAAGCCTGAAGTATTTTTTCTCTCTCTCTCTTGTCTCTCCTCCTCCCTCCCTCCCCCCCCTCCGTCCTTCTTTTGATTTCTTTTCCTCCTGATGTTTGGGTGAGTTGTATTTGTCCGGCTCATATTACTAAAGGCTGCCTCGCAGCACATGGTTGATTTTTTTTTTCTTCCCTTTTTTTTCAGAAACCCTCTATAATTACCCCAGTGCTGAATAAATGTTTGTTCTTTTTTTGGACTGGTTGCTTAAGGCCGTTACTGACGGGACACGGTCATACAGACACAGAAAAAAGGCCTCATTCCTATGCATAATTCATGGGGATGAAATGGCAGCAGCAGAATTAATCTAAAATATCCCGGTGTGGTGATATCAGCCCGTGTGAGTCACTTAGCACTTAGCACTTAGCACTTAGCGCTTAGCGTGTACTGGCACGTCAGGGGGCCGTGCCATCTCACTGTTCAGACGCCTTTTGGCGTCATCCTGACCAATATTATTGAAGGAACATCTCTTATAATGCTGCCTTTCATTATTAACAGATCATTCAGTGACTTGTGTAATCCTATTTATAAGACTGGGCTTCAATGTTGTAACTGTTTTCAAAATTGAGTTCTAATTCATAGGAGCTACTGACTCAGTCAAAACCACAAGCGGGAGCTCAGGCTCCTCCTCCGGTTTATTATGCCAAACCATCGACCAGCTGTGACACAACAACAAAGATCAGCGAGTATTTGAAATCAATCTGTGGAACAGTCTATCTTTCCATTTATGTGTGTCAGACTCTTGGTTCATGTGATCACTTCTCTTCTGCCTTTAACTTCTGTACGAGACCCCGTTAGACAGTTCAGGCTGGCCGGCGTTTTTATCAACATATATTTTACTCTTGATTTATACTTATTGTCAGAGGTGTCAAGCAACGAAGTACAAATACTTCGTTACCTTACTTAAGTAGAAATTTTGGTTATCTATACTTCACTGGAGTAATTATTTTTCAGACGACTTTTTACTTTTACTCCTTACATTTTCACGCAATTATCTGTACTTTTTACTCCTTACATTTTAAAAACAGCCTCGTTACTCTATTTCATTTCGGCCTTTAAAAAAAACTATCCAGTTAAATTGCTCCATCCGGATAGAGTGAATTTGGTTGTGGTTGTTTCAGATGTTCTTGTCCAGTTTTGTTCTTACATCCGTTCCCTCAGATTCCTGCAACTAAACTTGGATGTACATTCCAATAAAGGTTAGGATAAATGATAACATTTCCTGAAGTTTAACTTTTTGCACCATTACAATACTTATAGGCAACTAGTCATCATATCTCCTGCTCTCTGAAACACATGTTAATGCTCAATAGTACACATATATGCTTCTTTAATATATTTGCATTATACTAAGATGCATTCATTTTCAATGGCTTTTGTCCTTAATTGCTTTTTCCCCCTTACATTACTTTTACTTTTATACTTTAAGTAGTTTTGAAACCAGTATTTTTATACTTTTACTTGAGTAAAAAACTTGAGTTGATACTTCAACTTCTACAGGAGTATTTGTAAACTCTAGTATCTAAACTTCTACCTGAGTAATGAATGTGAATACTGAAGACACCTCTGCTTATTGTGTTTTATAGATTTGATCTGATTGAAAAGTACTTTTGTTCATTTTTACTGTAATGAAATGTGCTATATAAGTTAATGTAATGTTGCTCTTGATCTGGAAAAGCCGGTGTTAATTAGGAGTCTTTTTTCCATTTCCTGGTTAACTAACTAACTAACAGGGAAAAACAACAGCAACAAACTTGGTTCTACCTATTTTTAAACAAACAAAACGAATTGTCTTGTCTGTGTAAGAGATATACGGGTGGTACTTGAACATCTTCTTTCATCTGGTCCTCGCAGCTCAGCGAGTCTTAACGGCCGTAGAAGCAGCTGATCAGCCATGAATCACTGGGCCACTGAAACTGCTATTATTGACGTAACATGTTTCATTCAACTGGGGACATTACTGTTTCAAACCGTCTTTAAGATAAGGACAGACACATTAGAGGCTTCGTCTTCTCGCCAGTTAGACTTATTACTTCTGTGCTTCTGGTTTAAGTCCATGCCAGCAGTGTCAAGTCTGTTATCAGCCAGCGTTGGCCTGGCAACCAGCTTAATTTCAGAGTGTTTGAGGCCCCGTTTACACATAGCAGGGTATTTACAAAAACGGATATTTCCCCCTCTACGTTTTGAAAAATTCCATTGTTTACACGAGATCGTTTTCAAAATCTCTTCGTTTACACGAACCCGCATAAATACGCTGTTAAGGTGCTATGAGCATCCAAACCTGCAGGGGGCAGTGTAACGAGAAGCGTAAAGTCATGCTAGCCAATCAGAGTCCTGGAAAAAAAACGTCAACAAATGACACGTGTGAAGCCTGAATAATATGGTTCCGCGTTAAATCGACGGTGTAGCCTACGTACGGTGGCGTCGCCGCGTACCCTACGCCGTAGGCTCTGCGTTGGTGTAACGCAGAACCATAAATCAGCCTGGACTGCCAGTTACTTCCAAGACGGAACGAGAGTCTTTCGTTTGGAGTGACAGAGAAGTGGAGTTACTTTTAAGTGTGACTTTAGAATATAAAACAGGTAAAATACAAGAAAATATTGACGGTGGCCAAACAAATTGTAAACACGGGTCGCACACATGACGCTGGTGACGTTTCTGTTGCATAATGTGACGTTAAAATCTCCGTTTTCTTCTGTTTAGACAAAAGAAATCTCCACTTTGGCCGGAGTTTTCAGAAATTATCGTTTTCGGTGACTTTGAGCTCCGTTTTCGTGTAAACGAACGGCCAAAACGCATGAAAACGCCTCCGTTTTTGCTCCGTGTGAACGGGGCCTGAATCTGAATCTGAAACTCCTCAGACTCAGAAACACATCCATCTGCCCTTGCCTTGACAAAAGAAAAACAAAAAAAAAAATTTAAGGTACCATTTCTGGACATATGTACTTGTTTTATTTTTTCCTCTTCAAAGCATTACAGTTCCTATAAAGCTGATTTAATCGAGTAGCACGGCCGCATATGTAAAGTGTGAGCGCACATATGTGTGCATGTGATTGCGTATGGGTTTGGCTTGGCAGACGTATCCCCACGACCACTAATATTGTCAGCAGGCTTGTAAGTAACCAGGGCTTCTTCACCAGACTTGTTAACACCCCGACCAAAACCGAACCAAAACACGACCCTGTCCCCCAAAGAACCAGAACCCCCCGAGACCTGACGGCTTCAGATGCCAGAATACAGAGACAGCTCTGACCGCCAACCTCCACCACCGACACACAACACGCACACGCACACACACACACACACACACACACACACACACACACACTGCGCTATGTAAAGTAACCGCTGGAATATGCCAGAGCAAGACAGAGTGTGATGCCACGACGGTTTTTTTGTCACCTTCTCTGTTTGTCTGTCATCAATTAACTCTAATGAGAACAGTGGGTTTGGACAGAAAGCCTTGTATATTGTGTTATTATGGCTTCGCTATAATCACTCAGGAAGTTTGTCTCAGCTGGCCACAGCCACCATCAGGAGCAGCTGAAAGGGAGACAGAACCACCTATAAAAGCATATTGGTTTAAACAACCACTCCCTGTCTATTAGCTCAAAATGACATTTAATGAGGCCTATTAGCCCCGCTCTAAATCAGCACTATGGCTGCACGGGACTAATGACACCAATAACACACTCTCCCTGCAAAACATGTCATGTGGGGGCACACACACACACGCACACGCAGACGTTACAGTGCAGACGCGCCAGCGCTTTGCAGATCATATCTGCAGCGAGCAAACAAATATGCCTGCATGCATGAACACACTCAGGCACACTCACGTCTGCACACACACACACACACACACTCACACACACTCAGCGGAGCTGCTGGTGCAGTGGCAAACCACAGAGTAACCAAGAGCTGTCAACCGATTAAGTACAATGCAAGCCACAGAAACCGAGTTAGCCTCCCGCTAATAGCACAGTGGCCAGAGGGACCTGACTAACCGTTTACCGTGCCCGCACACATGCGTACACGCTGTAAACCTCATACCACACATCTTTAAACTGGGCCTCACTAATATTCGTCACTCCAACCACGCAATTAATTAACTAAAGCTGAGCTTTTACAGTTCGGGGGGGACGATACGAAGCCCCGCTCTTTCGCAGGTGGTCCCTTCTTTCCTTTCTTTTCTTCCCACACAGATATTAGATGAAGGACTTGCGAGGGGGGGATCACATCCCTAAAGAGGACTCATATGGCCACCATAAGGCTCAAACATACTGACACCAAATCTCTTTTCTCAAAGAGACACCCACATCAGAAAAGTCATTAACAGGGGAGGGGAGGACAATAAAACTTGTGAGTTTTAAAGTAAAAATCAATTAAAAGCACTGCTTATAATTCATTCACAGATAATATACAAAGCAAAGAATAATTCACTCCCCTGCAACATACAAAAACTGTTTAAGGATAGAGATGGGCAATATGAGTTAAGGGGGAACATAATCTCAAACAACCAACAGTTAAAACAACACTTAAAAGTATGTGTATTTCAGTTTCAGGGGTTAAGTTGTGTAAAAGTAAGTAAGTAAAAACATCATACAGTTTAAAAATAGTTTAAAATAGACCATGATTGGTAAATACCAACAAGATTGAAGGATAAGATGCAAGAGAGAGAATTATGGAATTATGCAGGTAATATCTACTAATCTTTTTGTCCTTGCTTTAATCAGGACTATTTATTACCGTATTTTCTGGACTATAAGCCGCACCTGTATATAAGCCGCATCCGCTCTATTTAAAAAAAAAAAAGATATGCAAGCCGCAGATATTTATGTTGTTAGATTAGATATTTACTACATGTACAGAAGGATTTTGAACTGTAAATGATGTACATGTTTGTACCTAAATAGATCCTTTCCTAACAGTGTCTTTTAACACGGCAGCAACTTTGCTGATTAAAACGGGACAGAACCAAGAGAAAATAACCGGTATTTATTTATCTATTTATCTGTTTGAAATCTGCTTCTACCTACTTCTATCAGCTAAAGAAGAAGTAGCGTATTCTTCTTTGCATTTATTTTGTCTTAGTTTTGATTCTAATTCCGGTTAGAGCGCCCCAAGCGGTGGAAGAAAAATCCACAGAATAGCTGCACCTTTGTATAAGCTGCATGGTTGAAAACCTATGAAAAAAGTAGCGGCTTATAGTCCAGAAAATACGGTATTTATTTTTCCTTTTTTCTTTTCTTACTGGTTCTTTGTTGTTACATATATTTTTTTTTTATGTTTTGTGTTTGCTTCTTTTTTTGGGTGGAAATGCTAGAAAGCATTTGTTGTAGAAAGTGTAAATAATGATAATGTGAAGGTTAAAGGGTAGGCATTTATAAGCTCAGAGCTTCAGCCTATTCCTTTTCGATCCAAATGATTACACGATATGCTATGAATGAGTGTACCATCTTGAGCACGTGATCGAAATAAATAAATATATATACATATTCTGATACCTCTTCTTTTGCAGAAACAATGCCGTTTTGACAGAGAAGTGCCACATTTAAGAAACTACTCTCTGCAGTGGACCGACGTACCACAGGCCACATAATTACCACTTGTTTAACACAAAATAAGAGCTTTAATGGCTGACAAAGCCCTCCCCCCATCCCTGCCTGCAGGTTTGTCTGAATGAAGTGTTCGCTGATAGAATCGCAGGTTGGGAAACAGTCTCTTGGCTCGAGCAGTCTGAGCTAAAAGCCCGTGGAAGGGAAGGGAAGGGGGGGGTTGGGGGGGCCCAGAGGAGAGGGCACATGTGGGTTTTGCCACCCTTCGGCCTCAGCTTAATCACCCCTCAGAGGGAGACGGGGAGACGTGTCCTGGCTGTACTTTCTGGCTAAATTACACCGCCGACTACTTAACAGCAAAAGGACAGACGTTCAGAGGTTATGCATGATGACATAGTCTCTATTGCATAAATTATTGTCCCGAGGCTGGAGTTAGAAAGTGCAAACATTTGTCTTTAAAGCTTTTCTTACAACCACAAATTGAGCAAACAAAAAAAGGGGAAAACAGTGAGCAGTTTTCCACTCCGCCGGGATACCCTCACGTGTGTGATATCAGGTAGAAGTCACAGTTTCTCTCCAGCTCGCTGACTCACTCGTCTACAGTACTTGAGTTGTTAAAAAACAATCAGGGGGGATGGTGGATTTGATCATATGGGGACAGATAATTTGTGCTGATTACAAATAATATAATATATTACAAATAATAGCAGTGACCAAAACACCTGCAGAAATACTGCAGGAATGACATAGCAGCAGTTAAATGCAGCCTTCTGTAAGCTTTAAATATCCACTGGGCTTACATCAAATACATCAAAACACAACAATAAAAAACAGTTTTCTGAACTTATCAATATGACTCTGTCCTTCACAGGATAAGTAAAATGGATCACTGCAAAAACTCAAAATCTTAACAAGAATATTTGTCTTATTTCTAGTTAAAATCGCTCATTTTAGTAAAAAATCTTATTACACCTAAAACAAGACTCATCACTGGAAAAAAACAACCATTTTCACCTGTTTCAAGTAGATTTTCACTTGAAATAAGTAGAAAAATCTGCCAGGGGAACAATATTTTTTTGGCTTGTAATGAGGAGATAAATCTTGTCCCACTGGTAGATTTTTCTAATTATTTCAAGTGAAAATTTACTTGAAACAGGTGAAAATTGTCAAATAAGTTATTTTTCTGGTGTTATTTTTCTGGTGATGACTCTAAATGTTGAAATAGCAGTAAAACCACATTCATTGATGAAATGACATAAGGGATGGAAAGGAGGGATGGCAGTTTTACAGGGGGGGCGATTTTTACTGTTTTTATTTCAGGGGGGATGCCATCTCCCCTCATCCCCCTTCAACTCGAGTACTACTCGTCTACTCCGGGGCTCCTCGGGCTCCCAGCTGAACTCTGAGCTTTTTATCTAAACAAATTCAGTTCCGGATCTCCATCTGCTCGCCACCAAAATAACGAGACTTGTTTGAAAGTCATCTGACGGGGGACGGCAGATGCACAGGAAATGCTTTTGATCAAATGAGATTGGCTTGAGAAGTGAGCCGTGGTGGTGGAGGAGGTGGAGGAGGTGGGGGGTGAAAAGTGGGTGTGATTGTGAGTACATGTGCGCTTGAGGACAAGCATATGCCTTTGTTTCTGTGCGCATGTCTATGAACGCTGGGTGTTGAGAAGTGTGTGAGGCATTTTTTGGCACCGCACGCAGTTTTCCTACAACACAGAGTGATGGCTGTAGTAATCCTACTGTCTCCCGGCTCCTCGGTGTCTCCGCGTGTCCTGGTGCCATATGTGACAGGGCAGCCGGCTGGGTGGATTGTTTTGCGATGTGATATTGTTCATTGAGACGCCTTGAGATGGGAATATGTTTCTTTATGAATAGGGAGGAGGGTTTGTGGAAACAGCTGCATGCCAGACCAGTTGGCACGGATGGCTATAGTAAAGTTTTTTTTTTTCTTCCTCAGTTGTTTTTATATGGCCCATTAAAATAAGCTGATGCTAGCACTCTTGCTACCCAGTGTACCCTCTCAGGAATACTTTGTCTCAAATTTTTATTCCTTCTCTTTTTTTTCCCATTGGAGGCCAAACTGCTTTTCTGAGAGTTCATCTGCAATTAACAGCCTGTTTATGGCTAGTTAACACAATTCAGAAACCTTTTCCAGTAAAACCTTTCTATGTTAATTTCCTCGTTTTGCAAAGTCTAGCGTCGGTTTTTTCTCCACGAGCGCTCGCTGCCATTGGCCGGCTCTGCCGTGAGCCACGCCCACCGGCTCGGTTAAAGGGCCAGCGCGCTGATTTTTAGTCATCAGGACTTTGGTCTGTGAAAAGAGTTGAGCCAGTCGAGCTGCTTTAGAGACTATATCTTCCACAATTTGATCACAGTTTCCATCGTTTTTGCTGCTCAGCAGGACAAACTGGAGCCGCACAGTTTAACTTATTGAACGACATTATAGAAAAATTAGGTGTTCAGAAGTTTTGCACAGCTTAAGGAACGGATCAAAAAAACGACATCTCTTTTGACTGCAGCATAGGGATGGGTGGTATGGACAAAAAAAATTATCACGATAATTTCTGGCATTTATCCCGATAACAATAAAAAACGATAAAAAATACCAATTCAACTCCACCTTTGTAACTATAAATCTATCACCACATTCAGTCTTTGGAGCCCCCAAAACACTGCTCTAAAAGATACTAAATGCTACTAAACTACACCAATTAAATAGAATTAATAAAAACCAATTAAATGAGTCCACCTGTACTGCAAAACTGGAATGACTCAGATCCGCCATGTTTGTTACACAAAAACCTCATCAACAGGAATTTATCCTTTTTTTTTCTTTCTTTCCGGCTCATTTCTTTCTTTCTTTCTTTCTTTCTTTCTTCTTTCTTTCTTTCTTTCTTTCTTTCTTTCTTTCTTTCTTTCTTTCTTTCTTTCTTTCTTTCTTTCTTTCTTTCTTTCTTTCTTTCTTTCTTTCAGGTTCATATCTTTCTTTCTTTCTTTCTTTCTGGCTCATTTCCTTCCTTCCTTCCTTCCTTCCCTTCTTCCTTCTTTCCTCCTGCTCTCTCCTTCCTTCTTCCCTTCCTCTTTTCTCCCTTCCTTCCTCCTTTCCTTGTTTCCTTCCTTCCTTCCTTCCTTCCTTCCTTCCTTCCTTCCTTCCTTCCTTCCTTCCTTCCTTCCTTCCTTCCTTCCTTCCTTCCTTCCTTCCTTCCTTCCTTCCTTCCTTCATGTACGTTGTGCGTCGATTTAACGTAGAACCATAAATCATCTTTACACAAAAACGTCATCAAGGGGAATTTATCGTTTTTACCGCGAGATGACAAATTCTTACCGTGGGGAATTTTTTTGACGGTATATCGTGAACGGTAAAATATCGCCCATTCCTACTGCAGCATATTTTGTAAGTGTATTACTAAACGGCTGCTGTGTTTTGTGATGCATCGATGCATTTCTGTGCTGCATGTGTGTGCACGGGTACTCACTCCTGGGCTCACGCGGCCCGTCCACGGTGACCTTTATAGCTCTGTGGTAAGTGGCCACTTGTGGTGGGTTGGTGAATACTGTGATTGTCAGCGTGAAGCTCTTGCCTGTGGTGACATAAAAAAAAAAAAAAAAAAATCAAACATCAAATGACGTGCCATTACTGCAGACAACGGCCGGTATTCATCTCCAAACCATCCCCGAGTCACATGTGTGGTTGTGATCACAGAAAAAGTCAATAAAAACCAGGAAAATCTGGCCTTAAAGAGGATTAACACAAACAACTTTTGATGTTTGAGAGGTCCCATTTAGTCGCCACAGCTGAATCCGAGAGGAAGACCGACTTTGCAGAAGCCAGTATATCTCTATCCAGACTTTTTTTATTCAGTGTGAGTGGGCGAGAGGCATTTTAATAGTCACTTCCTTTCTTGATAATCCCCAGCAGTTGCTGCCCTGGGGTTTAGTGCTTGTCTGTGCAAGAGTGTATATTCCTTTGTGCACACACGAGGAATGCTGTGAATCAGATCGCAGCAGCTAACTCAGCAGCTACACTAACGTCTGAGGTATGCAGACGCATCGTGTAGCCATGGCTACACGCAGGGGAACAGGAAGGGGAGGGGAGGGGAGCTGCTGCTGCTGCAGCAACCCCATCGGAGCAGCTGTCCATTCAGTCGCAGTCATTTACACGTGTTTCCCCCACCGCCACCCCCCCCGACGTCTTCCGCTCCACAACTCTGCTTTCTATAAACATGCTTTTCAGAGAAGTGATAAGATGAATTAAGGAGATAGCTCCAACAGGTGTCCCGCATAGCTTGTTGGAGGTGCATGAGGGTGAAGCGGAGCCGACGATCAATGATAAAAGCTGTGTACCTTTATGCGCCGACATCCTGTTTCCCTGCCATCGCTTCTGCTGTCATCTTTTTACCTGGAACCTAATTCGTGGTTACTGCCCCTGCTAAATGTGTGCACTCTTAACACTATTATGACTAATGATGTTGTCAACAACATCTGGTTACTCTCCAAACGGCCGGTGCGTGTGTGCAAAAGCACCAGTAACTATAAATTCCTCTCCACTTTGGGCCAACGTGCTATCAGTTGACTCTGCATGTACTTAACTGTAACTGCAAGGTGTTCATTTCAGACACTTGGTAGTCTGATCCGCCCTGGCTCCTGTGTCATTTCCTGTCACTCGATTCTGTTTCGCAGCAAATGGGACGCAAGTTAGGGATGGGCGGTGTGGACTAAAAAATGTATCACGGTAATTTCTGGCATTTATCCCGATAACGATAAGAATGACGATAAACTATAAACCTTTAACTATAAATCTATCTCGCTCTCAGATCCGCCACGTTTGTTACACAAAAACGTCATCGGCGGGAATTTATCCTTTTTTCTTTCTTTCTTTCTTTCTTTCTTTCTTTCTTTCTTTCTTTCTTTCTTTCTTTCTTTCTTTCTTTCTTTCTTTCTTTCTTTCTTTCTCATTTCTTTCTTTCTTTCTTTCTTTCTTTCTTGCTAATTTCTTTCTTTCTTTCTTTCTTTCTTTCTTTCTTTCTTTTTTTCTTTCTTGCTCATTTATTTCTTTCTTTCTGGCTCATTTCTTTCTTTCTTTCTTTCTTTCTTGCTAATTTCTTTCTTGCTCATTTCTTTCTTTCTTTCTTTCTTTCTTTCTTTCTTTCTTTCTTTCTTGCTCATTTCTTTCTTTCTTTCTTTCTTTCTTGCTAATTTCTCTCTTTCTTTCTTTCTTTCTTTCTTTCTTTCTTTCTTTCTTTCTTTCTTTCTTTCTTTCTTTCTTTCTTTCAGGCTCATTTCCTTCCTTCCTTCCTTCCTTCCTTCCTTCCTTCCTTCCTTCCTTCCTTCCTTCCTTCCTTCCTTCCTTCCTTCCTTCCTTCCTTCCTTCCTTCCTTCCTTCCTTCCTTCCTTCCTTCCTTCCTTCCTTCCTTCCTTCCTTCCTTCCTTCCTTCCTTCCTTCCTTCCTTCCTTCCTTCCTTCCTTCCTGAAACATAAATCAGTTTTACACAAAAACATCATCAACGGGAATTTATCGTTTTTACCGCGAGATGACAAATTCTTACCGTGGGGAATTTTTTTGACGGTTTATCATGAACGGTAAAATATCGCCCATTCCTAACGCAAGTAAAGGTTTCTGTGGCAACTGGTCCAGTCACCGTGCCCCCCTGTGGTCTCATCCCCTCTCATCCATCCCCACTTCCTCTGCTTCCTCCCTCACTGACAGCCACGGCAGAGACGAGAGCTGAGGGAGCAAAGTTTGCCCCGCTCTTTTTAGCGGGACTTGGATTTAAAAGTCTCTGAGAGAGTTGCTCCAGAGTATTTGGAGAGGGTGAGAGCACGCTGCGAGTGCCAAATATCAGACTAAATAGGATGATTTAGTGACAAGTCACGAGAGAAGTAAGTGATGCAAAGTGTTGCTTGGTGATGCCAAACATTCAAGGAATGCCATTTGACGAAACGGGAGTTTGTTTCTTTCTGACAGCCTGATGATATGGGCAGGAGTGATCAGCCGCAGGGCTGCAGCACCACCCAACATGTTTATGAGCCCGAACAGAGCTGGGTCAAGTCAGGATAAAGAAAAGATGGATATAAAAAAAAACCTTTTAATATCTTTCTTCAATTCTTTTGTTTGTTTAACTCAAAAGGCGGCGATCACAAGTAGGAAAACGTGGGTTCTGCAGAGTTCCGTCTCCCCTCGTCTGAATTAAAAACTACATTTCACGGCCAAGAGAGGAAAAGCAATACGATTCGCCTCTCAAGACTTAAGGAGAGGGGTGGTGGGATTTAGTGCTGGAGTTAGAGAGGTCATTATGTGGTTGCCACTTAGGGAATGTGGCCACTAATCCACACCGCTGAACCTAATAGCTCCTTCTGAGTTTGCAGGAGTGAATGGGGAGTTTAAGGCCTCACCTCTGCCACTGCGGCCCACGAAGCGGAGATCGTTGAAACGTGCCACTTGATTCTTCATCACACCAGAGGCGTTCCGCAGCTCTGCGGAGTAGTTCTCGTCGTTGCCCGCCATCACCGTGACGACGGTCCCGTCAGGTATGTCCCCCAGGGCGACCACCTGTTGCGAAAAGTCACAAAGGGGCAGAGATTTCAGAGCCATTTAAAGGAAAAATATCGTCTTCTGTTGTTTGTTGTGAAATGTCATCTGTATTAACATATTTTTTCAATGCAGATTTTAAAAAAAACACTCAAAGTACAGGAAGAAAACTGAGAACTAGCAAGATGTGTGACACTCAAACTTGGTCTCATTTTCAATTTTACTCCTAATAATTAATCTAAACTCATCCTTTTACAGCATGTCATCCTCCTCCAAATTATATTGACAAATGGATTTAATTTTAGTCCTCTGAACAATTTTCACATCAGGATTAATGTCATTATGTGAACCATTTCAAGTGCACCCTTTCAAAGACATGCAGAGGCCTTGTGTTATTATTTAGATTCTTGGATGTGGATAAAAGACGATGAGTAGGCCTGCAAAGCTGCAATAATTACAGAGCTGTGGTAATAAGAATGTTTAAATTACACTTATATTTTATAATGTGTCACATTTGTTCCAATGCCAAAGCTACAGCTACAAATTTCCACTTTCGGAGGGCTTTGATCCGTCCTTTAAATAATATTTGTCAATGTTATGAAGGGGGCTTTTCCTGTGAAGTATCATGGGAGCATGTAAATGCTGAGACTTCAAAAGCACCGAAAAGGGCCTGAAATATAAAAAAAACCTAATATTTCAAAGCAATTAAACCCTTTGTCTTCTTTTTTCTTTGGCTCATTACTTAAAGACTGACAGGAGAAAAACAAACTGTAATATTATTCCAATCATTAAACAGATCACATTAAGTAAACTGTTAGAATTTACTACTTCCAATGGAATTTTGTCCTCATTCCTTTACTTCAAAATAAATTAAAAAACATGTATAAATCTGTGAACTTGTTCACCACCTTTGATGATTACTGGAAATATATATTTTTTTTTTATGTGAACCAATGCTTTCAGTTGGTGTCTACATTAAGAATGACCTGACCGAAATAAATATATTTTCATTTCATTTTTCATTCAAATAGCAAGCTTTCACAGTTATTATTACAATATAAGGACCTGATTTCTTTCCTTTTTATTTTAAAATGTTGACACATTTTAATGCAAATAGACTCAACTGGAATTATTTTCTTTAACATTTCTGGACTATTGTTGATGGTTAAATACACTGTGATACAATGCAATTTGAAATGAATTAGTCATTTGAAGAAAAAAAAAAGCTATTTTCTAGAAATAATCATAAATCCAGATGAGAATAGAGAATAAACAAGAATTGGTGTCATTAAAAGCACAATTGCTGCTTTTCTAACGGTGCGCGTCGGGACCACTGCTGTCTCCTCCCGTCTAATCGAAGCGGCGCATCTCTCACCTTAAACGCGACCGGCAGCGTCTTGTTGCACCGCCAGTGGGACGGCAGGACCGAGCACAGAAAGTTGGGGCTGTCGGTCCGGACCAGCTCGGCCGGGTGGTCTGCGATGATCTCGGCCATGCTGCGGTTTTCGTGCGGGCGCAGTCTCGGCACCGCAGCGTCCGGCTGGCCGGTCGGGGAGCTCACATCGTTCATCTTCCCTGGGACCGGCTGGAGGCTGCTGGACGGCGGACTGAACCTCCGGCTGGCGCTGGGATCTACGGGAATTCGCATCACAACAACCGTAGGTGATCAGAAAAAAAAAGCACCACAGGTTTTTCTGAGACTTCTCTCTCTTTCTTTCTTTGTTTCTTTCTTTCTTTCTCTCACACACTCGGGTGAGAAGCTCGGAGTGCGCGCCGCTGCCTCGCTGAGCGTCAGCGCGCCTGCCAATGGAAAAAATGGGACTTGGTGAGCGCACCCCCTTCTCCACTACAAACTTCAGTGGGCACCTTCAAACAAAATAAAATATATTTCCCCCGGCAGGAAAAACAAGCTTTAGAAAACTTGACGATGTTTTAAATGACACGCTGTATTTTCAAACATCTCGGGGGAAAACTCCATGCGCCATAACGCAGGCGTACTCGCTCGTGTGTGGATATAAATAACATCAAATAAATGTCCGATCACGTAATAGGCTATACAATTACAAAAAAAGGCAGGTCTAAAAAGGAACAGTCGAACCAGATGGTCTAAAAAAGTTTTTGTCTGTCTTCCTTTAGTGAAAAGTCAAAGCGCTGCTCCAGGTGCGTCATTGAAGTCTTTGTACCAAACTGAAAAGGCACCGTGAATACCCCCAGGCTATGCGCGCACACACAAAAAAAGTTTTCAAAGTCAAAGGATTAAGCCTCAACAATGCTTAACGGGGCTATTTATAATCCCACGACGCCTCCAAAATGTACATATCTTTCTGGAAGTCTTCCGGTCGAGCCTCAGGTTTTGTATATAGGGTTAAAAAAAGAAAGAAAAAAAAAGCCCGATAAAGCAGAGAAGGAGGAAAAAAAAAATCGCCGGTGAGATGAAGGAGGCGGAAAAACGAATCCCGTTTTGTAGCTGTAAATGTGGTTAGAGGCTGGGGTTTCCCGTGCTCGGGCTTTTTGTGGTTTATATAGCGCGAGCGCCGAGCAATTATTGCGCTGATGCGACTCCAACACGTGGTGTCTGGAGTCAGATCCATTCCCTGCGCCATAATCTATCACGCCTATATAGACTGCCCGCGCGTCTCTCTCTGTGTGTGTGTGCGTGTGCGTCTACACATCCACGAAACACACACACACCAAGCTGTAGGACGCCTTTTCTACGAGTTTCTACGACTACTGTACCTACATACCGACATGGCACCGCTGCCCCGGTGCGCGCTCCCGCCCGCGGAGGCGCTCATGTCCAGTCGCGGCGGCGCGCATGCAGCGCTCCGCGGCCGCCGGACCGGGCTTGTGTTACCAGAGCGCTCCGACACCGCCAGGCTCGCAGCAGCTTCTCAGACGCAGCCAGCCCGGTGAGAAGTGAGCCGCAGTGCATGAGGAAGGAGTGAGTGAGTCACCGGAGAGCGGTGAGGCAGGTAGAGTTTCACACGGTCGCAGGGGAGAGCTGTTGTGCAGGTGTACAGGTTTCCCCCCGCGCTCGCTCCACACAGCCGCTCATTTATCCCCGTCCCGTCCATGTGCCCAAATTCAATCATGTAAAATCCAACTTCACGGTTGTCTGTGCTTCATATGATTTGTTAAATCAATTATATATCAATTTCATTACATGAAAATGAAACAGCGCTGAATGATGAGCCCCTGGCTCGTTTTTTCAATAAAGAAATTCGGCATGACTCAGTCAGTACGCACACATGTGCGCAAGTTTAAAGCATTCCTAGTCTTTTGTCTTTTTTTTTTTAAGCTTTAACGACATCCATATTTTTTTTATACTCCCTTTATAAATAAAAAACTGAAAATACAGTGATATTATAGGGACAGTTCGATCAATGTGTTGGCAGGATTGTTTGCCTTTCTTTCTTAAATTATAGGCACGGGCCTTTAAAACCCACATGGGCCTACCTCAAGATAATATGTACATAAGTCATACGAAAAAAATATTTAGAACAAAATTTAGTATGACTTGTTTATGAAACAAGCAAATTTAACTCTTTTTTAAGAAGACAGATGTTTGCACATTAGACTTCCAGTCAATTTAAACCAGTATTTTCTGTCTGAAGACAATAAATGTGGATATAATACGTTTCATAAACAAGGAAGACTAGTGGTTTGTAGATATACATTATAAAGGGGTGTGGTTCAGCGCTGCCTTCTCAGGGTTTGAATGGCACATGTGGTCTTTCTGTGTGGAGTTTGATTGTTCCTGCCATGTCTGCATGTGTTTCCTCCAGGTGCTCCAACCCCCCTCAAAAAAAAAAAACCATGCATCTCCTGTTGCTGGCTGATCCTAATTTCTGTGTAGGAGAGAGTGTGATCTGTCCAGGTTGTACCCTGTCTCCCACTCAATAAAACCCGGGATGGGCTCCAACCAACCACCAGAAAGAAAAAAGGATGACAGGATAATAAACCTATAAAGCAGCTAAACCCTATCTGCTATTAAAATAACAATAATACAACAGTGAAATAGTCAGACCCCTTCCAAGCCCTTACTCCCTGCCACAACCCAATCCCCCACCTGTGTAACCCTGAAGTGGAATAAAAAAAAAAGCATAATATAATAATAAAACTATGGCATATGAAGCAGTTAAACTCCGAACAATCCTGTCGTGAAACACACTTTTTTTATATGAAAAGTGGTTTTATTTCAATATTTTCAGCATTTTATTTACATTATTGTTAATAATGATGAGCTTCTATTTTATAAAAGACTATTTAAACTCAGATAACTGTAATAATGTTGCAACATTAATGTTGCAGGAATATTTTAATTTAGATTATAATTTGTAAGAAGTAAAAATGAATGATAATTAAGAATCTTGATAAATAATGATAAAAAAGAATCTTAAATGTGTATATTTATGTATGTGTACGCATATGTATGCGTATATATATGTATATATATTAAATATAGTAATAATGCACATATATATACCTTTGGTTTCTACCGCCATGGTATCAATCATTAATATGTGTGCAGACAAGGTAATAAAAAAAAAAAAAAGAAAAAAAATCTAAAGCAACAGTGGCTTCTATCAGCACCGTGGACATAGGGGAACAAAAAATGAAAACATCCAAATGAAAAAAACAAAAAAGCAACAGATATACACCGCTCTGAGAGAAGTGAAGGAGAGAGGCTTCTTCTCCTGCCCCTCGTGTGTCTACTGTAGAGGGCATCATCTCCCCTCTGTGAGACTCCACTCCCCAGCCAGCTCTCATCAGCCTCCCCGCCCTCCGCCCTGATTACCCATCAGTCTCCCAATGAGACTCTTTTGACTGCCACATCACACAGCTCCATGTGCATTGCCACTCTTGTGTTCCTTTTCCATTGCTCCCAAACATACTTTTATTGCCCTAAGTCTTTAAAACAAAAGCACTTTGATACTGCAGGCCTTATTTTTTTTTTCTCCTCTTTTTCAAAACAAATTAGACTACTGGGAGGCACAGCTGTTAGGTTATTTGGATCCTGTCAGGGATTTTGTAGCTTTGCTTTTATGTTGTAAAGCTGAATATAGTTTTATATATTTGACAAAAAAGATCTCTGTTTTGAGGAAAAAAAGCAGTTTGAACTGTTGCAATACAGTCTGAGAGTCCTGACACGCATCTGGCACCTCATCATGTGGATGGGGTGGGAGCGGTGGGGCTGGAGGAGGGCGACTGATTGAGTTACACTTCCCCTTCTTGTGCCCCAAACACCAGTAATATGGTTCAGATTGTCCAACATTCTCAAAGATCAACTAACAATTCATGGATGGATAAATGTGAATAGTGGTAATTAAATCTGTAATAGTGATAAACATGGCCTTGCAGGCACCATGGAGGCAGCTATTCCAGCAGAGTCAAGTTTCACCTTGGATAATATCATTGGATACACATGGAATATTGTGGCAAACATCCAACAGGTTGTAGTGGAATTTAATTTAGGAAATGTTCGGGATGGAATAAAAGCAACCATTGAGTCATTTTAATGTCCTCAACTCAATCAAAGTCATTGCTTTTACCTTTTGACTCAAGTTTGAACCAGGTCTTAATTGCAAAAAAAGTTTATTTTCATAATTTGTCAGCGAGAGCTCTGTCTTTATTTACCATCTTTTCTTAAGACAAACTAATCAGCACTTCATTTACATTCGCTTCGCCCTGTTATTGTCCATCAGAGGCTGCATACTTTCCCAGCCCAACCTCAGGCCTCAAACACCCCCCGCTCCCTCCCACTCGGTCGTGACTTTAGCCCTGACAAGCTCAGCTCATCAAAGAGTGTTTGTCCCATCTGACTCCGCTTTGCTTCTCCGCTGCACATCCAGCATCTGTCCTCCAGCTCCCTGCAGAACAGGATACCGCTCCGCTTTCATACGGTGAGGCCTTTGCTGTCAGGCTCTCTGACATCCAGAGGTGCTGGGCCGAACCCTGCCTAAGTTCATCATCCAAACCTTTTGATGTCCCTGGACATGTGAGGGAGACGGCGGCGGAGATGCTGTTAATGTGCCAAAGTACGCCGCTGAATAAAATAATGCCGCTTCTCTGTTTCACAGATTTATTCCAGCTTAAAAAGAAAATTAACTGATCCGATCTGATTAAATGTGAACCCTGGAATGCTGGGCTCTCGGGACATCTGATGGATCCCGTGTAGTATTAACAGATCTAATATGATGCAGTAATGAATCTAGCATAAAGCCGCTCAGCTATGCAGTGGGTCTGCAGCTTGCCTGGTGCACAGCTGGATCGTCTCTCTCAGCTCTGGTATTATTCATCTACTGTGTTACACTGGCTCGGAGTCACTGAACAGTAGGAGAAGTCGCTAACAGTGAAACAACCGCAGTGTACCACACGGAGCAGAATGCGCGTTTCTTGATTTATGGTAATATTGTATTACTGCAGCTCACTTTCAATTATTTGTTTAAAAAAATCAGACTCAGCTGACAATTTATGACTAATTTTCCTGTCGAGATATCAAGCATGTCATTAAAGTTTCTGCTCTCATTCCCACTTGGAAGGACTGTGTGAACCGCTAATATACACCCATGCACCATCTATAATACTGACAGCAAACTAAGCGTGCAGGATCTCTACATGCTTGTGAGCTTTTTGCGTCTCCCCTTCAGTGTGGCAAAGCACAGAAACGCATCCTCCGTACGAAAAAAGAGGACAGTGCACGGCTCAGTGTCGATGCCAGAAAATGTACAGTCCAGTGGCAGTTTAAGCAACAGCACAACCAACTATTCAGGCTCTTGGGCTTACTTTTTTTTATTAGATAAATAAATGAAAGTGCTGATGAGCGCTGTCGCTCAGTGCCACCCGGCCGTCCCGGCTGCTTCTCATTTACATCAGCATATTCTGCGATCTCGTCTTTCAACAGGAAAGACATGTTCTCCAAAGACTCAAGAATTAAGGCTCCATTTCACAGTGGTGCATTTTCAAGACACTTAATTATAGCTTTCTACAGGAGCCCCGGTGACGAGACCCAGGGTTTGCAGTGCTAACGGGATGTTTCCATGTTTTGCAGGCCGCGGGCCAAATGGCCTTGCCAGCAAACCAGTCAGCAAGCCCACCAGGCTCGGCAAGCAAAAAGAATCAGCCAAACGATCCCCGTCCCTCCGGCCAATCGAGCGGGAGAAGGAAGATGTGCGTCCGCAAAAAACAAAAAACTTGCTCGCCGGTTAGTGAAACCGATTAGCCGAGATGACGGGCAGAAACGGCGCTCCTCGTGACCTCATCGATACGACGACTCACATCCACGAGCTGATCCCAGATCAGAGCTGAGCCCTTAATTGCTGTTTGCGAGCAAACCCGTGACATCACCATGAACTGCTGGGATGAGGACAGCACGTTCTGTGGTGTGTTTGGGCGAGTGTGTGTGTTTGTGTGAGTGTGTGTCCACATGCAGCTAGCTGTATTAGACTTGAGAGATGGTTGGGGAGACTGTGCCTCCAGAGTTTAGAGAGATGTGGACAGACTTTGTCTGATATTTCATTCTGTAAATGTAGAAAGCAGCATGGAAAGAGATGGAGGCTTGGAGGGGCGACTGCTCGCTGCTTGTGGTGTGGGAGGGGGTGAAGGGTGGGGGCATAGGGGGAGGGGAGGGATGGAGGGATGGAGGGAGGGAGGAGGGGTATAAAGACAATTTCCTCTTTGCTCTTATTGCTCTGACTGTCTGCCGCCTACTGCCTTCATGGAGGTCCCTAATTGAGATCACTTGTACTTAAAAATAGGAACAAAAAAGGAACTTCTGTGGGCTGGAAGATGGAGAGGAGAAAAATAAAGCAGTAATATGGGACGAGGGCTGCCATTAAAGAGTCCCAGTGATAGATCTGAGCGACTGGAGCTCAGAGCTGAGAAGTCTCCCCCGTGTGTGCCAGTGAACCCTCAGATGTTGACGTGTCACACACCACCTGCTGTCACTGCGCCGAAACCGTGCATATGGGAGAGTGTGGGTTTTCTTTGTGTGTGCGTGCATGTGTGTGTGTGTGTGTGTGTGTGTAGGTGGGTGGGTGTGCAGCTCTTTCATGGGGTAGGGTGACAGTGCCTGGGGCCGAGGCCAGAAACGTGCCAAACGGTGGAGGGAGGTGGGGCGGATCAGCTTTTTCCGCTTTTAATTGAAGTGTTTTTTTCGTGTATTTTGCAGTTTAGCCTTTACATCTCTGAAACCAAACATTTTTGAAACAAGCAGGGCACTTTTTGGCCAGCCGTTAATTATGCTACTATTAGCAGAGGTGGGTAGAGTAGCCAAAAATTGTACTCAAGTAAAAGTACTGTTACTTCAGAATAATATGACTCAAGTAGAAGTAAAAAGTAGTCATCCAAATAATTACTTGAGTAAAAGTAAAAAAATACTTGGTGAAAAAACTACTCAAGTACTGAGTAACTTGAGTAACTTCTGATTTATTTTTTTAACACAACCATTCAAACAGATAAAAGTACAAAATAATCATCTTGAGGCAAATTAAATCAATAAAATAATAAAATAAATTAAAATTAATAAAAATAAAGTAAATTCAAGTACTTTAATAAATAATAAAAATAATAAATAATAAAATAATAACAATAAAAAAATAAATTAATCACAAGTATCACAAAATTTCAAGCCTTTGTACTTTTCTTTTTTAACCAGGCAGAACTAGAACAAACATGAACTCATAGAAACTCTGTGTGTGTTTGAGTCTGTGTAAATGTGACAAAACATGCAAAAACAAACGTTTTTCCCAAAGAATCACCCAGTGATGTCATGAGATTGACGCGTACGTGGATAAAAGGGATAAAAGAAAAGTAACAGCTCAAACGTAGCCTAATGTAGCGGAGTAAGAGGAACAGTTTCTTCTTCACAAATCTACTCAAGTAAAAGTACAAAGTATAGTGATTCAAAACTACTCCTAAAAGTAACAACATTCCCAAAACTTACTCAAGTAAATGTAACGGAGTAAATGTAACTCGTTACTACCCACCTCTGACTATTAGTCCCTTTTAGTTCAACCGCTTGCCTTTTCGTTGACGTGGTCCCAGATTTGTCCCTAAGGCTGTGCTGGTTTTCCCTTCAAAACATCTGTCACTCAATCACGTCCGACCATGCCATTAGTCAAACACGGAGCTCGCCCTCCGGGGAGACCGGTGTGACGGATTGGCCTGATGGAAACGCAGCATATCCAGGGGTGGTACCGGCCCACGGCTGGGAGCAGGGATACCGTAAAGAGCGTTTTTCTTGGACCAAGACCCTCTGTAGGTGCTAAAGACAATACAGACACTCGGGCTGGGCCAACATTCCACTTTACACTTTTCCCCTTCCTCTGTGTATTTCACTGGTCTACTTCCTCTCAGCAAACTAGCCGGCTAGTATCAAAATATTTATAGTACATCTGCAAGACATGCTGTTCTCATGTATCCAAGACCGTTTAGGCCCCGTGTGTCATTATGCGAGTAAAACCAATACCAGATTCACAGAGGGGTATTTCTTTCTGTTGTCGCTGTACGTTGTAGTGCGAGTTTGGGATGATTTATGTGAGGCAACGCAAGAGAGATAGATAGAGTGACTGCATGGCAAGACGCAGGCAAAGCAGTAGCCCAGACCGGTGCTCGTAGGGGGTATCGGCTATCACTTGGCCTTATGCAGAGCTGTGTCGAGACTGGACCATTTGGGCATTGGCTGGAATAAGGCAGGAAAGGAGTCGGGGGGGGAAGGATGTATGTATGTATGTATATACTCAGAGGTGGAAAAAGTACAAAAATATTGTACTTAAGTAAAAGTACAAATTTTCTGCTTGAAAATTACTTGAGTAAAAGTAAAAAGTACCATTAAGAACATTACTTAAGTAAAAGTATAAAAGTACCTCAACTTAAATATAATAAAGTACCAAAGTACATGGTGTAAAATGTACTTAAGTACAAAAGTAAAAAGTACAAAGTACAAAGTACAAAGTACAAAATTCAAAGTACAAAATTATTTTCAAAAGGATTGCAAAGAAATGAAGAATCCAAGAATTTGCTTACAACTGTAAATAATGGTGATATTATTCTGACCCCTTTAGTGTTTGTTTCCATTACCCCATTTTAATTTCTCCCTTTGCTCATCACTGCTGCTGTACCCCATTGGCCCCGCTGACAGGTCCACCCCCAGCCTGTATATGCAGTGACAAACATTAAGCAACCCCAGCTGACTTTTGAACTTTTAAATGCCAAAACCACCTTAGAAGGGGTGAATCAAAGAATGGTGCGCAATGACAAGCGTCGGCTGCCGCTCAAGGCTGATTTATGGTTCCCGCGTTTACACCAACGGCGAGGCTCTGCGTCGATTTAACGCGGAACCATAATTCAGGCTTCAGTCCTCCTCGGTACTCGACGCGACGGCGGTTCCTCCGGCCTTCCGGCCCGCCTCTGCGGCGCAACTCTCCCGGGAGCTGCGGGGCTCCTTCTCGGTATATTCACGCGCCCCCTCTTCCTTCACGTCCACCTCATGGTTCCGCGTTAAATCGACGCACCCCTTACGCCGTAGGCTACGGTGTAGGGTGCGCGTCGCCGCGTACCCTACGCCGTAGCTCTGCGCCGGTGTAACGCAGAACCATAAATCAGCCCCCGCTGTGCTGTTCTTTAATTTGTAGCGAGTAACGACGGTGTCCAATTTTAAATATAGCGGATTAAAAGTACGATTTTTTCCTTGAAAATGTAACGAACTAAAAGTAAAAGTACAGAAAAATGAAAGTATCAATAAAAGTACAAATTCTCAAAAATCTTACTTAAGTACAATAACGAAGTACTTGTAATTCGTTACTTTACACCACTGTATATACTGTACATGGAGGTAAGGAAGGTGGAGGAATGTCTCAGTGCATTGGGTGCAAATTGGTGTAAGGAGGTTTGGATCAGTCATGGATGCTCAATTGCACACAGACATAAACATTTAACCATGAATGGAGAAAAAAACCTCGCCTGGAAACGTTTTCATATACATTTTTAGTTTTGGAGCACTTAAAATTCATATTAAATTTACAATCTGTTGTGTTTGGCTGAGATCACAGCTAAGGGGATCACGACTGGACTTCTGCTGTGTGTAAAATGGACAGGAAAGCCTTAGATAAATTTTTCTTGCGGACCGATGGGCAGTCAAACATCAAAACTGTCAGTAAAGTCAAGTGAATATATCCAGTGTTGAGACAGCGGGCCAATCAGATAAATGGAAAAATTGAACAGGGTCAGCAGAGAAATCCATCATAATGGGTGTACTTTGACCAAAAACGCCTCGACTTCTGAGTGTTTGCTCTCCTTCTCTCGTTCCTGATCTCTTCCTGAAGACGGTCCAGCTCGGAGCAAATCCAAAACACCCAGCCTGAACTCTGCAACCTGGAGCCATACATGCTAGTTTGAATTCCAAACAATTCACATGTCAGAGTGGCCCCAAGAAGACTTGGCTCGCGAGCATTCGGAGAGGCCCAGCGTGCTGCTTCTGACGCTCTGTGTGCTGGATGAGTTAAGAGTTAAGTTGGGAATGTCATGGCTGACGCAGCGCTCCCTCAGAGATTGGCATTTGCCTTAAACCTTAGCCTATAATTACACTGAGCTCATTAGGCTACTGGTCAGAGATGAGTCACACCAAGGTGGGGGTGTAAGAGAAAAGAGACGAGTGGATGGAGCTCACTTTCATAGCCTGCAGCCTGCGATGTCTTCAGATAAAATCAATTACAGTCATCCTCGGAAAAAGATGGTTTCAAGGAAAAAACGATCAAAGTTGAGGGAAGTTTCCAAGGGATAAATGACTATTGTTTGATTATCTGACCTATGATCCTGTATTTTCCACATGCACTTATTCCAGGGTGAGGATTTCGCTCCGTGTCTTCTCTGCCCCTAGCCGAGACTAGGATGACGCCAACTTTATAGTGCCTAAATCGAGTCCTAAACGGAGACTTATCGACTGCCGGGTCCCATGAGGGACATCAATTACGTTGTGAAACACTGTCCTTCAAGCACAATCTATTCTGCGGTGTTGTGTTATGGCAAAGCTGATAATTTGAACGTCACACGCGTGAAATATCCCTCTCTGGCAACAGGGTTGCTGGGATGTGGTCTCGAGCTGACAATTAAATTGTCCGCTTGGAATACATTCTGGAAGCGCAAGATTTACGGCGAATAATTTGCGAGATCTGATCATCTTAAATATTTTAACCCGGATTTTATGGCATCATACATCATTGGGAGAGGCTCGCACATCCGTGAGGGACCGAAAACTGTCCCCAGTAGGTTGCAGAACTCACTTAAAGACAATTAAGAAACCTCTAAACAATCCAACCTCCTCTCACCAAATGACAGTTTAAAAGACTGTCTCACCAAAAAAAGAGCTCTTCTTGCTTTTTCCAAGCAAAAAGAGGTGAGTGTCTGATGTCTTGCAGACCACAAAGCCTTATCATATAGCTCAGTGAACATCCTTCAGGCCAAACAAATCATCATTTGCCAGTAAAGAAAACCTTAGATACATAAAATGGATATGCACGGTCAAACGCTGTAAACATTAAACCAGTGTTTACTTGCGAGGGGATTCTTTTTCATCAGTCTCACGCTGTGTGTTTCATGATTGGGTGATATTAATTACAGACCCTTGGGGTGTGCTTCCCTGTCAGTCTCTCTTAGGCCTGTAAAACTATGTACCCTAAACTGTAGCACAAAAAAACCTCCCAGAACCTGATTGCACTTTTTAATGTGCGGAACCTTAAGGATGTGCATAAAAGCTACGTAGGTATGAACATGTGAAGAATAAAACAACAAATATAGAGCATTCGTTTTTATTTTCTTGCTATTTCTGTGGTCAAGAATCAATCTCCAACATTCATTCATACAAAAGTTATGGATGTATACAATTCTTTCTTTCTTTCTTTCTTTCTTTCTTTTCTTTCTTTCTTTCTTTCTTTCTTTCTTTCTTTCTTTCTTTCTTTCTTTCTTTCTTTCTTTCTTTCTTTCTTTCTTTCTTTCTTTCTTTCTTTCTTTCTTTCTTTCTTTCTTTCTTTCTTCTTCTTTCTTTCTGGCTCATATCTTTCTTTCTTTCTTTCTTCTGGCTCATATCTTTCTTTCTTTCTTTCTTTCTTTCTTTCTTTCTTTCTTTCTTTCTTTCTGGCTCATATCTTTCTTTCTTTCTTTCTTTCTTTCTTTCTTTTTTCTTTCTTTCTTTCTTTCTTTCTTTCTTTCTTTCTTCTTTCTTTCTTTTTTTCCTGGCTCATATCTTTCTTTCTTTCTTTCTTTCTTTCTTTCTTTCTTTCTTTCTTTCTTCTTTCTTTCTTTCTTTCTTTCTTTCTGGCTCATATCTTTCTTTCTTTCTTTCTTTCTGGCTCATATCTTTCTTTCTTTCTTTCTTTCTTTCTTCTTTCTTTCTTTCTTTCTTTCTTTCTTTCTTTCTTTCTTTCTTTCTTTCTTTCTTTCTTCTTTCTTTCTTTCTTTCTGGCTCATATCTTTCTTTCTTTCTTTCTTTCTTTCTTTCTTTCTTTCTTTCTTTCTTTCTGGCTCATTTCTTTCTTTCTTTCTTTCTTTCTGGCTCATATCTTTCTTTCTTTCTTTCTTTCTTTCTTTCTTTCTTTCTTTCTTTCTTTCAGGCTCATTTCCTTCCTTCCTTCCTTCCTTCCTTCCTTCCTTCCTTCCTTCCTTCCTTCCTTCCTTCCTTCCTTCCTTCTTCCTTCCTTCCTTCCTTCCTTCCTTCCTTCCTTCCTTCCTTCCTTCCTTCCTTCCTTCCTCCATGTGAAGAATTAAAACAGTCTCACGCTGTGTGTTTCATGATTGGGTGATATTAATTACAGACCCTTGGGGTGTGCTTCCCTGTCAGTCTCTCTTAGGCCTATAAAACTATGTACCCTAAACTGTAGCACAAAAAAACCTCCCAGAACCTGATTGCAACTTTTTAATGTGCGCCTGCATAGCTCCTTTAATGTGCACAGGTCATGTGCCCATATGTACGTGGGTGTGTACGTACAGTATATGTGCAAGCTCCAGTAAAAAAAAAAAAAAAAATGGGGGGGGTGGGGGGGTAGTTTCTGAGACTTTGGTTAACCAGACTATAATTTGGAGGCCCTGTGAAGACTCCCAGCAGCCTCTCACTGTTTTGTTTACCAGCGAGACCGACTCTACTGTTTCTGCTGCATGTGCAGGGTCGTTGTAGGCAAAGGGCGTGTGTTTCTGTCTGGGCGTGAAGGCTTGAGAGAGAGTGTAGGTGTATTCATGTGAGGGTGACGGTTGAATAAGTGAAGATAAATGTGCTCGGGAGCACTGCAAAGACAATTTTTGAGCTATGTATTTTCTTAAATTAACATTTTCTGTGTTTTTAAGGAACCCCCTTGTTTCCATTTATACTGATATCCCTCACTCGCTTTGTTTTTCCCTTAAATCTCTCAAAAGCTTTGTTGAATCAACATTACAATATCAAAATAGAACCCTTAAGAAGACGAAAAGATCCGGAAACTTCACAAAAACACACCCTTGCATTAAAAAAGTGTTTGTCAGCAAAAAGGATTGAGCGCTATTCTTGTTTTTTTGCTCAGAGTAATTCTCCTGAGACTAAACTGCTCACTTTCTGTCCCTCTTGGGCTTTTTTTTTTTCCTTCTTTTTTTTTTTTTCTTCTCCCCAATCCTCCTCCCAAGCAGGAATAAAAAAGAAAACAGAATGCAACTCAAGAGACCGGAGCTTCCACCCTGTTATTTAGCCGTAACTTTGAAACATCTTAGCTCTGTATGAGCTGTTTTCTTTCACACACACACACATGCAGATATGTTGAAGCATCCTCAAATTCCATCAGAGTGGAAGAAAGACAGGCGGAGGAGAGAGGCTTTCAAAATATCACTCTAATAAAATATTCCAGCTCCTCTGGGATCCTCCTTTGCTCATTCAGCATCAGGAGAAGTGAAGTGGAAAACGCCTGTTATTGGTCTTTGTCCAAAAAGGGGGGGGGGGAGGAGAGATAGGCCTATTTCCTTTGGGGAAAAACAAAATAAAAATGAACAGAGCAACAGTTGAAGGGAAACTTTTAACTGCGACAACAAAAGCGACTACAGAGGACTGTACGACAGCAGCTGTCTGGGTGAGTGACAGGATGCATCTCCACGCTGGAGGATCAGACGGCGTGCAGGTATACACACTTTGATCCATCAGAGCCGCTCGTCTGAGCGCGCGTGATTGGCTCGGATATGTGTAAACTGGAACAGCTCAGGGATCAACAAAAAAACAACGGTTTAAGTTCTCAAAAGACTTCTGCCCCAGTAACAGGAAAGTGCTTTCAAACAACTTGAAATGTAACATAGAGGGATTTTTGCAGTTTTGTAACACTGCTGCTCAAGCAGAATTTGTTTGAAACTTTTTTTTTTTTGTTTTTTTTTTTGTACAATCTGGAGTCGTGCAGACTTCAGCGAAGTTAAGACAGAAAGTGCTCACACTTTAAGTCGACTTCCTATTTGGGATTTATAGGAAGTAGATTAACATAACTCTAATTCATCGGTTGAGGTGCCTGGAGACTTTAATGCTACTGTTTATAACTATGTAGTTTAACATTAGGGATGGGCGGTATGGACTAAAAAATTTATCACGATCATTTCTGGCATTTATCCCGATAACGATAAAAAAAAAACAATACAAAAACGTCATCAATGGGAATTTTCTTTCTTTCTTTCTTTCTTTCTTTCTTTCTTTCTTTCTTTCTTTCTTTCTTTCTTTCTTTCTTTCTTTCTTTCTTTCTTTCTTTCTTTCTTTCTTTCTTTCTTTCTTTCTTTCTTTCTTTCTTTCTTTCTTTCTTTCTTTCTGGCTCATATCTTTCTTTCTTTCTTTCTTTCTTTCTTTCTTTCTTTCTTTCTTTCTTTCTTTCTTTCTTTCTTCTGGCTCATATCTTTCTTTCTTTCTTCTTCTTTCTTTCTTTCTTTCTTTCTTTCTGGCTCATATCTTTCTTTCTTTCTTTCTTTCTTTCTTTCTTTCTTTCAGGCTCATATCTTTCTTTCTTTCTTTCAGGCTCATTTCCTTCCTTCCTTCCTTCCTTCCTTCCTTCCTTCCTTCCTTCCTTCCTTCCTTCCTTCCTTCCTTCCTTCCTTCCTTCCTTCCTTCCTTCCTTCCTTCCTTCCTTCCTTCCTTCCTTCTTTCACGTACGTTGTGCATGGATTTAATGCAGAACCAACGGGAATTTATCGTTTTTATGGCAAGACGACAAATTCTCACCGTGGGGAATTTTTTTGACGGTATATCGTGAACGGTAAAATATCGCCCATCCCTATTTAACATCCTCATCTTCTGATGAAATGAAAAACCTCTGGAACAAGAACATTTACATTAAAGGGCCCATAACATGCACAAGTCCAGGTTGATCATTTCACTTCTAGGAAATATATTCTAAAAAAATGACGTCTTATTTCCCTCGTACTGTACATTTCTGCACTATTGCTTGTCCAATTATGTCTGAAACGGTCCGTTTTTGGCCCCTGTCTCTTTAAGACCAGCCAGAGCGCTCTGATTGGTCAGCTGACCGGAAAAAGAAAAAGTTCAAATGCAGCTGTCACTCATGCTTATCCTCAAAAGTCGTGATAAACGCATGCATTCTGGATACCAAGTGGCACATGCCAACGCACGGTGATGCAACTACAGTACATAACCGAGGACGAGCCCAGGCTCCAGGCTGTTAAGCAGCAGTCGGACTTGTGGGACAGAGAAATACCTGCCAGAGCAGATTTTGGCTGTAGTAACGTTGGAAACCTTTAGGATGTGCATAAAAGCTACGTAGGTATGAACACGTGAAGAATAAAACAACAAATATAGAGCATTCCTTTTTATTTTCTTGTTATTTCTGTGGTCAAGAATGAATCTCCAACATTCATTCATACAAAAGTTATGGATGTAGGTGACACAATTCTTTCTTTCTTTCTTTCTTTCTTTCTTTCTTTCTTTCTTTCTTTCTTTCTTTCTTTCTTTCTTTCTTTCTTTCTTTCTTTCTTTCTTTCTTTCTTTCTGGCTCATATCTTTCTTTCTTTCTTTCTGGCTCATATCTTTCTTTCTTTCTTTCTTTCTTTCTTTCTTTCTTTCTTTCTTTCTTTCTTTCTTTCTTTCTTTCTTTCTTTCTGGCTCATATCTTTCTTTCTTTCTTTCTGGCTCATATCTTTCTTTCTTTCTTTCTTTCTTTCTTTCTTTCTTTCTTTCTTTCTTTCTTTCAGGCTCATTCCTTCCTTCCTTCCTTCCTTCCTTCCTTCCTTCCTTCCTTCCTTCCTTCCTTCCTTCCTTCCTTCCTTCCTTCCTTCCTTCCTTCCTTCCTTCCTTCCTTCCTTCCTTCCTTCCTTCCTTCCTTCCTTCCTTCCTCCATGTGAAGAATAAAACAACAAATATAGAGCATTCCTTTTTATTTTCTTGTTATTTCTGTGGTCAAGAATGAATCTCCAACATTCATTCATGCAAAAGTTATGGATGTAGGTGATACAATTCTTTCTTTCTTTCTTTCTTTCTTTCTTTCTTTCTTTCTTTCTTTCTTTCTTTCTTTCTTTCTTTCTTTCTTTCTTTCTTTCTTTCTTTCTTTCTTTCTTTCTTTCTTTCTCTCCCTCCCTCTCTGGAGGCCACTTTACAAACGACAGCTACCTTTTCTGGCTTCCCTCGTCTCCCCAGAGACTTGTCAATATCAGCTACACACACCATTCAAAGTTCAAAGACTAGCATCCCACTAAACACACCTACACACACTCCCGTGGCCCCTTTTGTGTCTCTGGGGCATATTTCATTTCGGTGTCTCCGAGCACACTGGAAAAGCTCTCCATGTGTGTGTGTGTGTGTGTGTGTGTGTGTGTGTGTGTGTGTGTGTGTGTGTGTGTGTGTGTGTGTGTGCGTGTGTGTGTGTGCGCCACAGGTGGTGCAGCGCTGGTGACTCTGATTGTTGCGGTGGCCAAAGCATCGCCTCCCCATCACATTTGTCATCACCCTTTTTCCTGAAAGCGTACGTGGGAGGGAAGCAGTGGGGGGGGGGTGGGGGTTAAAAGGGAAGAAGAGGAAGGAAGGAAAGGGAAGAAAGGGGACGAGGAAGGAAAGAGGATGGTAAAAGGGCCACCCCCATAGTGCCATATGGGAGGTGGTTTATAAAAGTCCCGCTCGATCTTTCAAAAGCACAAATCAGTCTTCTTGGAATTTCCATCTTTTTGTGCTTTTATCCTCTTTCCTGCTTTTCATGACTTTAAAAATGACTTTTTGTGACGTCTGCCTTAACAAGAAATAAACATGTCGTCGTCCTCTAATGCACAGACTTTCCGACCACCATAAAAGGCTGGTGTGGGCGTTGCTGGATGGGTGGGCTCTCTGATTTTCAGGTGTATTTGATCTGTTGTGTTCACACCTCAGCGCTGGCAGGGAGGCCCCACTGCGTGGGCAGGTAATTTGAGCAAATTAGGAGATGGGGCCTGTGTGCTATTAATGACACCCCATACCCTCCGCTGCACGTCCACCTATTGTTCTCCCCCCTGCACACACACCTTTCTTCTCTTCCGCCCCGAGTCCCCCCGGTCCCATCTGCTCCTCCCGCTCGACGCCCACCCTCGCTCCCTCTGAAGGCGCAGTGTATGAAAAGCACACACATAAACATATAGTGAATTGGTGGCAGCAGGAGGAGGAGGCGGAGGAGGAGGAGGATGAGGAGAAGGAGAAGGAGGAGGAGGAGGAGGGGTGTGATTGGTTCCAGGTGCCAGTTTGAGTGAGAGCATTAATCAGGCGGTCAGATCTTCCTGTGACACCTTTAACGCACACACGTACAGTATTTACTGTGCTATTCTCACACCCGGGTTGACCACAAGACCAAGTTATTGCTCCGTAATGATGTAATTTGAAAAAAAAAAGCTCAATTCCTCCACCACACTCTTTTTCTAAGTCTATGACGACTAGTAATGACGGCCACCGAAAGACAAGCATCCATAACTTGCAACAAAGCGCATTTTTTTTGACATGCTACATGTAAATAATGAAATTTGCACCATAAAAAAGCCCAGACCGGCGCGTGCCCTTGTCACGATTTGTTTGAAAGTATACATATTAGGGAGTCTGGCCCAGAGTCAGAGGGGATAGCACATTCCTTTCAGATTAAACTAACAAGGCGAAAAACTTGCCCTTTCCTCTTCCAGCGTGGGGCAGAACAGGTAAGGCCTTGTGTCAGGTCTCGTAGCCGCCGCCGCCGCCGCGCTCCCACTCACGCCGTTACGAGCCGAACCCAAACAGGAGGAAGGTCGACGCTCCATATTTCCTCCTGACGGAAAAGCAACGAGCGAGCGAGCGAGCGAGGAAGCCGTTTCTGAAGGAAGGGGAGCGGGGAAGCGAAGTGATGCTGGGCTTTTCCTGTGGTTTGAGAGCACGCTATATCAGCTCTTCTTAAAGCCATCTTTGGTCTCAAACAGCTCAAATAAAAGCACGAGGGGGAAAAAGGACGTGACGCAGAAGGAGCTGCAGCGAACTGGGTTAAAGCGTCTGGTGTTGCGTTTCATTAGGGCGAAAGCGGCTCCAAGACAGACCAGTTCTCAACGTGTTAGGTAGTTACTTCCCCTCTGCGGGCTTATATCGGATAACAGTAAATCACCCGGCACCCAAAGCTATTGAAATAGACGATGGGGCTTGCAGGGTCTTCACAATGGAATTGTATTAAAAGCTTCGCTGGTTAACACGAAATCATTAACTGGTCTCGTAACTGTGTATTTAAAAAGAATAACGCCTTGGCCAAAAGTTTTTTTGCAAAAAACAACACACCATTTGGCTTTTAAACTGGAGTGAAAATAGTGGAGATGTGAAACATTTGCACAGCTCTGTTTAAAAACAAAAGGGAACCTGATTAAAAAGCACTCGCAGACAGTGTTTAACAAATTTGACTTTTTTTTAGTCTATTCTCAACAAGTCAAATAGGCAGAACCTCACAGTAAGCAGAGTCAACTGGCAGACCACCTTATGATAATAGTGTAATTAGTCTCACAGCTACTGGATACGGGGGATAAAACGAGGGATAATACGCAGTGATAATACACAGTGTCTTGTGAGTATTTACACTAAATTCTCCATTTGTTGTTGCAGTCTCCACATTACAGGGATTAGTGTAATCTCACTTGCTTCAACAAATTTTCACTGCTTTATTTAGACAGAGGAAGAAAAGTCAGCGTTGCAGCGAGTCAATAGGTTGAGGGAGACAACAATGTTGCAGCAGCTTACCGGCCAGATGACATACCGGTACTTTGCTTTAAATAACAAGTCGGAGCAGTTTCCTCAACTGCGGCTTCATCAGAAAGAAATGATTTATGTTTCGGTAGGCATTTCATTAGTTAAAAACGAAAATCAAGCTCTCGTACTTCTGTTGTCCCCAGCAACATTCGCTTCACCTAGAAACGCCGGGGATGACAAAATAACGTTTCCAAAACAGTGAGAACAACATATTTCAGGCCATTAAAAATCACAGGTTATAGTGTTCCCATGACACTCTCATTCAGGCCTTAATAACTGCCCCGGAGTTTATTTTTGGCCACAAGTCAGCCCACCATTCACTGCCTGTACGTTTTTAGTGAAATTGCAGAGCAATTAATCTATCTTTGATTAAACCCCGGTCACATTAACACTCTGCGCCTCTGATTACCCTCAGGAATAATGTAGACTAATGTGAACCACAAACAGTAATAAGTTCTAATAGTTGGCGCAGCCTGCAAACACAAACATCTACATTTTGCTCCGTCAGTATGACCCTGCTGGGGATTAAATAACATGTTTGCCTAGAGAGGTACAATTAAGCAACGCTAAATAGAGTTCCTTTGAGCTCTGGAGTTGAGGAAAAGAGTTCTTCGCTGCACAGTAGTAGCCAGTGAAGCGCTCCGAATTTTCCCCCTCTGGCATTTTCAAATTACCTATTGATGAGTGGTCTTCACGTCTCTCCCCGGCTGGAGGGGGAGGAGAGGAGAAGGAGAGGAGGGAGGATGTCTGGTTCACTTTTAAGATGTCTCCAAGAAGCAGGCCTGTGGTTAGATCTAAGGCAACAGAAGCTGCCTTTCTCAAATACATATACGGTTTCCCTGCAAATTATCGGACATTTTTTCTGGGGGGGAAAGTTTTCCGCCTGGAGCCTTCAGATATTTACCACATCGTCCATGCTTCGCGTTTGATCGTGTTGATTTGGGTCTGTCTGTGTAAGCGCTTTTTTTTTTTTTTTTCTTTCTTTCTTTACTGTGACTGCATGACTTTACTGAACAATAATTGCTCCCATGACTTAATTGTCTATATGTAATTAAGTTTGTAATAGAGAAAATAGGCACATAAATGTTCCCTGGAGAGGCACGGTGGTTGAGTGGGTGCCACACATGTTGAAAATTATTCATCCCTCTCCATCTGATCTGCCAGTATGAGAAGTTATAAAAAAAAAAAAAAAAAGGAAAAAAAAAAATGGATTTGAAGCTATTCAGTGAAAAGCGAGTGATGTAAACGCCAAGGCATATTTTAATGAGCCCTCTTTCTCAATTTCGATTATTTTGCCCGCTTCCTCAAGTCAACTCGGTTTATTGCTGGAAATGTATACTCACTTCAAAATTAAAAATGTTCTTAATAAAAACAAATATAGATGGAATAATGAGGCTTCCATCACGCCGGCTGGTGCCAAACAAAGTGAATCAGGAGATACATTGAAGCAAAAGACCTCAAATGAAAAAAATCTAAAAATAAAAGCAGAAGCACAAGAGTTGATTTTAATCATGATTGTGGAAAAAAAAAATAGATTTAGTTGATGCTTTTATGCCTCTAAAATAACATTAACAAGAGATGCATTAATGAACAGAGTGTCACTCAAACTCACATCCCGACCGTTTGACCAGAGTGAAAATATTCGGGATGCCAATTCTAAGTTCTGACATGGCACAGCACACTGCATTTATTTATTCAGAATTATAAATACAACAGAAAGAGCTGGTGGTCTTGCAAAATCACACTGCGCCGTCAAGGGGACTTTTTGTGGTCGTACTGACAGATTTACAGCTCAGATGTACATAAACAGGGGCGATGTCAATGAGGCGCGGCGCAGCATCAATCAACGACGCTGCACGAGGACTGATCAGGGATTATCTCCCCTCCGAGTCTCTCCACCTGAACATCTGCAAGCTCCTGCGATGCTTCTCCCTCCCTGCCCTCCTTTGGCTTCACTACAACGTGCTTTCAATTTCCTGCTCCTCTCCTCTTGTCCTCCCGCAGCCCCGAACCCTTGAGACACGCCGAGAGGTCAGCGGGGTTAAAACGGTAATAGGTGGTGGTGATTGTTGGAAGACGCTTACTCTCGCCCAGCTTTCAGAGCGAATTAGGAGCCACCCTGCTTCTGTGTGGAGCTGCGGCGTCTCACCACCGAGCGGCTTCCTTAAAACATCTTCCAAACATTTGATTTGGAAAAGAGGACTGGAGAAGGGAGGCGGAGGAGAGGCGGAGGAGAGGTGGTGGTGGCGGCGGGTTTTATTAAAACTGAGGCTATTTCTCGTGTCGCACGGGACAGAAAATGTTTGTTTGAATTTGAAAATCCATCTGGCAAAACCTGGAAGATCATTTATTTTGCAGCTGGAATTAAGAACGTGTGAAGTAGCTGTCACAATACGATAAAGCAAACCAAAAACAGAGGCCACGAGCTGGAGCGTGCACGCTGGCCTTCACAGGTAGCAGAAAATCATTAAGCCTCCATGCAGCGCCACTGCTCACAGGTTTTGGATTTATTTTGGTCCTATTTGCAAAAGATCCCGGAAAGAGGATCTTGAGCATAGAGCTGGAAAAAAAACGACAAAAAAATATGGCAAATGAGCGTCTGAGGATAAAACATCTCTGGTGTTTTCTAATTACCCGTGGAGATCCAACGAACCAGAGTGAAGTGGTTGTTATAAATATAAATGAACGACTGCACACTTCACTCATAAATTTACTGGATGAAGGTCTAAATGGATCAACTGCTCTCTCATTTTGGATTTACATCAGCTGAATAAATGCTCCAAGGCACTTTGCAGAAATTTACACGGATTAATTAATGACGGCAGGGCGACCGAACAATTTCAGGAAGCGTTCACAGATCTCTCTTGGCAAACCAATCAATACCTCTCCTCCACGCACAACAGAAGACGCCAAACACGAACACAGCCCAGTAATCCCCACATCTTGTTTTAATGCTCAACTGTAAACTGTCTTGTGCAGCGTCTGTTTACGTCTGTCAAAGATATCGCCCCCGCTTTTGTTTTCGGTTCTGCGATGGCATCGCTTTGTAAATCTAAGGGTATGTTGCACAAACATGTCATCTCCTTCTTTCAGAAATATTTATAAACATCACATGGAGTATATACTGGAAGCTCTCCGTGCAGATTTTTTTTTCTTTTCTTTTTTTTTTGTCAGTATTTGCGCACCACAAAAAAAAACCCTTGATGATCGTTGGGTTTCTCCTGCCACAAACGCTTTGGACGTTGATAGCCGGGTCCCTCAATGACCTCAGTTGATCCTCTCTCTCTGCTCAGCTGGACCCAAATCTTTTCCGCTCGGATCCAAAAATCATGACAAAACTTTGCAGGAACTATCCAGATTCTCAACACATGACCCCCAAGTCCTCTCCGTGACCCGAGCCCCCCAAACCCAACCCCAACCCCAGCCTCTTCTGCATCCAGCGAACGATGTACTCACCCCAGAAGAAGTTCTGCTGACATGGTGTCACTGTGCTGAAAAGACTGTTAGATGCCATAGCTGCCTCTGGTTCCAGGAAGCCCCACTTTTGTTCCTCTGTGGTTTCCGTGACCCTTGACACGTCCTAAACCCAGAGCACGAAGCATGTCATGAGGGAAAAAAAATGGAAAAGCCATCCACAAGACATGCTTTTATGTATCAACTATTTGGATGACCACAAGTAACAACCAGGTTTGGTTTTATAGAAAAAAAAAAAAAAAAAAAGCAGAGGCAAATATCGCCTTTGCGGATAGATCAGATGGTGTCGGACTTGCTTGCTTGGCGAGTGTGGTTGGAACGTACTTACTCGCTTAGCGCCGTCCTTGTGACTGGTGCTGGCCCGCGACGATTAACCATTTACACTCCAGGTTGCCCTCAAACACCAACCCCCGAGCCGCACGTCTGTGGTTCTGTGGTTGTTTGGGAGGCGAGCAGAGCCCTCACACAACCCAAAAGGCACCAGCTTTAAAACTCGTCTCTTTCCTGCCCTCCATGTGCCGTCACTGGAGACCCTGGGTCACATGCCCTCTCACGTCATCACGGCACAGCAGCCGAATGGGACAGCCTACCGTTGTGGCTTTCTTCCCTCTCCTCTTCTCAGAGTTTTTTCCTCCTCCTCTCAGGCTCCCCTCCTTCTCCTCTGCGCGTGGATCGGCAGCGTTTCCAGGCTCTCTGGGGATTGAGGTCTGACGCTCCCATGAGTCAGGAGGCTTTAGTGGGGGCAGCTTGTTCAACCGCCTATGCCCACCTCGGCATATGGGGAACAGCGCTCTCTCTGCCTCGCTCTCCCCTTCACTCTTTCATCCCTCCCTCCCCTCCTCTCCTGACTTTGTCGCTCTTTTCCTTCCCCTCAACTCCTTTAACAGGCTGCTGTACTGCTCCTGCCTGCCTTTGAGCGAGGAGAGCGGAGTTTGGTAAGATTTGAGGGTGTGAGTGAGGAGGGAATGGCTGTTGGTCGGGACTGGGTGTGTGCGTCTGGGCGCGTGCTCAGATGTGCGGCAGGCAGAGAGAATGGGGGGGGGGACTGGATGAGAGTGAGGGGAAAGCAGAGGTGGTGCGACGCTCTGCTTATTTACACAAAACTGTGTCTGAAAAGTTGCCTCTGGACCTGCCCTCCTCCTCCTCCTCCCGCCTCTTACGGTGTTGCAGACAGTAGTCACGCCATTGTGTCATGCTCTAATAGCTCTGTTTGTGCATCCGAGCCTGCACTGTTTTTGGCTGTCAGAGAGGTGACACATGGGGGTGGGGGTTGATTCCTGTAAGAAGGCATAGATCACAGCCACCTGTCGGCTCCGTAGAAGACATGCCTTCGCACAGTCTCGCCGACACCCACGCTGGCACACGGACGCCCTGCAGAAGTGGCCAGCCAAACGCCGAGCGCACCGATGGCAGGCAGGTCCTGACAATGAGGGGATGAATCAGGCACTGATTCCCACACACACACACACGCTCACGCCTGCACACACACCCTCACACACCCTCGCACATCTCAGCTCGGCTGGCCTTTGATCAGCGGTCGCAGGTGTTTGTGAGGAACGATCAAAACGGGTACGGGAGCGGAGGAATGCGCGGAATGAAGCTGAGAGCTGGAAAAGCGTTAACGTATCCCGTCTTGTCACTAACCAGTAGGCACGTGTGACTAAGCAGTAATGAGCCGAGTGGTGCCCCAGGCTTCTTTCTCAGGAATTGTTATTGTTGTTAGAAAATGCCTACTTCCTGATGAGTAATTAATTTAAATCTTTGCTGATTTATGGACTGCCAAAATAAAAGTCTTGTTATTTATATAAATGTATCATCCAGTCAACGGTTCCCTCAGATTTTTAACCGAAGCACGCATACATGATGTTTTGATTATGATTTAAATATAATCGTCTACTGTCCTGCCCCTGTGACTGAAGTGCTTTTTCATTTATTTCAATATAATGATAACATAATTGCATTTGAATGTCATTGCTCACAGTTTTGACAGCTTTGATCTATCAATGCCCTCTTAGGAGCAATGTCCTCAGAACCGATTTTACGGGAACTTTTCACGAGATGGTCTACGCATTATTCACATTGTTGCTCTTTTTTTTTTTTTTTTTAAATTCTCTTTTTATTTAGAACAGCAGTAAACCATCTTACACATTTATACATTCAAACTTTAACTTAAATGATTCTGTCCCTACTGTCCTCCAGGCATTTTTTATGAACAGTAATTGGAAACACTAACAGAAAGATAAAAAAAAGTAAAATAAAATAAAAATCAAAAAACCAGGGAGCGCACCCATGTTTACAGTCATTACATCACATAAAGAAATAGTTCACATAAAATCAGATATGATTGGTTTCACATACTCAGTCCATTTGGACCAGATCTTATAAAAGTTTTCTTTCTCAACCTTGAGGGAGGAAGAGATCTTCTCCATAACATAGATCTCGTAGATGATCCCAATCCAGTCGTCGATAGTGGGGGGTTCTACTTTTAACCATTTCTTGTAACACATTTCTTACTGGCTGCCAACAGTATAGTCGGCAGTTTTTCCATTCCACGTTTCGAACATTATGTATCCCAAAAATAACGTTTCACAATTCAATGGCATCTTTGTTGCTCTTTTTTAAAACAAATTTTAACTTGGAGCATCTTGTTGCAGACTGAGAGCCATGCATTGAAACTCTGTAAAATAAAACCAGAACGATTCAGAGGGCTGAGATGCGTCAAGCAAGTTGTTTTTGTTTTTAACCAATCTTCACCATTGACACCGGACAGCTGCAACATAATATCCTGAAGCAGGAAGTCTAGACTGATAAACCAGGTAAAAGCAATAGTCAGTAATTTGATGTAAAGTGGTTATATAAAAAAAAAACTTTCTTTGCTCGAGAGCATATATTTGATTGTCTGAAGTGACTATGAAATTATAAACAATGGCTGGTCCAAATACTGTTTTACGGGCTCCTGAGCTTCAGCAGAAAGTTATAACAAATTATACGAAGCTTCGCTTTCTCCCGTGATGGAAGCGGGTGGCGATGGGGCTGAACGAATGTGGTTCACGCGCACAACATCACACGGATGAGGGCCACACGCTCGTGACTGACCATGCTGCGCATGCACTATACGAAAAGCGGACAGACTGAGAAATGCACGACAGATGTGTCCTGGATGGAAAGAAACATGTATTCTAGTGAAAAAAATAAGAAGTAATATATTTTGTAGTCACTTAATTGCACGTCAGAGGCCTCGATTGAACTGAAGTATTATTGCAGGTGGTGCTCACGGCCGCCGGTGAGTGCGAGCGCTTACATTGTCATCGACAACGACTGTCACTTGCTACGTGAGGAAAAACTAAAATCCAGATAAGTGAATACCGGATGTCCACCTAACAAATGCATATCCAGGTATTTCAGTATTTGGGTCCAGCCTGATTAAAAACTCTGACCTAACATAGCCCTGTGGGTTTTTTTCGGGGGGGTGACTGAATCTGATAAGGTGTTTTACAGTCAGCTATCTGAATTTGCAGGGAACTTTGCCATCACAGACCCAGATCAGGGTAGAAACATCCAGCTTCCCCATCTTCATCTCTCCACCCATCTTCACATCATCCTGCACGTGCTGTGCTGCAAAAAATATGCAAAACTGTGGCATCAAATTTTCAGAAGAGGGGAGGGGCATGGTATGGCTGACTCCACCCCCTAAATCTGGCTGTTTTGAACAGAGCTGTAAACTGTTGGTTGAAAAGGGAGCTGTTGTAGTTTAGCTCTGGTATTTTGAATAAAACACGTGAGAAACATTTCATCAGGATCTGAGTAAACTGTCAAGTTAACGAGGAAAAGAAAACGGACACAATTGTCCCTCTTTAAAACATCGTTATATGTAGCCATTTCATTTTAACTTCATTCCACCAATATGGAGACATTTAGATAAAACCATTAAGAAACTGTTATCAATAGTTTCATCTACTGTATAAAAGCTAAGGGAAGTTGTGTTTGAAACAGCATCTCTGCCCTCATTTCTACTAAAACTGACCTCATGATAAATGAAAGAACGTGAATAAACCCGACAGCACAACAGCATTTCTACAGGTCTTCACCGCCTTCCTTATTTTTGTGCTGTGAAACATTTTCCTTGGCTTGCCGCTTCGTAAATATTTGCTTTCTAAAACAAGAACATGCTTCTTGAGATCCAGTCTATGCTACAGAATCCTTAGGGAAGGGCTATTCAAATCCGGCAAACACACCAAATATCACATAACACACACGGTACCTGTTTCCAGTTAGAGGTTTAATCGATCATGTCACGTCACAGCGCAGTTCACCTTCACTCTAAACAGGAAAACTCAAAACCTCGACCCATTTAACGGCATCCTCTATCGTCGTTAGACTTTCGTGGGTCTGACGGTATCAGAGACAGGCTCTGTTTACGGATTATTCTGATGCTCGATGCCGAGGTTTTTCAAGAAAAATATTTAAGGTACCGTCTAAACATTTGTGAGTCTACTGCAAACGGATGCTTTTCTGTCAGAAACATTCAACTTTAGGACAAAGTCCAGCGCTGCTGCGAGTTCCACCGAGCCACAATAAATTACACACAGTTTGATGGGGATGTAATTTGCACATCATGATTGAGTCTGAAACATGGAATGAAAAATAAAGCATAAACGTCAAACCCCTCTCAGATGGCAGGAAACATAACTTCTTGGGTGGCGAGGCATGCGATAAACAACCTTGATGGTGAAAATCTGAACTGTGATGATGTTATAGTCTCAGATATCGCAGCATGGACTCTTTTAAAACGGCAGAGATTCTATCTAGAGGGGACGAAGGATGTTTTCCACCGATATACCAGCCATGTTTGGATAAAGTTTGCCAAATATTGTTTTACTTGCCTAACTGCTGGTCGGGTCGGCGGTTCGGCTACCTTAAAAAAACTGCAGTAAACTTTTTTCAGTGTTGAAACTTTGGCTGAAACTGCACTCTTGTCAACAAGGTTTAAACTGACTGCTCCCGTATCAGACACGGACAACGTCACACAGGTTCTGATTCTGTTCTCAGGTTTAAGGTATCAGTGTGCTCTTTGGAGGAATCATGGATTCTCTGTTGCCACATACAGCAGAGCTACAGTGACTTTTATTTTATGAATTATTAATTGATAAATAATTTTTAAAAAAATGAAAAGAATATGTAATTTTTTTAATTTTTTTATTTTTTTTTACCTTGTCTGCACACATATTAATGATTGATACCATGACGGTAGAAACCAAAGGCATATATATGTGCATTATTACTATATTTAATATATACATATATATACACATACATATGCATACACATACATAAATATACACATACAAACCCAGTGATTTTTTTTTTTTTTTTTTTTTTTTTTTTGAAGAATATGTAATTAATAAATGCACTCTCAAAAAGTCCTAAAAAACTCTAAAAAATATGCACTTTTTTAAATGCAAACATCATTACAAAATGTTTTGGATGTTAGCAAGTTTGGATCTAAAGCAGCCAAGAAAAGTCCATCTTTGATGTTACAGCATTTCGAGTTGATTTAAACAAAACCTGTCTAGTAACATGTTTCATCATGACTTATCCATACATTACTAACGGGAGGAATTACCTCGGAGCCCCTCGCGCAGACGAAAGAGAAAAAAAACCCTCAGAGGGCCTTGCTGCGAATGTGAACGTCTCATTTTGCTGCAGAGACAATTTTGTAATATATGTACTTCTCGCTGTCAAAAAAACATAACAAAACAAAAAAAAACAAACCTTTATGGTTATAATGTCAGAGGGTGGGATATGATGAGGAATATAATATTTCATTCATTGCTGGTTCTCCACTGGTGGCCGTGTCCTACACTTGCTGTTCTTGTGTGTCTGCGCGGCGCTGAGGAGCTTGGCCGTACTCTGAGCTCCAGCCAAGGTCTGCCCTGAGGACTGTGGTTGATGGCCCACCCTGCCAGACACTTTCTCCCCGCTACCACTCAGGACCACACACCTTCAAATGGACTCATTTTTGTTATCACAAGCTCTTGCAGATACATAATTGAAGTATCGTGTGTTGGAACATGCTTAAAAAACGACACGCAATCGGTGTCGCAAGCCTTTGCTGCTCCACTCCCTCGCTTTTGTCACAACTAAATGTCCTTCGCAGATGGCCGTTTTCACAGAAAATTATTTCTTGCAGCAGAATATATCCGGGGGAAAAAAAAAAATGAGTATAATGATACCTAAGTTGAGTTATAATTAACTCAGACTGAGGCCGTGAAGCTGTCTGTATTCGTCTCTCTGTGAAAGCTAAAAATGACATGACATAATTAGCCGCGAGCAGACATTACACACATGGAGGAATTACATTATTAGAAAAAGGAAGGGCTTATTAATAGACTTCTGGCTTGTGCTGTGTACTCTCTCTGGCGGGGCATCAGACCGGCCCGGCCGGGGCAAACAGGCAGGTACAGTGATTCACTTTAACAGGCGACATCTGTAAAACGCCAAGGTAGTTTACACTGCGGCCGAGCCTGAATTAACTTGCTTTCATTGGAAACAAACACCACTTGCAATCAGCTTCTGTTGGCTGCTCCGCCGCTTGGTGTGAATGTAAATATCTCTCCTCGGCACAGTGATGACCTGTAGTCGCGGAGCCGTGGAGGAGTTCACCAGCCGAGACCCGCGGAGGAGCAGGAACTTAATCTGTGACGCCGCGTCGCCAAGAGGATGTTGACGTTCACTCCGAATTGTTTGGTGAGGTATAGCACGGTATAGTCTTGATGAAAAGTAGATATTTTTCTTCGGGGAGTCGAGCAGTCGTATCTACATGTTCCAGTGACTCGAGGCCCTTTCTTGTGGTGTCTGGACAGCTGTTTTTGGAGTCACCGTTTTGAGGAAAAATAAAGTAATAAGGGGAAATGTTTAATATCGGATGGCGTGCGCACAACCTAAACACGCATTAAAAATAGCTCCTGGAGTTGTGATTACATAAAATTGCAAAAAAAAAAAGGGGGGAAAGTAAGATCATGGTGGAAGCTGCGATGAGAAGGCTGTGGCTGACCACCGACAGACTGAGCCATTCCTTTCTTTCTTTCTTTCTTTTTTTCTTTTTTTTCTCCCCCCATTCCTCATTTTAATCAAGGGCCTGGTCCAGGATAAACAGTGCCTACCTACACTGCAGTTCAAACAGCGAGGCCCGCTGAGGCCCATGCTCGGAGTTGTAAATGTTCACTGACAAGCTAATTTAACTTGTGTGCTAAGTAGATGGAGTTGGACTTATATGTATCTCCCTCACTTCTGGCACAGCGAAGCTTCTCGGTTTGGAAATATCGCTGATCCTCCGCTAGTCGAGCTGTCTGGTTCACATGAAGGCGAGGACAAGGTTCTGTATGGAGCCAAATCAAGGCCAAAAGTTTTGCTAATTTGAAAATAAAATTTGAACCTGAAAATTCTTTTTTACAGTTTAAATTTTTTTTTTTTTTTTCGGTATCAGATCTTTTTTTCAGTTTCAGATCTTTTTTTTTCAGTTTCAAATCTTTTTTTTCAGTTTCACATCTTTTTTTTCAGTTTCACTTCAGACTTTTGGCCCCGATCTGGCGTGGGGGGCGTGGCATCAACTGAGAGGGGCGTGGCATCTTGAGTGACAGCATAACAGAGAAGGCGGGGGACGTTCCTCCGTCATGTTGCCTTCAGGAAACGTAGGTTGCAGGAGTCATCAGTAGAAGTTTGATTCAACACTGTATATACACCATATTCACGTGATTGGCAGTGGAAAAAACGGATACTAGTGACACATTTCTGTTTAAAAAGCTGTTTTAGACCGTACTTGGTAGTATGTGGAAGTGGGAAATGGCAAACTTTAAAGTGTGGCTGTTGAACTGTACAGTCTGGCATAGTTTATTGCTTTTATAATGCGATTGGTGCCAAGTACGGTCTAAAACAGCTTTTTAAACAGAAATATGTCACTAGTATCCGTTTTTTCCACTGCCAATCACGTGAATATGGTGTATATACAGTGTTGAATCAAACTTCTACTGATAACTTCTGCAACCTACGTTTCCTGAAGGCAACATGACTGAGGAAGGTCCCCCGCCTTCTCTGTTATGCTGTCACTCATGATGCCACGCCCCTCTCAGTTGATGCCACGCCCCCCCACGCCACATCGGGGCCAAAAGTCTGAAACTGAAAAAAAAATTTGAAACTGAAAAAAAAAAGAAGTGAAACTGAAAAAAAAAGATCTGAAACTGAAAAAAAGATTTGAAACTGAAATAAAAAGAAGTGAAACTGAAAAAAAAGAAGTGAAACTGAAAAAAAAGATGTGAAACTGAAAAAAAAGATGTGAAACTGAAAAAAAAAGATCTGAAACTGAAAAAAAAATTTGAAACTGAAAAAAAAAGAAGTGAAACTGAAAAAAAAAGATTTGAAACTGAAATAAAAAGTTCTGAAACTGAAAAAAAGTTCTGATACCAAAAAAAAAAAAAATTGAAACTGTAAAAAAGAATTTTCAGGTTCAAATTTTATTTTCAAATTTGCAAAACTTTTGGCCTTGATTTGGCTCCATAGTTTCGTCCCCTTAAACCGGAGCTGAAACTCTTCACGGTGACGACTCCTCGCCCTCCACGACTGAGGACGTCTGTGAAGTTCCTGCCGCTCAGATCCACGTCCAGCACGGCTGGTGCTGTACGGCTGCGGCTGATGAAAACCCTGTCATTGTGTGGTCGGCCGTCAACAGCTGAGTGACTTTTACAATCGCTGCTCGGACGACGGGGGTCAGCGAGGTTCAGGCGGGCTGAAAGCTGAACTGCTAAGTCAGCATTACAGTTACACTGCACTGACGCTTACACGTGACTCCTCCCAGCGACACGATGCCATCACTCCCGACAAATGTCACTTAACAGAAAATGACCGCGTGTCATGAATAGCGAGCGCAAGGAAGAATAAATTAACGCTGACTCAAATCGGAGGGTCAAAACAGCCAATGAGCTTCCACATAAGCTGCCCATTATGCGCCTCGGAGATTCGGTTGACTTGCTGAGAAGAACAAAGTGCGCTTGATAAAGGCAGACAGCTCACTGGAGAAACAAGCTATTATGAGTAGGAGTTCGGCACTGTGTCATTGACAATGGAGCAAACAAAAGGCTCTGTTGTTTTCCCCCAGCCGGTGGGTTATTTTTTCATTTTTTTAACTGTAGGGCTTTTGTGATGGATAATTGCCTTCCTCACATGATTTCATAATGCTGTGACTCGTCTTACAGTCCCCGTGTAACACAATAACAAGAAGGAAAGAAAAAAAAAAAAAAAAGAAAGGAAAAAAAAACACGGGGGAGTCTAAATCTGAAAATTTTGACGTTGTTTAGAAGTGGTGGATTTGTCTTCATTGTGGTGTATAATTTTAGAAAGATGTATGAGAAGGACACTGACTTGAACTAGCCATAATACAGCCTGGAGTGCAGGCAGGCAGGTCGGCGTGAACTCCCAGAGTTCACAGTCTGCATTGTCTTGCAGTAATCATCGTAAAAAAGGTCCTCACACAACTCTTTCTTAGCGTATCTTTTCATACCTGGCTGAATTGCAAAATTCTGATGTGTTTTTTTCTACTTTTTCAAAGCCGGTTTGTGTTTATAAGGTGATATTTATCACCTTCACCTTTTGTGAAACTTTCCCTCACTCGCAGTAGTAACATCTGTAGAAACGCTGCACAGACGGGAGTCTGTGCTGAACCGTGAACGTTGTTCCCCACGCTGGGTTGACTGTGAGTACACAAAGGTAACCTTAGAGCACGGCGCATTAGATGTTTTGTAGGTTTGCAGTCTTTCTTCTGAGTCAGCAGAGATCAATCCAGGACAAGGCAGCAGCGGCGGAGGCACGCATTTATTAAATGACTAAGTTGGAGTCTTAATGCGCGTCGTTAAATTCACAAAGAAAGACAGAAGTATAAAAAATTGATGTTTTATGAAGACGCAGCTTGTGTCATGATTTATCAAACATCTACCCGCGTAGGTGCTAAGTGAATTTCACCACATGATGTTGTGGTTCACCTGTGAGGTTTTATTTTATGACATGATTACTCACACTGGTGAGTTTGTCACTTGAAAGGAAGAAAAAGGGTGATAGATGGTGTTAATTGGCTTGGCGTGTGACATATTTTCTAATACTAATTAGAAAAAACCTGAATAGTTTTCTATTTCACATTTGAATAAATGAATGAAGTTTATTCAGTCATTGCAACACAAAACAACACCAAAAAAACATTGTGCACAGCATTAACATTTCAAAAATGTGTTGAACAATAACTGAAAAGGCATAGGCTGAAGCAAAATGCTTATAAAAGCGTATAGTACCAACTTTCTATTTTTGGCTACCGACCTCCAGAAAACCAAAAATTTCCATTCAAGTAAAATAATTATGTAAACTGACTTAAGAATGCATTGTGACTTAAATAAATGTTTAAATCCTTTCTTGTCTTGTTCCTCTTTCTTTAAAAGGCAAGGCAAGGCAAATTTATTTATATAGCACAATTCAACACAAGGTAATTCAAAGTGCAAGAAAGCGGCAAGACATAATTAGACAGTAAATAACAAATAGGTAAGAATAAGAAAAGAAGTGAAATAATAAAAAGCACAAGCTGTTAAAAATAAGGGCAGTAGAGTACAGCAGGTAAGTTTAATTTAAGAGTACGCTTGAGTAAACAGTAATGTTTTTAACCCTGATTTAAAGGAGCTGACAGTTGGAGCTTTTAAAACCTTAAACACCTAAAGAATTACAGCGTTATTAGTCGTGATGAGGTTATTAGAAGCTTTATTTCATATAATCTAGTCAAACCAGAGTTGTGGTCGCTTCCTTTTGAAAAACAAAAGGAAAATAAAAATTTTAATGTAACTTTTGCCCATACGACGGAGTATTAGGGCCAAACTAAGACAAAAAAAAATTTGGAAATTACGAGAATAAAGTTGTAAAATTACGAGAATAAAGTCAAAACCTAATGTTGAGAGAATAAAGTTGTTATATTATGAGAATAAAGTCGTAAAATTACAAGAATAAAGTCATATTGTTGCGAGAATAAAATCCTAATATTATGACTTTATTCTCGTAGTATTACGACTTTATTCTCGTAACATTAGGCTATGACTTTATTCTTGTAATTTTACGACTTTATTCTCGTAATTTTACGACTTAATTCACGTAATTTTCATTTTTTTTTTGTCTTAGTTTGGCCCTAATACTCCGTCGTATTTGCCCAAGACAGAAACATCACCATGTTTTAGTAAACACGTGCAGCAAAGTATCCAGTACTGTAAATGTGGCATGTACCAACAAGCCATTCAAAACAATGACATTAATAATAATCATCATAATGATAAAAGGCCTAAGGAAAATCGTCAGTGATGTCTAACCTGCAAACGCGGCACCAAAGTACCGTCACATTACTCCCCGACCTCGACACTTTTCAAACTTTTCAAACATGAAAGTAACACAGCTGTAGTTAAATAAGGTAAATGAACGCTTTGAAGAGCACAGTCACATATTGTTGCCTCTCCAACACTATTTTACAGATGGTGGTTTGGGAATGTGTAGTTTTTTGAATTACAATGACCTCTTTTTTTAGGTCTCAAAACATTCCTGCAGCCTGCGAGATGAAATGCTGGAATCTGAGGCACGATGCTAATTTGAAGACAGAATAAATCTATAAATCTGACTCAGTCTCTTGCCTGGGGACGTACAGCCATGATAATTACAGGTTGACTTTACAGACATGCAGACATCTCTCATCTGTAATGCTAATAGGATAACCAGCAGGCTGCTACGTGCTCACTCACTGTCTAGCAGTCGGGGTAAGCAGAGGTAAAATCTAACAATGATATCATTATAGCGGCTGGCTCAGACTACATGTTGTTAGAGATTTACTACACTCAAAAAGAATTATCAGGCCATTAATTACCAATAAGGAATAATTCAATCAAAAAAATGTATATATATATATATATATATTGTATATATAAAATGAATGCATATATGTAATACATACATATACATATATAAGATCAGAACTGCTTTGCCAGGTGTTTGGTATTTGACGTGAGCTGGCAGCTCTTATTAAAACACATTTTTGAATACACTGCAGCGCTTTGTTTGTCCCGTGCAAATAAACAACCCAACCCTTCCACCAAAAACTTGACTATCTGATGAAGATCTGACAGAAGGATCTGGGAGGACACTGCTGCATCTGGTTGTAGTTAAATTCTTGTTTTGCTGTGTCCTTCAGACTTGGTGCCATGGGCCCAACTACTCAAACAAGCTGAGTTCATTTGAACACAAAACCAACTTGTGGTGCCTGGAAGACTCCCCACAGAGGTCAGCTCCAGGACTCACCGGCCCAGGAGACAATGGTTCAGGACAGGGTGGACTGGATTGCTGATGCAAGCCTTAAAAGGAGAGAAAAAAAAAAGAAAAAGAGAGAGAGAGAGAGGGAGAGAGAGAGAGAGGAAAAAGTCTCTCAACATGAGATATATAATTCACCTCTTTGGGGGGCTTTATTGAGTTGGAATTGCAGAAATGAGGCAAAACATAAAGATTATTTCTTTTCCTACATTTTATTTTATTTCTCTGTGAAGTTTTGGTTGTTTTTTTTTCATCAGTGGTTCTTCAACAGGTGAGTCTTCCAAACCAAACAAACTCAGCCTCAAATGCCGGACAGATTTAGAAAAAGGCTCCATCCTGTATTGCCCTCTCCTTCTTGCATTTGCAGGGAGTTCATCGGAGGCAGTTACATTGTTTTTGCAGGGTCAGACTTTTTTCCGGGTATTTTTACGGCCTCTTGTTTGCACACCTGGTGGAATTGTGAAAGTTTGTCTTGGGTCATGTATGTTTACCCATCCTAAGGCCCCAGAGGTGACCCCATCACGCCACCGACAGGGAGGCCAGCGCTTGCGTGTGGCGATTCTCGACGTGGCCAGGCTTGGAGACGCGCCACATTGCCTGTTGCTGCCTTTCAGCAATCTGGCCCCACTCTGGCTGCACCGAAAGCCGTGTGTGTGTGTGTGTGTGTGTGTGTGTGTGTGTGTGTGGTGGTGGGGGGGGTGCTAGGGGTGGGGACTTGTTGGCAGGGCCCTGCAATGTTTTCAGAAGCACAGACTTCTGGCAGCATCGCTCAATATGATGGAGAAAAATACCTCCTGCTAATGAAAGCCAGCAGTGTCTCTCCTATTGGACTACAACCCAAAAGGCATTATGTAACTGAGATAGCGTAAACATTTCAAAATTGTCTCTCAACAAATTATCAGTGTTTATTTTCTCAGAATTATATCTGATATTTTTGAACCAGTTTGCGATCGAAAAAAAAAAAATATGTCGACTAAGTTTTGTTTGAAATGACGGGCATTTAGTCTGCAATTATTTTCCTGTTTCATTACAGAATAGCCAACAGGATTTCAGAAACACATTTTATTTGTAAGCACTTCATCTGCGTTAATAAGCCAACAAAATACTTGCTCTGACTTTGTGGCTTTCAATAAGTGTGGGATTTTCTCTATATCCGAAAGTAATTATCGGATTATTATTAGGCCTTGTTACAACCAAAAACGTAATAACGGCCAATAACGTAATAACTGCCAATAATGTAATAATTTTGGCCATTTCAAATGTAATAAAGCCAATAGTGTAATAATGTGCCAATAATGTAATAAAACTTTTGAGTCAATAATGTAATAACTTTTTGCCGATAATGTAATAATTTTTTAATAATTTTTTAATACCAGACCAATAACGTAATAACCAGCCAATAATGTAATGCCTTATTACATTATCAAAAAAAAAAAAAAAAAAGAAAAGTTATTACGTTATTGGCTCAAAAGTTTTATTACATTATTGGCACATTATTACACTATTGGCCTTATTACATTTGAAATGGCCAAAATTATTACGTTATTGGCAGTTATTACGTTATTGGCCATAATTACGTTTTTGGTTGTAACAGGCCTCATTGACTTGCAACAAAATCAAAATCCCCGCCTTATCAGTAAAGCGCAAACACGGCATCTTCAGAGATCAGCGGCTGGTGAATGTTCCTCTTTCACTCGTGTCACGACGGAGGTGTTTCTGGCCAGAGCCCAGAGCTGCACCAACGCTATGTAATAGTCAAATATTTATCTTGTTCAGGAATATGTAGCTATATTAAGATGGGAAATGGGTATGATGATTTAATGGGCACACCAGAGGACTGTCTTGGGTGCCAGAGTTTTACAGTTTTGGTGGTCCTCTCTCAGAGATCAGACACCCAAAGGGTCGTTTAGGGAGACCACGAGATGCTATGATTCAAGACCCACTGAGGGGACATGAAAGTGTGCAGAAGATGGAAGGGCCTGGATGGCAATTACTGCTCATCAAGGCAAATTTCAAAGGATGACTAAATTGTTGAAAGTCTCACATATGAAAGATTTACAGTTTTTCCCCTTGGTGTCCTCCCTAAAGAGTCTGGGCGGGGGAGCAACTTTCTTTCTTTTTCTTTTTTAATGTCTGCACACACATCATTGCTACATAATAGCCACACGTTCTTCCTTACTGGACGAGGATTTTAATCACATGAAGTTAATTGTTCTGAAAATGTGGAGACAGTCCAGCCTGTCCAATGTACATATTTGCGGCAAAGTCTACTGAATCCTGCCCTGGCAAAATATAACCATTTGATCCCACTGAACTAACAAAAATGAGACATTAATGAAAAAAAAAAAGAAATCTGTCTTCGTCTTTATTTGGACCTCTAAATCTCGGCCTCATTGACTTTCATCCTGCAGACCAGCATAGAAAATGCGATTTTCCAGCATGTCAAATGAACCAGTTTTCACTCAAAATAGATTGAAAGAACACTTCATCCTCCAAACTGCTTCCTCTGGAAGATTCCTTGCTGCATTTGAGAGCTGAAGAAGTTTCTAACTTACACATTTCACCTCATATATCACAGTTACTGTCAACTGTCATAAACTTAAAAATAATATTTGTCTTGTTGTATTTTTCTCCCTGTCATGAAATCGGATGAAATGTTCCACACAACAGAAATAGATATTCTCAGAAGGCTCTACTAAAAATACAGCATGAATGGAATGAATCAATACACCACAGCTCTGCTTTTCTACTTAAAAATGTAATGACATTCAACTACTCCACTTTTTTTCTTTTTAAAGTTGCCGTAAACTCACCCAAAAATAACAATGTCTTCACTGGTACTCGTGAAATAGAGGTGATCTGTAGTAATTTAGCAAGAGGATAGCTGAAACTTTACACAAAAATCCTAATTTAGAAATCTTTAACAGTTACTTTAAAAAAAGAAAAGAAGGGAAAACTTAATTTATGGTGTTTTTTGACAAATGAGACAAATAAACAAATATGTGTTCACTTATTTCTGGCATTGTTTGGAATATACCAACAGTTTATAGCAGCTTAGATCACCAGATCATAATATTATTATTATAGATTTGAATATAAACCAGTGAAATAATGTTTACAAATCATTAGTCTAAATAAAACTTTTTAGATTTTTTTCAAAAATGTCTTCAGTTTAACTGAGAATAAAAACAAAGCACTCTAAATATTAACGCAACTGAAGATGGACGATGAAGTTTTCATACACATTACTGTACACAATGTGTTTTTAATGGTTTACACACTATTGTATTACTGTATGTGTTATACATAAGGAAATTGGCTCTATCTTTATAATGTAACCACAAATATGAAGTTATTACAACTATAATCAAACATGAAATCATTCAAACTAGTCTATGAAACAGAAACAAAGTTATAACTTTATGTTTTACTTCTTTCTCTTGTGCTGTCATTTCTACTTGTTGGGGGAAAATGCATTCTGGGATACAGTACTTCACTATTTGAAGTCTCCACTGGACAAACTTGATAAAAATGGGCGAGGGGAGGACATATCCAGGGATTTTAACTGTACTTCAAATATCAACAAACATGACATCACCCAGATATTCCTTACCCTACCTTTACTATAATGATTATCATGTTAGTGTGAAATGGCCACCTTTGCATTAGTGTCAGGTACACAAGCCATTTTGCGTGCAGTCACATCGCTTAACTCAGAGAAGACAGAAATCCTCATCATAGGCTCAGACTCATCACAAAATCATATTTCTTCCCATCTTGGTCCCCTATCATCCAACATCACCACTTCTTGTAGAAACCTCGGTATTATTTTTCATCTCAATTTCGACCAGCATATAAATTCCGTTGTCCAATCATGCTTCTTCCATCTTAGAAAAATATCCAAAATCAGGTAATTTCTTTCATCTAAAAACTTAGAGACAGTTATACATGCATTTATTTCATCCCGGTTAGATTACTGCAATTCACTTTTTTCATGCCTCACTCAGCAAAATCTAATTAAACTACAGTTAATTCAAAATGCAACAGCCAGACTCATTACCCGGTCCAACAGGAGAGAACATATCACACCAATTTTAAAGTCCCTTCACTGGCTCCCAGTCCGTTTTAGAGTGGATTTTAAAATTGTAATTATTACTTTTAAGGCTCGTATGAGGCTAGCTCCTGATTACATAGCTGACCTCCTGACCTCATACGAGCCTGAACGCACCCTGAGATCCTCTGGTGGGTCATTCCTGGCCATTCCTTGGTCTAACTTAAAGACCAAGGGTGACCGAGCCTTTTCTGTTTAAAGGCTGAATTAAGGTTCTGCATCACACCAACGCAGAGCACACGCCGCAGCCGTGACGCCGTCGTGAACCCTTCGGCCTTCTCCGTCACTCCATTTCTCCACGGTGCAGTACCCCCCGCGGCCGCTAGTTAGCGATCTTTTCCTGAATGGTTTATCCGACTTTTTCCGGTCACAGTAAATCAAAGAGATAAGGACAACTATTGTGCAAAAAAACAAAACAAAAAAAATCACATATAAACGAAGAAAAGAGCCCTGAAAGTTCACTACTGCTTAAAACCGGAAGCCGGAAATGCGTTGCTTCCAAGTGAACCAATCACAGCCCTCTCCGTCTGCGTGTGGTCTGCGTCGCCTCGACGCGTAGTTACAATTTTCGGGAGGTGCACGTCAGTGACGGCGCAGGTGACGGCGTGTGGTCTGCGTGGACGAAAACCACACGCCGTAGACACGGCGTCGTTTTGACGCAGAACCATACCTCAGCCTTAAGCCCCTCGCTTATGGAATGACCTGCCGGAGGAGATCAGGGTAGCTAACACAATTGTCTTCCTTTAAGTCACTTTTAAAAACTTACTATTTTAGACTTGCGTTTAACTGATTGTATTATTTGTCTGTTTTTATTATCTCTCAATTGTGTCTTAATATTGTACTAATTGTTTGTTTCCGGTTTTTTATTGCATGTAAAGCACTTTGTGACTTGTTTTTGAAAAGTGCTCTATAAATAAAGGTATTATTATTATCACTCCTCCTGTAGCCTCAAGGCATGCACTTCAAAATTTCAGCGGCATCCGGGTTGCAACTTTGTTATTTTGATGCGACGCAACAAAATACAAAATTAACCAGATAGCCAGAGAAAAATAGTAATCTTTAATCGTATTGAAATATGTGAAAACGGGAAAAGTCAGATAAATAGTTAACGCCCCCTCCACCTTCCTCCGAGCTTCATTATTCCGCTCCGTCCCGATGGCGGAGGGGCATCATCATCACGCCCACAATCAGCTTTTCCTCCACAGTACTTTTTATAAGTATCTGCTTTCACATGCTCTTACAATACCACTACAGTAGCGGACCCGATCCTCCTCAATTGCTCAACTTTTTGATGAGCTGCCCCTATGCAAATTTACAAATCCTTTGGCCATGCCAAGATCTGCTCTACTCTGTCTCTGATTGGCTGCCTATGCATGTCAAGTATTTTGCCAGAAGCCATTTTATTTTAATTATTTTTTGTCTTTATGATTCGGCAATGTAATGTTTTTAAAAGGGGCAGTAACATACTGTCATAAACAGCTTGAAGGGTTTTTAAGTGTAACTGGAGAAAATGCAGTGTGCTGCTCAACAGTCGCCAGCATGAGACACAAGAACTATGCATTACAAAATAGCTGTGGGCTTTGAAATATTTTGCATGCATTTAACTATTAACCCAGAGCCTGACGCACATGTGCATACACGCACTAACAATGCTGCCTGTGCAATACAACAATTTGTCATATCAAGTCTGTATCTGAAGGTCTAATACTGAAAAAAGAAACGTTAAAACAATGTGTATTGCATAAATATAGGAAAGCTAGATAGTTTCCCTTCTGCCAAGGGGCGTGCCTGGTTAAAAACCCACTCAAAATGTCAAAGTTGATGGTCTTTTTTTATTAGCCTGGATAGTCAGAGACATGAGTCAGCGTCTCCTCAGTCAGCTGCTGCACTGTGATAAACTTGAACTTTCTTTTCTTGAACTGCTGTAACGCAGAGGTGATGTATCGCAGGGGACCGATAAGCAACACATGAGGGAGTGTCTTGGCGGGCTTGTCGTGGCTAAAGTAGGATTTTCAAATTTGCAGCCCAAACACCCTGCCTTTCCAGGATCCCTTGCATATGCGATAAACATGCCTCCTTGGTTTCAATAGAAAATGAAAGGAATGCAAGCAATTCATCGCGTGCAATGGACTCCCCTCATTGCTCATAACTTAAAAAAATGCCACACCTCTTGGCTTTGTTGTTAAAAAAAAGGCTCATTTCATGGATATAGTCTAAAACAGTGTCTCCCAACCTGGGGTCCGGGCGCCAGAGATCTCTGGGGGGGCGCGAAACTTTGTCTGCTTTGAAATTATGCAGTTGTAAAAATTATATTTGCAGAATGAGTCATTCATAAGACATTGTTAGGAATAATTTATGAATGTCTTGAATATTTTTAGTTTTTTATACACTCGTGACAAACACAGGAAATGATTTCATTCCTTATTATTATATCATTACTCAACATTTAATCTACTCCAACAGGTTGTTAAAGGAAAAATGTTAAAAAAAATGTTGATCTCATATTAAAAGAGACATTTTTCAGAAATATTTTTATGTCCTTTTATGTCCTTTTGTGCGTATTTTATACATTGATGACATTGGAGAAAAACAAAGTCATATGTATACAGAGTAAACCAAAGAGAAATGTATCAAAAAAACATAATTAATGTTCATTTTTTTCAATTAAAGACTATTTTGGTGCTAGTACGTACGGGTCGGGGGGCCTGGCTGGTTTTAGACACAAGTAGGGGGGGCTCCAAGGAACAAAGGTTGGGAACCACTGGTCTAAAAGATACATGGTGGTACAAAACATTTTCTGTGCAGGTGTGAAGGTACTGGCTTTAAGCATATGAAGCAAATTGGAACCAGAAACTTCATGATATCTCAAAAACTGATAAAATGTAAACTCATACTCTGTTCTCACTAAATCTTGCATAATCCTAGTCCAACCATACATCCCTGGAATAATCCATTTTGATTCCAGTTGGAGGCAGTTAACTTGATACTGTAATAACATGATCTGGGCTTGTTATTGTTTGAAAGCAACATTGAATTCATCAGACTTTAGTCAAATTCGGTAAACTGTGTCACATCACAGACCAATCTCTGGTTTATGTGTGTGAGCAGCTGGAACTTTAGAACAAGATAAATTCAACAAGGAGGGGGCCGGGGAAGGACATGTGGAGAATAAGTGTCACCTCTGGGTTATAATTGCTATGAGAGATATAATATTATGGACGTCATTGTCAGTGATGGTTTGTGATACCCAAAGTGCATCATGCCTATCATTTTCAATCGGTATGATATATGTGTGTATGAAAGACAGGATATATGTACAGAAAAGTTTGGACACACTTCCCTATCTGTTTGAATGAGAGGGTGTGTCAAAACTTTTGGTCTGTACTGTATATATATATATAGAGTGGGGCAAAAAAGTATTTAGTCAGCCACCAATTGTGCAAGTTCTCCCACTTAAAAAGATGAGATATACCTGTAATTTTCACCACAGGTATATCTCTCTCAACTATGAGAGACAAAATGAAAAAAAAAAAAAATCCAGAAAAACACATTGTCGGATTTTTAAAGAATGCATTTGCAAATTATAGTGGAAAATAAGTATTTGGTCAATAACAAAAGTTCCTCTCAATACATCGTTATATACCCTTTGTTGGCAATGACAGAGGTCAAACGTTTTCTGTAAATCTGTAAAAATAAAGGTTTTCACACACTGTTGCTGGTATTTTGGTCCGTTCCTCCATTCAGATCTAGAGCAGTGATGTTTTGGGGCTGTCGCTGGGCAACACGGACGTTCAACTCTCTCCGAAGATTTTTAATGGGGTTGAGATCTGGAGACTGGCTAGGCCCCTCCAGGATCTTGAAATGTTTCTTACGAAGCCACTCCTTCGTTGCCCGGGCGATGTGTTTGGGATCATTGTCCTGCTGAAGGACCCAGCCACGTTTCATCTTCAATGCCTTTGCTGATGGAAGGAGGTTTTCACTCAAAATCTCATGATACATGGCCCCATTCATTCTTTCCCTTACACGGATCAGTCGTCATCCCCAAAGCATGATGTTTCCACCCCCCTGCTTCACAGTATTATGGTGTTCTTTGGATGCAACTCAGCTTTCTTTCTCCCCCAAACACGACAAGTTGTGTTTCTACCTAAAAGGTCTATTTTGGTTTCATTGGACGATATAACATTCTCCCAATCGTCTTCTGCATCATCCAAATGCTCTCTAGCAAACTTCAGACGGGCCTAGACATATGGAGCTAGAACAGTCTCATAATTCACAAATGCACATTCCGAACCACAAATGCAGACACCGGTCCACAAATGCACAGAACAATTCCCACGTGCGTAGGACAAGATACACAAATGTATTTTTGATGCATACACAAATATAACGTTTTTTTGTCTGTGAGCTGCGCTGGATTTGCGTGTGACTTTTGAGACTCCCCTGACGTAACTCGTTCCACAAATGCGTTTTTTTTTAACAAGGAAGCATCTGCAACCAATCAGATATCTTCCTTTGTTTCAGCCAATCATAAGAGTGCACCCCACGTGGGGGACGATTTACTCGTAAACCAATCAGATTAAAGGGGCGTATACACCTGCTGTTTGAGCTGCATTCGCGCTGTTCGCTTAGAAAAGTGATTCAATATTTCGAGTTGGTGGAGTAAAGATAAATAAACAAGACAGCAACACGGGATGGAGAGGAGATCACTGCTCTGCTTTTCTTGTGATCTCGGTAAAGAAAACAGCACGATCGGAGATGGTTTGTCGGGCCGTTCAACCAGAGCCGTCGGGAGACTAGAGAGCTCTTAAACCTGTTGATGCAGAAACTGATGATGAGAAAGAGCGGAGATATTTCTGTATTTGAACTACAGGTGTCTTTCAGGAGAACGAGCCTGTCAAATGATGGGGGCGAATATACTTGCTGTTCAGAACGCAACCTGCAGTTCTCGCTCTGGCCGCGAGTGGCGCTGGTCCCGGTCAGACACCAGCTGACCACAAGTGACCAGACGCGGAGGTGAAGTTAGAGTCGTGCTCGTCGGAAGATGCAGCGGTGATGGTGCTGGTTAGGGCTGCAACTAACGACTATTTTAATAGTCGACTAGTCACCGACTACTGAAACAATTAGTTGACTAATCGGATAATTAGTCATTTTTAAATTTAGTATGAGGTTGCTTTAATTATGTGGCAAATGATAACACAAGAAAGATGGCACTAGAGCCCTGGGCGGGACTGTTTTCTTCATCCTGCTCCCGCTGCATTTCAAACTATTACCGCCGTTCCCGCAGTGTTTATGTCTACTCCCGCAAAACTCCGGGAATTTATGCCCGCACGGCGCACAATAATAGAGATGCATTGACTTTGTGTCTTGTTCCATCCCGCAAGAGAAATGTCCTAGACAAATCTATCTGATTTAATGTTAACATGATCATTGTGGAGCTTGATTGACAGTTCATAGGCCACCTGACCGAAAGTCAGATGCAAATCAATCATTGTCATCATCGCACAAGCTTTTTCGCCTTTCGCGCTAAATCAATTATGATTGAGGTTATAGCAACTAGAGTAGGCTGTGAGTGGCTCAAATAATACTAATTAATAACATGAAATAAACAAAGTTAACGCATGAAATGAATGAAAATAGGCTTAATATCTTACCAAGGCGAGTCAGTTTCGTTCAACACTCCGACGTGCTTTCTCTTACAATGCTCGTGCATTACCGACATGCTCCTGTGATAAGCAAGGTCGGCTTTGCAAACCTTGCAAGTAATCTTTTTATTTGCCGTATCGAAGCTAAAATGCTCCCAAACTTTTGAAGTTTTATTACGCGCAGCTGCTGTACTGGACGCCATAATTTTGTTTTACCCCCCACCGCTCGGCAGAGACGCTATCGCGCATGCGCGACTCTCAGCAGAGATTGTATTGAAGTGAGATGCCTCACTCCATTGGAAAAACACATCTGGTGACAATTGTGGACAATGGAATTCATTGTCGACAATTTTGATTATCGATTTTTGTCGACAACGTTGACGAATCGTTGCAGCCCTAGTGCTGGTGGGGGGTTTTACCCACCGATCATCAATCATCTGAGCTGGATACAGAGGTTCTTCAGTTATCAGTCGACCAACACCGACTTTGCTCCAGATATTTCGGTAAATTAATCTCCTAACGACATGCGCGTGCTCGCTCCACCCGGCTGCTGCAGCTCGTCCCCGTCAGGTAGCGCAGCCAGCTCTCTGCTACGGTCCGTCTGGTTCTGAGCTGAATCAGCGGGACAATCCCATGTTACACAACGTCAAATCAAACGGAGCAAATACAGAAATTTCTGTGCTGTTTCTCATCATCAGTTAATGCATCGGAAGGACTTAGAGCTCTCCAGTCTCCCGACGGCTCTGGTTGAACGGTCCGACAAACCATCTCCAATCGCGCTGTTTTCTTTACCGAGATCACAAGAAAAGCAGAGCAGTGATCTCCTCTCCATCCCGTGTTGCTATCTTGTTTATTTATCTTTACTCCACCAACTCGAAATATTGAATCACTTGCAGGTCCTTCCGTGTTTAAAAAAACGCATTTGTGGATCGAGTCACGTCAGGGGAGTCTCAAAAGTCACACGCAAATCCAGCTCAAGGACAAAAAAACGTGGGTAAATCAGGTTATATTTGTGTGTGCATCAAAAATACATTTGTGTATCTTGTCCTACGCACGTGTGAATTGTTCTGTGCATTTGTGAATCGGTCTGTGCATTTGTGGCTTGGCGTGTGCATTTGAATTTTGAGACTGTTCTAGCTCCATATAGACATTTACTGGCTTAAGCAGGGGGACACGTCTGGCCCTGCAGCATCTGAGTCCCTGGCGGTGTAGTGAGTTACTGATGGTAGCCTTTGATACTTTAGTCCCAGCTCTCTGCAGGTCCTTCACTAGGTTCCCCGTGTGGTTCTGGGATTTTTACTCAACGTTCTTGTGATCATTTTTACCCCACGGGGTGAGATCTTACGTGGAGCCCCATATCGAGGGAGATTATCAGTGGTCTTGCATGTCTTCCATTTTCTAATAATTGCACCCACAGTTGATATCTTCACACCAAGCTGCTTACCTATAGCAGATTCAGTCTTCCCAGCCTGGTGCAGGTCTACAATTTTGTTTCTCACGTCCTTTGACAGCTCTTTGGTCTTGGCCATAGTGGAGTTTGGAGTGTGACTGTTTTCGAGGTTGTGGACAGGTGTCTTTTATACTGATAACCAGTTAAAACAGGTGCCACTAATACAGGTAACGAGTGGAGGACAGAGGAGCCTCTTAAAGGAGAAGCTACAGGTCTGTGAAAGACAGAAATCTTGCTTCTTTGTAGGTGACCAAATACTTATTTTACCGAGGAATTTACCAATTAATTCAGTAAAAATCCTACAATGTGATTTCCTGGATTGTTTCCCCCCATTCTGTCTCTCATAGTTGAATTGTAGCTATGATGAAAATTACAGGCCTCTCTCATCTTTTTAAGTGAGAAAACTTGCACAATTGGTGGCTGACTAAATACTTTTTTGCCTCACTGTATATATTTCTAGAGATATAAACTTCAGAAGAGATGCTGTTTTTACTCTCTTCAGGGGATTTATTACTTTATTTGCTTTAACAATTTCACATCTTGTTGTCAGGACTGTGTTTTGAGGTAAAAAAAACGAATCAAGTATTTTCTAAATTTTATAGAATTAACAGATCCGAGTGGTACTGATTAAACACATATCATGAATAGAAATTATTAGAATCCAGGTTTTCTTTTGGTTGTCTTTGGGGTTTTGGGTTATTTTCTCATGTTTGTACTCGTTTCTTTAGGTTTGGTCTTGTGCTTGAGACTTGATTCCTGTTTTATTTTGAAAGTCTGTCTTTGTGGGTTTAGTTCTTGCCCTCCTTGAGCCCATAAATCCTGATTGTTAACACCTGTGTCTCATCAGCCCCTGTGAGTTTATGTTCTCCCGTCAGTGGCCTTTGACTGGGTTTGTGCTGTGTGATTTTGGTTGTCTCAGACAAAGAATGTGCAATTATGGAAAAAAAAACTAATAAAATAAAATAATATAATAATCAGCCAAAGTAACATAAAAACTGTGGCCGTACAACTTACAGTGAGACCGGGGCAAAGATGAAAGATGGAACCACTTTGTGATGAAAGGCAGGCTGCGGCAGATGTCAAGTGGTGTTAGAAGTCCTACAACTCTGTCTACTAACTAGCCAATAAAAGTGCAACTTGACATGACATGTCAATGCAAACCGAGCCCGATTCCTTCAACAAAAGTCAAATATAAAAGAAAATGAGCTTTATGAGATTTTGAGGAAGAATCCAACTTGGTGGGATTGTGAAAACATAAGTCAGTACTATGAAGACATTACTAATTGTAGCACATAACCCTTGTATCTGCGGCCTGGGTCACACCGTGGTATACCATGCACTCGCTTTGCAAAACTGACATCCAAAGTTAGTTATTTCTCCTGAAACATGGCTGGAATCCATTCTCCTTCAACAATTTTTTTTAAAAGCATTTTCTGCACACATAAAAGTTACGACAGAGTGTTTATGTTTTCACTTTTTGTTTGTTTACTTTGTGTTAATGATAGAAACTCACAACTCGCCCCATCAGGTTGTAGCCTACGACTCAACAGGGCAGCATTGTGCAGTTATTAAATGCTATTCTTAACGTCTTACCCAAGATTAAGCAGATCCAAGTCGTACACAGGTGCTTGAATTGATCTTATGAGACTGCAAAAAATGCACAATGTGAACACAACTCTCCTGCTATCTGCTTTCATGCTGTCAGTTCTGCAACCTGCTCTTTTATGTTTTCTGTTAAAGTCCTTTTTTTCAAATTACATGTGCATGCAGAACTTTGGTTAAAGTAAAGGACTTCTGTGGGCTCCTGACAGTGTCACATCTCCTTTTGGGTCCTCTCAACTAGGGCTGAACGATTAATTGCATTTGCGATAATATCGCAATGTGATAAAACGAGATTTTCTAACCGCAAAAGCGGCGATTTGACCAGTCACGTGATCTGGTCACGTTGCCGGCAGGGGAAAAAAAGTCAACAGTGTCCGCGTGTAACCTACTGTATCTACCATGGCCTCAGTGTTAGAGCTCGGCCAGGCAGGGCTTTATAAATATATGGGCTTTATGAATTTATTAAGTATATGAGCGCAGAGTCGGCGTGGCGAGGAGGTGCGTGCGGCGACGAGCACGAGACGGCTGCGCGCTGGCGGACAGTGGAGTCGCGCTGTGAAGGCTGAATTATGGTTCCGCGTTAAATCGACGCGGAGCCTACGCCGTACGTCGATTTAACGCGGGACCATAAATCAGCCTTAAACCACACCTGCAGCCCGTCAGTTCATCAGGAGGAGAGGTTAAACAGCAGGGCTGCCAGTTCATTGCTGGTTCGTTTTGTTAACTCTGAGCTTTGTTGGTTTGTTTGTTAGTTTGCTGGTGTTTTTTTTTCTCTCTGTGATTTTTGAGTTATTTGTGAAGAAGTTCTGAGTTCCCTGTGAGGAAGGTTTTTTTTGTTCCATGTGGGAGTTTTTCCTGTGTTTTTCTATTAAACTACGCCTCGTTTTGGCTAAAGTTTAACCCAGTTTGGTGTTGTGCTATTGTGTTCAGAGAACGACCCATAACACTCGTAAAGCCACAGATTTGTTTTCTTTATTGTTGTTATCTGTGCTTTAAATAAATCAGACATTGTTTATTATAAAACACTGATTTATTGCTTGTGTAGTTTAAAAAAATACATGAGAACAGGACCTTGAAAAAATAATCCCATATTAAATCGCAATCGCAATATTGAGGAAAAAAATCGCAAAAAATCACAAAACACACTTCCATGGCAAGAACTGCTCATACTCAAAACAATCCTTGGTCCAATAGCGGATCTAATTTTAATAGGCAAGATTATGTGAAAGCTTATGGCATTTATACTGAATTTGCTGCATCAAATTTCAATGTAGTTGGGGGGAAAAAAGGGTCTTATTCAACTGAATGGCCTCCTCACCTCACTCACAAATGTGTCTCATTCAATTGGTTAATTCAAATACAGAGTATCTTCCTTTCGCTTATGTCAGCTAACTTCAAAATAAATTAGGGTCCAAATGCTCGATTGGAAGGATAAGTTTTCAACATCAATGCAAAGGAGTAAAGGTTTCATAGTACTAAAAGAAATAAAGAGCCAAAATGACAGAGGAAGGCATGTAAAGGTCTGGTGTGATTTGCCCTGATCAAGTCTTGAAGGAGCAATTATTTGTCATTCAAAGGGCCCACTGTTTAACTAGACAGCTCCTCCAACATGTAACAAGCTGTGGACTAGAAAGACGGACCGTAGCAGATGCTCTTGGTGTGTAATGCGCCTGCATGAATGTGTCTGTATGATATACAAGTGACTCAACCATTTCTAACAAATGCCTTCATTTTAATTGCAATTTACTGTCATGACAGCTGGGAGATAAAATATCACCAGTGCTGATATGGCCGTTCAGAGCCAAATCACAAGACGCGATGACTACCCACCTACTGAAGGCATGACTGAATATCAGGGCCGCTGCCAAGGGAGGGAGATCCCCTGCTAGACAATACGATATCACTTAATCCTACTCCTATTCCCCAAGCAGTCAAGCCCACGGCGACTTTCCACTCTGTTGTGATGACTGGGCTCTTTGCTGATGAACGAGAGCAGAGGCCCATTAAACCTACGACTCATCGGCTCATGTGAATAATCTGGAACAGGCACAGAGCTGGAGGAGCAGTTGGAGATCCATTACAGAGACAAACAGATGACTGACACATGCAGATTTTCCTCCGTCTTCATGGCTCATATATTTCTTAACAATAAACAAATAAAAAGTGTGTGTATGTGTGCGTGCATGTGGTTTTATAATCTATGGAATGAAGACAGTTTACAACCAAGGAGTCTCCTGACATTGATCTTACAAAACCAACATCCAGAAGTTGAGATGATCCAAATGCAGGAGATCCGGAAGCAGAAGTCGTAAAAAAAAAACAAAACTTTTTTTTAATTATAAAACCTGCATGAAGCCGAAAATCCAGAACAAAATAAGATATGATATAATTTAAAGGTAACGTACAGATAGGGTTGCCACCCGTCCCGTAAAATACGGAATTGTCCTTTATTTGAGAAAAAAATGTTGCGTCCCGTATTGAACTAATACGGGACGCGATTTGTACCGTATTTTCATGAACTTTTACACCATATTCTAGTTGAATTATTGAAATAAATTAACTTTTACACCATATTCTAGTTGAATTATTGAAATAAATTAACCTTTACACCATATTCTAGTTGAATTATTGAAATAAGTTAACTTTGACACCATATTCTAGTTGAATTATTGAAATAAGTTAACTTTTACACCATATTCTAGTTGAATTATTGAAATAAATTAACCTTTACACCATATTCTAGTTGAATTATTGAAATAAATTTACTTTTACACCATATTCTAGTTGAATTATTGAAATAAATTAACCTTTACACCATATTCTAGTTGAATTATTGAAATAAGTTAACTTTGACACCATATTCTAGTTGAATTATTGAAATAAATTAACTTTTACACCATATTCTAGTTGAATTATTGAAATAAATTAACTTTTACACCATATTCTTCACCTGTAGCAATATTCTACACCTTGGCTGATGTGGACATACATAGAATAGGAGGCTATTTCAGTTGCTAGTATGGTTGTCTGTCTCTACAGTCATGCAAGTTCAATGCTATTAAAGCACTTTAAACTTTAAAATCAAAGCATTTTGTTTTTTCATATAAAATAAACACATTTTTATTCAGTTTAGAAGTTTTGGGGCTTTTTTTTGGCTCCTGCGCTGCTGAAATCAGGGCGTCCCTTATTTCTATTTCTGAAAGGTGGCAACCCTACGTACAGACTGACAAACACTTTAGGGATAAAGAGACACAGGTGTAAACAGTTATCAAAGGAGCAAACTGAGTTAATTGCAACAGAGCAAGCCCTTTCAAAATAAAACATGAAAATCAGCTAAAAACAAACTGGGAGTCGAAACAAATAGCGAGCACAAGTACACCAAGACTGGGATTGAAAGAGAGCTAAATCCGGCTCAGATAACTCAAAACAAAGTATTCCAGAGAACTTCAAAAATGAGAGAACGTTTGAATTTGAAGTCGTATCAAATTATGAGTGATTTCTTAAAAGTCAACACAGAGAAAAGTTTCCCTGACACTAGTTAACTTTCCCAGTGTTACATGTGTTTCTTTGAGCAGTTCCTATGTTAATCTGGGACTTGTTAATATGCTCCGTGTCATGATGTTATGTCTTTTGGGAGATTACAAGCATAATAGTACTGTGAGTTTGACATACTGGTAATTACGAATGCGGGAGGTCATCGGCTATCATTTCGCTGACTGAGACTCCGGGGACAACAGACAGTTTTTCAAGCTTTCCAGTTAGGCAATTTAATATTCATATAACAGGTATGTGTGCCAAGACTTCCTGATCTGTACGCCTGCCATTATTTGACAGAAAAGATTTAAAAAAGCTAATAAAAACTCAGTTTATACCCGATTATACTTTTGTCTATGCTGGTTGGCACTTTTCCTTTCCCAACACTTGCATGCAACCAATAAGTGTTTAACAATAATAATGCAAAAATGTGGCACAAAACAAAACTACTTCACTCATATGGAGGTATATGCTTGCAAAGATTACGTTATTTCCAAAACCCAATCCCCCAACCTTTGACGAACAGCTTAAGGCTAGGGGGTTCTTTCTATCTAATCTATCTTATCTAATTTATCCAGTGATACATTCATATTTCTAAGTCATATAGGGCCTCTCACACCTTGATGATCTAGCTACCGTCGTCAAAAATCTGGATCGCTGGCATGCGTCAAATGAGTCATGAGTGGGGGTTTTTTCTATAAGTTAACAACACGGTGAAGCACGCTGGTATATGTTGTAGTAAGGCGAGGTCGTTCAAAGATTTGTGCACGCACAAAATTTCTTGACGTATGCCTGCATACGCAGACCACAAGTTATGTGATCTTTAAAGCGACACTACGTAACTTTTCCACCTTAATATCATATTTCCAGAGTCATTGTGATGGTACATCAACTTCCAACAGGTTTAATGAACCTCTGTCATGGTCTGAGGGAGTCTGTATCACCTTCACTGGCACTATGTAACTTTGAGGAACATGGTAGGGACCCTGCCACACTAAAAAACTACACATTCTTACGGCTTTGACTGCTTTATGGCATACGTCACTTCCCCCGCCTTCCCGATTCGCAGTCGAGACGAAAATGGGCGGGGCTTGGAGCGCAGCTTCGCAGAAGCTGGTAACCCGTTGCTGCATTGTGGCTGCAGCAGCTCCACACACAACAGACGTGGGGAAAAGATCGCTAATGGTTTAACTTTTCACCGCTTTCCTGCTGGGAGGCAGAACCACGTATCTGATATAACAGAGTAAAAGAGTGAAAGAGTCGTCGGCTCGCTTGGATCGCGGCTGTAACGACCAAACACCTTCCACACGGTATCACAAACGCTCACACATACCGGGTCGGATCAAAACACGGGTTTTATTCCCCACTTCTCCAGCTAAACACAGTTGCTGGCCAGCTCTCTGCGGTGCGATTAACCCCAATCTTCAGATAAAACTAGTTTGTTGAGGAAAAAATATTAACTCTTATTTATAGCTGCAGAGGAAAAAAATAATCTCACGAGGAAAACAAAAATATTGCTCATGCCTCGGAGCCTCATAATATAGCAGTCAAAAAAAAAGAAAAGAGAAGTAAGAGTGATACAAAACATGTACTGTATGTTGTACTATTATACTAATTTATTGAAACACATGGCGAGTCAAACATTTACCAAAGCAGCTGCCAAACACTCCTAAACATGGTAGCCTAAGACGTGGGTTGTGCAGAACTGCGGCAGTAAATCCTTTCTTAATAATGGAGCTCCGACGAGGAGCTCCATTATTTTGTAGGGATTTCATATGGATCCAGACCATTAATAATCATAATTTTCTCCATATACCGCTCCCTGCCGTCCTTGTTTAAGGTATCCTGGTAAATTCCAGTTCCTTTCCAGCAGTTTAACATCTTTTTTTTGCGTTCCGTCTGTTCACTTGGTGAAACAGAAAAGTCCGTCCCGTCTTCATTCGCTATCAAAACAAATGCACGCGACGGGACAGGAGTTTTCCGGCAGTACGCGCTGGTGCTCATGGGAAACATAGTGTTCTTTCTGGTAAAGCACTACCGCTTTTGTCCAAAAGATGCCGCCAAACTCAGGAAAGTTGGAAGTTACATTGTGCTGCTTTAACACGTACATTATGTCTAGCATTTTTCATATTTTTATCATGTGAAGCACCTTAAATTGCCTTGGTTGCTGAAATGTGCTATATAAATAAACTTGCCTTGCCTTACCCAGAACCTTTTTCTAACCTATGAGTACTGGCTTTCAACCTACGTGTAACTTGTATCAAACTTATCTCCAGCGTATGTTGGAGCAACATATTCCGGACGATCACAGAACTTTTTGAACGCATTTCCAACTTACAGCTAGCATATATATATGTATATAAAATGTGGTCAGGAGAAACCCAAGAGTACTCCTCAAGACTATGGTGAGCAGATGTCCCATCTGAGAGATGGAGGATCCAGCAGGGCTGAGCTGCATCGTCTCCATCAGAAGGTGAGGGTGATGACGGATACTCCGTGTGTCCACAGCCAGGAGATTTATTGGCAGCGTTCTTCAACGTTTTCGGCATGACGGTCATGTGCAGCAGCATTTTTTAGACCATATCAGGAGATCATCGTGTGTCTCTGTGTGTGTTATGAATATGCTATGTATATGTTCAAAACATTGATAGTTCAGTGTCTACTTGTGTTTTTAGAGAAATTTCAGCAGACGATGACTAAATTGTAGAGGCGTGACTGCTACTTTTCCCAGATCAGAAAGGAATAATCCATCTTTATCCCTATTATCTTATGCCAAAGAAGGGGTCGTATCGAAGAAAATGACTTGCTTCCCAACTTCTTTAAAGAACCTCTTCATCCGGGATTAAAATCTCACCGTAGACCTTCTACTTTGCCTGGCATTCCTCCACAGGCAACACCAGAGTTGGACCCTGATCATTCTGTTCTTATCCTGAAAACTTCCTGCTGGTTTGATCTCCGGAGTACGTTGACATGACTCGTCCAAGATAGACTCCGAAGAGTGAAAGATCACTATAGTTGCAGCCAGGCAAAACCATTACCATCGATTTAAGACTGGTGCAGCAGTGATGTAACACAGCGGGCCAGCAATGTTTTTGCTCCGGGTGAGATGTAGGGGTAATGGACCAACAGTCAAGCCCAGGGTTTCCTGCAGTAATGACTGGTCAACACAGCTGTCGTTACTTTGCTGTTCCTACCTGCAATACTGTGTTTTACCAACCTGGGCAAAAAAAACAAGGCAAACCAAAAGGAAACAAATTCTTGTCCATCAGCATGAATTCAGGCTTTTTTTCATCATGTTTTTCTGTGAAACTGCCATGAGGAGCTTTTTTTTTTCTTTTTTCTTTTTTTATGACAAATGGCAGAATTCAAAAGAAACTGCAACTTGGAGCAGATCCTCCTTCAATTATCCTCCAGTATTATGGTCTAAGTGAAATGAAACTTTGTGCTGAATTTTATAATTCTGCATCCTTCAACTCTGCTCGAGTAATTAAACTGCTCTGTTCACTCGCATCAGCTTCGTTAAAACTCCAAATGTGCACTTTACAGAATCTACTGTGGCTCGTTCAGAAGTTGAAAGACTTGTTCCAGGCTGCAGTTTATCCAACTTCCGGACTATATAGGTCAGGGAAACCTGCCAAAAAGCCTCCCTACATATTGGGCACATGTGTTATGCCACACATCAATGACTGACATTTGATGTTTTCTACCTCTCCACTTCCACTTCTCTCATCACTCCCCCATCTTTTTGGCTCCTCTCACCTCTCTGTTCTGCTCCGTCTCCTGGTCTGTGCTTTTTTAGTCTTTGTCTCCCTCCTCCCTTGGGTAGTGATCGTGATGTAGAGGTTAATCCAGCCGGCATATGTTTGCCATTGGTGGCAGATCTCTCCATGATGTTGGATGGACAGTGCAGGCTAATCACAATCTTTGATCCTCCACAAAACCCCCAACTCGCGTGGCTCTGATTTTCCTGCATCACTGCCATGTTGAAATGAGAAGGACTTTGCCGCTCTGGAAGTCATTTTTGGCTTATTACTTAAGCCTTAGTGTATCCCCATTGTCTTTTCAGGCATTGGGCATGACTGGAGGCTTCTGTGCAGTCAGCCGAGCGGGTATTTCCTCTTACTCTGCTGCTTTATTGACCAACTTCAAGCCTTCTCGCCCTCTTTCCACGGCGGCCAATTTTTGATGAGAGCTTTAATTTGATGTTGTTAAGGTTGTATGGTTTAGGCTTTTGTGTTTCTTTGGCTTATAATAGTCAAGATTTTTTCCCATGCGAACTCACAGCCTGTTGGGCGACATCCTAAAATGGCATCCAGATTTATTGGTGAGCTTTTTTTCGCAAACCGAGCCAAAGCAAGAACATTACTCAGCAGCAATTACTACAGCAGTTGACAGGCTTTGCCGTTTGCCACAACCTACGCACATCCAAGCGTCAAGGTGTGTAGTGACTGAGTAGCACAGTACTTTTTGAAAATGCACAATTACAGCTTACAAGCCCGGGTTTTGTGACAGTGTCATCTTGGCGAGGCCGTAACATCACACCAGCCCAACTCTGGATTGTCACCAGGACAATCAGAAACACCTCAGCAGTAATTAGAGTAAGACTTAGGCAGGGCATCAGTCATGTCCGTGCTCCAGTGACTCATGACCCCCTCGGTGTAGCCATGTACTCACACACATACGTAAGCACACACACGACTCAGTATCGCCCGCACACACGTGGAACCAGTCAGCGGACACTGTGCCTGGGCTGGTCTTAAGTAAGATGTAGAAGCTTTGAATAGATGATCTGTTTACAGGGAGAAGAAAAGCATGCTATCAGATTGCCAGATCTGGAACGCATTCATGCTGATGCTACTCCCATTGTCAGACGAAACTAGGAATCTATTTGATGTGCAACAGATGATTCACAGGATACACACAAATGCTCCAACAGGCTACGGGGAGATTCAGATCTGTGAAATGTGAATGAGCGTGACATTGCATCTCTTGTATTCGGTGACGGCATCCGAAGGCTTGATTTCATTGCTTCTGTTGCAGAGTCTTTTCAAATGCCACAACTAATTAAAGGTCCAATTAAAAGCCGATATTTAGGCCATAAATTTCCCAATGAATAAAAGCCCCGCAGATATAAAACAGAGTTGCTAATTGTTGTGTGAGATGAAGTTTTCCATCAAAATGAAAAGTTTTGGCCCAAGTAAGTGCTCGTTTTCATCCAATGGCCTCTTCAGAGGTCCAACAAGTAGTGGGGAGATATGCTCACCTCCAAGAACTAAAACAGGAGGGCCCGACAGCATATGTCAGCTTTTCTTATTTTAGCCCATTTTGAAGCACACCTTTGTGTGTTTCTGTGAGGTAAGTGGATATTTTCCCCAAAGATGCCTCACAGCAGAGTTTGTGTGCTCACGGGGAGCTTTCAGTGCGTGGTTGGAAGACAGACTACGCTGCAGACAGATCTCTGGTTTAGCTCTGGGTTTGCCTTTCCCCGCTGCTGCAGGCCAAAGCAACGCAGATGAAAGTTTAAAGAGTAACAAAGTGATTAACAGCGGTACTGCATGAATGGCTGAGGTTTGCCATATTTCTCTTGCTGGGTGGTAACCTAATGGCCATATTAACATTAATTCAATTTTCTCACATGCTTTCTCTTCAAGGAACCGCTTCATTAAAGCTGGGACATTCCTGATTTTTACAACTCAAAAGTGGGAAAGCAGGGGTCTACGCAGAAAAGAGGAAGAGTTTTTAAGAAGGCATTTGCGACATAGTAAGTTTCCCAGGAAATGGGCGGCTCCTGTGTGACTCTTGGCCTTTTTTTTTTTTTTTTTTTTTTTTTTTTTTTTTTAATCAAACAGAAGTGGTGTTTTTATTTTAAAGAGCTGTTTGTGCACATTTTCAAAATGAGAAATGCAGACCATATCCTGTTATTCAAGGCGAGGGTGTCTTTACAGCCTGGTGATGCAGAGGCTACACATGGCAGTGTCCCTCTCTGCATATCAGGGAAGCTCGGTGAAGGGGCAGCATGTTTAGTCATACATTAGGGCGAAGGACACTTAAGTACTACCTGATGTTAGCGGGAGTGCATGTGGACACAGTGGGGTTTTTTAGGCGTGCCTCAGAAAGTATGCACAATAATTTTGCCATTTACTGCGGTCTTATGATGGTGCACTGCCGCTGTTATATTGGTTTGGAATGTACCATTCTATTTTTGAGCGAGCCCACTCAGTGGGTTGTGGGCCACTACAGGCACTGGCCCACTCCTGACTCTTACAACAAAGCCCTCTGACTGGGTCTAGACCAGCCGATGAAAGTTGCAAGTTTTGACACAGGACATTTTTGAGGGGATTGTGTCAACATTTTTTTTTTTTTCAGCACAACCTCCTTTTTTATAAAGAAATGTAACTGACGGAACGGACGTTGAATTTCACCACAGTGTTTTCCCAAATTCTACCCAGCAAATTGCTCTGTCGGGATTTCCAAGGTTTCTAGTTCAATCCTTAAAAACCCAGGCAGAGATGGAGGAAAATGATGACAATTATGACGAGGAATAATATTAAAAAAACAACTTCTTCTTTCACCTCTGATTGCAATTTGACCACAATTATAGATGTTATATATCATAGGTACATCTGAGGAACAATTGCCGATCTGTGGCTGTATGTCCCAATCATCTGTGTGAATGGTGCTTGTAATTACAGAGCAGAGGAGTTCTGTTTAAATGGCAACCCAGTTTGCAGTTTTTCACATAAACTGTCAGAGGCTTGAATCTGCAATGAAGCAAAATAAGCAATATTTCTGTGCAGAGTCCCTGCCAATAGCCCGAGCAAAATAACAACTTCCCATCCAGGCCAACTGCTGTGGCTGCCTTGTTTATTTTTCTGGACAGAGTTCATCGATGGAATTTCAGAATTAACTGACAGACTGAAAAATATTTGTTGAAAGGGCAGCGTAGCAAAATGAACATCAGAAAAATAAGAATTAAAAACCATCCATCATCGCTGTTGGGGGAGTACGCTAGTTGTACAGCTGTCGTTTGATTTCCCCTCGCTCTAGATTAAATAAAGAGCAAGCTGGGAAAAAAAAAAAAAAAAAAATCCCTCGGCGCTCCGTACTTCTGTCTCCAGCTCTCTGGCACTCCATTTGACTGACCACTTGTCAAACTGAGAACGAAAAAAGGTGCACTATAATTATGACTCACCACAAAGACTGAGCGGTTATTAATTAAAATAAAATATACTGGCTCACATTTGATCTCAGATCACTGGATCCTAATTAGTTTGGAAACACAAACATATTTTTTAATAAAGCTCCCTATAGCTCTGGACGCTGGAAACATGAATATTGATCCATCATGCTGCATCGGTAATAGTAGCTGCAGTAGTTATACTAGTGGTATAGTTAAGCTTTAAACCTCAAAAGCGTTTCATATGTGAGCTGGCTTTGATTTTGGAGCTTGAATGGGGGAATAATGGGAGGCAGACAAGCTGGGGAGTGCAGCCACACAAAGGCAGCGTGCCTCTCTAAAGGGTCTGGCTGCCTGGCTGTCTCAGGGCTCTGGGCTGGGGTTGGGACTGAGGCTGAGGCTATGAGGCTGGGGTTTCACTCAAGATGGAGCTGCATGGGGATTAGTAATGAAAGGCCTGGATGGATGAGGAGAGTCAGAAGCGTGTCATCCTCTCCTGCAGCCTGACCCTCACCTCTGAGATTATTTTATCACAGAGATGCATATGCAGAGCCTTCTGGAGTCCAGGCGAGGAGGCGACGGTGGGAGGGTTGAATCGCGGGTAGACAGAGGTTCTGTGGGGTGAGATGGGACACTGGGAGGGTGGGGTGATTTGGGGTTGTGGCGGGGCCCTTTCTAAACAGAGCGCCTCAAAATAGAAACCTTGACTATTTGAGTGCTCGGCCCGTATAAGCATAAAAGTTTCCTTTCAGATCAACTTTAGCAAAGCAAATCTTGCATGTGCAACAGGATTACATTTTGGTAAATGCATGAAAAGGGGAAACATGGAATTTTCCACTTCTTCTCCAACAATGTGGCCAAACAGTATAGCTACAAAGAAGAAATAGTAGAATATCTGCACTTGGAGCGAGATGACGCAGCCTTACGAAGCTGCAATAAAGTTAGAGCATCAGCTATGGCTGATTTATTTGAAGTGGAGGGGAAGTGTTTAATATGAGACATATGGTTCCAATAGATAACTGCAGTTCTGTGCTATGAATTTCAGAAAGATGTCAGATGTCTGCACAGGAACTGGTCAGTGATAAGTACATGATATAAGACAGACGCGGAGCGATGCCATATGAGTCTATTCCCCAACTTACTGATCACTTTCGTTGTTGTGGAGAAATATGGACGTTCAAGGAGTGATTCAAAACTATTTAAACATTTTTGCAGTCCACAATTGTAAATTTCAATTGTCTTGCATCTTACTTTATTTTATCTACGGATACAAAGAGAGAAGTGAACACCAGTGTAGCTGCATCCAGATAAGGATGTTCAAATATACTACACCCCACGGAGTCTACTTCTGCTGTCTATATGCATTTCCAGTAGAATAAAGACAGCCTTGAAGACTGGGAACCCAAATGTAAGCAATGCAAGTCTGAAGCTTCAAAACTTTGAGCAAAACCTTTCAATATTACGTTGGAGTGCACTGAAAAAAATAAATCTAAGCGCATGTAAATATAACATATTTAAAACTGTGATATTAACAATTAAAAATGAAGTTTGTTGCTTTACATGAATACATCTAGTTTTGAACTTAATCTGCATTTGTTCAAAAAACAAGACATTGTGCATTTTTTCCTTAACAAGCAGTATTTCTGTAATCTCAGGTAATCTTTTCATTTACAAAGAAACAACAAGCAATGATCTTGTTGTATTTACTTTTCCTTTAACAATTTTAATCTTTTGGGCAGATTGACCAATGTTTAGATGAAAAATGCTTTATTTGTTTAAGTAGAACACCACAGTAAAATATATCTTGCTTGATCTACTTTTAAAAATTAAGGCAACTTTTTTGCATGAGATTTTTATGTAGATCAAGAAAGACTAGTCTTTGTATAAACTACTTAATTTTTTAGTATGTACAAAATTCATTTGCAAGTAAAGTCAACTTAATTTTGATAAATAAAGTAAACTTTGAAAAGTTGACTGTACTTGCAAAATGTATTATTTACATACACAAAATTAAGTAGTTTATACAAAGACTAGTCTTTCTTGATCTATAATCTCATGCAAAAAGTTGCCTTAATTTTTTTAAGTAGATCAAGCACAATATTTGTAACAGTGTGTGCAATTAATGTTCCAACTGCATTAAAGTATTTTCAAATTTAGTCATTTGACTACAAATATTGTTCCCAAATTTAGCCGAGAATTTCACCAGTCTGGTGAGTCTAACTTTATTCAGCTCATTCACAATAACTAAGAATATTGTTCAGTGGTAACTAATACAGAAAAATACACTAACATTACACCGATTATAATTGTATTATGATATAGTTTTGAAAATTGGGTTTACGCTAAAATCCTAATATTGGCTTGATGTCTAGTAAGGTAAAATTGACTAGATGTTAGATGATGGTTGCTTCCCAGTACTACATGATTAGTTATCTATCGTTGTCTGACTTTACAACCCGTATCCAATCAAGAACCGACTTTAATACAACGTCCCTGTGTCAGCTGGGAATGGTCCGACAGTCAGTCAGTCTTTTGACAGATTTAGCTTGGGATAATCAACTGAAACGCGAGAGGTGGAGTCTTGCTTCTTGACTAGATGAGAGTTACAGAGATATGAAGAGAGAATTGGAGTTACGTATGCTCATAACCAGGGCCGCCGCAAGGGGTGTGCGAACCGTGCGACCGCACGGGGCCTCGCGCCCCAAGGGGCCTCGCGCTATGGGCCGTTTTTGGAAAAAAAAAAAAAAAAAAAAACGTTTTTTTTCGTTTTTTTTTTCCTTTTTTCCCTTATAAATATCAACAGTCACGTTCCATTACAGACCTAAATGTGTACTAGTCTGTGCATATCAATAAATATATGTGCAATGATGCGCGTGTCTGTTGTTCAATACAACTGCGTCAGACCAAGCGCAGACACAAGCTGCTCTGATCCAGACGGGTGGAGTTGGAACAAACTGTCACACAATGTCGAGAGAACGAGACAGATTCAGGAAATATCCATCAGGGGAGGAAAAAAGAAAAAAACTAAAGAAAATGGAAGAGTTTAATGCCTCTCTGAAAGGCTCGTTTGATAAATTTGTTACAAAAATCACCGATCCGACTGGGTCTCAAGCAGCCGTGGGGCCCCGCGTCGAGACAAGCCAAATGATGATGAGGCAGGGGAAGGTATCCAGTATTTTGCTAATTGGAGAGTTAAAATTGCGCATATAGACACCCAATCCAACCGGAAAAACCCAAAAATTTCACGAATTTCACGGGCCCACCCTGCCATTTCGCACAGGGCCTCGCAAATCTCCCAGACGGCTCTGCTCATAACAAAACAAAAAATAAATTCAATGTACACATCGACTCACTGCAGGGGCTCCTTTTTTTTGCAAAAATGTGTAATGGAAACGTGACTAATAACACTGATCCTGGCCCTAAAAATCTTGTTCGGAGTTCTGACTTGACTTCATGCAAGTTTCTGCTATCAACATCGATGGCGTTTATGTTTCAGGACGAAAGTAAGTCTTTTTTATAGTCACATGATTAAATCAGTAAGAATGCCCCCATAATTTTCTGGTATGATACATTTTAAACAGAATTTTTTTAAATATTGTGGTTGCATAGATTTGGTTGGTGGCAATCATCACGGTCCTCACCGTGACGTAGCCGTGCTTGCATCTGACCCAGCAAGGTGCGACGTTGGCCCCCAGCGTACCACCAGTTTTCTTGGCACTGAGTCGGTGCTTTCCTCACAGACTGCGGTCGAAAAGCAAAGAACTGGTGCTAAGTCTGGCAACAGCAGAGGAACCGCTCTTGTCAAAAATCCCTAATAGACATCACTTATAGGTTTTCTAAAGAGTTCTTTTGAAGCCTCCTTCTCCATTGTTGTGCATAATGCAAAAATTAACAGTACGAAAATGGCTGGAAAACACATTTTACTACATTTCACAGAACAGTTTGCTCACTGCAACTGTTTTAGCTCAACTGGGTTAGTTTAAGCTTATCTTTGATGCGAATTGCTTTAACTTTAAATTCACACTGATTAAATCTGTCCCAACATCCTAAGTTCAAATGTTACTGCCAAATTTGTCTTGGAATCAGTCTGACTTCCACCCAAGGAGCTAAAAAGAAAAAAAAGAATTGACTGAAGAAAGTTAATTTGTCCTTTTTATACATCCCACAACTTTATATCTCTCTTCTACAGCACCCATTACAATTACGCACCATTTACAACATTAAGCGTCTTCCTACAATCTTTTTCTCCAGCGACTTCCTATGATCGTCTTCTTCAGCGGCTTCCTACGATCCTCGCCGTCTTGTTCTTGTCTTTTACGAGATCTCGCTACACCTCTACCAATAGTTACTTTCCTCACTGAGAAGTTAGTAACACGGACGTCTACCTTCTGGTCCTACAAGCCAAGTGCTGAGTGACTGTAAGACCTTGTTTCAGATGTTATTATTTTTGGGTTAGTGGTTCATTAAGTCAACTTGGAAGGTTCCCTAAATGATCCGAGGCAAAATTCAGTCAACCCGAAGACCCAGCTGCTGCAACAGGTTGATGCCAGTGAGCGAGACAGACTAGCTGTTGTCCTCTGGTTAGCCATGGCCAGCAGCCTTTGTACAGGAGCAGCGGCGGCTCCTTCGGACTGGTTTGCTATGCCAAAGCAGTCTCAAGGAACTAAGCCAAATTATCTTCACAACAGAGATGGCTATGATCTGTTAGGTCCTTATTCAAACCAGTTCAAAAGCGGAGGTGTAAATTCCAGGTGCCATAAAGTAAAAACCCTGCCATGTTTCTGGATCAGCCCGAACATTTAGAACAGGGGTTTTCACTAACGACCTACCATCTACCTGCAGAGGAGTATGGAGCCAAATCAAGGCCAAAAGTTTTGCTAATTTGAAAATAAAATTTGAACCTGAAAATTATTTTTTACAGTTTACATTTTTTCTTTTTTTGGTATCAGATCTTTTTTTCAGTTTCAGAACTTTTTATTTCAGTTTCAAATCTTTTTTTCAGTTTCACATCTTACTGTAAGTACTACCATACTTGGTAGTATGTGGAAGTGGGAAATGTCAAACTTTAAAGTGTGGCTGTTGAACTGTACAGTCTGGCATAGTTTATTGCTTTTGTACTGCGATTGGTGCCAAATACGGTCTAAAACAGCTTTTTAAACAGAAATGTGTCACTAGTATCCGTTTTTTCCACTGCCAATCACGTGAATATGGTGTATATACAGTGTTGAATCATACTTCTACTAATAACTTCTGCAACCTACGTTTCCTGAAGGCAACATGACTGAGGAACGTCCCCCGCCTTCTCTGTTATGCTGTCACTCATGATGCCACGCCCCTCTCAGTTGATGCCACGCCCCCCACGCCACATCGGGGCCAAAAGTCTGAAACTGAAAAAAAGATTTGAAACTGAAAAAAAAGAAGTGAAACTGAAAAAAAAGATGTGAAACTGAAAAAAAGATCTGATACCGAAAAAAAAAAATTTAAACTGTAAAAAAGAATTGTCAGGTTCAAATTTTATTTTCAAATTAGCAAAACTTTTGGCCTTGATTTGGCTCCATAGTGGAGCTGGTTTAGTGATTGGTTGGAACAACTGCTGGACTGGATTTTTACTTTATGGCACCTGGATTATACACCTCTGTTCAAAAGGCAAGTCAAGACAATGCTAAACGCTAAGTAGCTTAAATTATGATGGCTAACAATTAGCTACTGCAATCAATTAAAATCACACTCGAAATGATGAATTTTTTTTAGTTTGTTTGTTTTTGTTTCCATCAGTTGATAACAAAAGCTACAAAAGCTAGACATCAATCCATCCATCCATCCATCCATCCATCCATCCATCCATCCATCCAGGCATCCATCCACAGAGCTGGCCGAGAACTACTTAGAGATCTGACAGACAGTAGTTTCTGCTGTTTGACATAACACACACCACTATGTTTTATCAAAAGATTTGTATCTGTAGAATAACGTTGTGCCAGTAAGGAACATATAAAGTGTGATTCTGCATACCAGATGTTTGTGTTTTGTTATAAATGCTTCAATTCAATGGCCATCAATTATTCACTGACAGCTGTATATTTATACATGTGTTTTATTTTTTTTCCCATTATTGACTTAGTGATTTGGAATTAACACTGATGTTAAGCTTTTAATTTTCTAACAAAAGTCATCACAGCACATGCTCTTTTCAGCAGCACCCCGCTTCTCATTTACACATTTGCACACATTCACACCTGGTAGCTGGAAAAATATCCAAAGTCATCAACTGCTGCCCGCAAAGGAGCTCAGCTGGAGCGAACGAGGGTTAAATAACAGGTACAAGGCAGCCTGACCGCCATTCCTGCCTTTCACCAACTTTCTGGTCACAAATCAGCTTCTCGGACCTTTAAATGACCAGTTTTCTGTTATGATCTCCGCGTGCAAGATGGCTGCAAAAATTAAACCCTTCTTTGCCGCAACTAAGCATTATGTTTCCTCTCATTTCACCGACTTTGTGGATGTCGTTTTGTTTTTTTTTTCCTGCTTGTTTATGGGCTTGTGTGTTTTTTTTCTCTTCTTCATTTTTTTCACATTAAGAGAGAAAAATTCAAGAGTGATGGAAAGCTGTGTGTGGGAGCGTGAGATGAAAAGCTGACATAAAATTTCCTTATACTACAGAAATGGCGCGTGAGTTCAGAGGCGTTGTTGAGACTACAGAAAGACGTTGTCCTTGTTTTTTCTCCGGAAGAACCGTCTGATCACCAGCCAGTCTGCTCGCTTTCGAAAGACAGTTTCTCTGATCCAGACCAAAGCCTTTTGTGACTAAACAAATGGAATAAATTACACAACTGGAGTGAGTTATAGATTTTCCCCCTAGATGTTACTGGCATTTATTATATTACAAATGCCTTTATGTTAGAAGCTGAAATTAAATTGGGAAGTCGTAAAAATGTACTCCCAGACTTATGGCAACCGCCTCTATTTTACAGTTAAATAGAAACACTCATGTGGAGGGGTCAGGCATTTATATTTCTGTCTATGTTTATATCATTTTGAAGATCCAAGCTATTAGTTCAACCTGGTGACCCAACAGCTGCTTTTATTTCTGTCAGAGACGACATTTCCTACAGTGTCAAATGGGCTCCAGGCTTAAGCCTTTGAGCTCAGCTGTTACATCTGCTCTACATATTCATCCCAGGGCCTCTTTAATTCTTACCCTGCGCCCACACACACTCTCCTGCACACTGACAAACAGAAAACACACCTTCTTCCACATAAATGCACATTAACAGCTTTGTGCACATGAGACTGTACAATACAAGTGGAAAATGATATCTATTATGTTGGCTTTAAAACGTAATAAGAAAGCCGTTTTTTCCATTTTAAAAAGAAGAAAGCAGTTCTATGTAAATTGTGACTATTTTAAGCATCCTATATTGTTAACACACAGCTGCCTTGCAGATGAATGTAATGAGTTTAACATCCACAAGCTCAATCCACGATGTGAAAGCGACTACTGAATTATATATACGGGTATGAGTAATTGAACCGAATGTTGCATTGGGATGCCAGAGCACCTCTGACATCAACAAGTGTTTAATTAAATAATCACTAAAAAGGCTAAAAACAATGTTCTGAAAGGATAAAGCCAGCCACAATGTTACAAGTTGCATTATTTTGACAAAATCTGGATGCAAACATAAGAAAAAGACCTATAAATGAAATAACAACTAGAAATTTTTTACATTAATTATGGATATTTCATATCAAGAGGTAAAAATATTTGAAGTGTAGGCTAATATGTAACATTCATAACTGCAAAATGTAATATTAGAGCGCTAACATCTCAGATGAAATCCGTTTCTATCTAGAGCAAGACTAATACTGCAACCTGTGTTTCCCCCCAGTCTGTCAGGAGGCCCTTTTTATGGCTTAAAAAAAACTTTCTTTGATGAAGGAAAATCTGGAAGGTCACTTCCAGCTGAACACTGCAGACGGTGTGAGAGGAATTAACATGCCAAAGCATGCACTGCGTTTGCAGCTCAGCAGCCACAACACAGATCAGAGAAGTTCAGATTAAAGCACCGAAGAGGAAATCCCCCCCACCACCCGCCCCCCCAACCCCCCATCACTGATCCTTTTGTTTAGGATGCTGCAAGGATATACCTCCACTATATCTCACCCAGAATGTTGACTGCTGTGTAGATCTGTGTAAAATCTTGAACCTTTTAGATGATCTACATATCTGAGTAACAAGAATGTTAGAGAGCGTTCATACTGCACCTGTGGCACCAGTTGCTAATTTCTTCAGAATATTGTTGCGCCCATGTACCGAACTGGCTTTTTTTTCTTTTGTTGAGGGTTAAACATCTTTTTAAATTGTGGATGAGAGAGACAAAAGACAGTATCCCATTTTTAGGGCCCGAGCACTGCCCTATTGTATCTGTAGGAATTTATTTTTCTTCTCGTTTTTATTTTTTTTTTTCCGACGAAATTAGGGCCTTTTTGCCCCCCTAAACGTGCCCCAAAAGTCACCAAATTTTGCACGCAAGCCAGGCCTGGCGAAAAATGTGATATTTAATGGTTTGCATTAATGGGTGTGGCCTAATGGCTCAACAGCGCCCCCTAGAAAACTTTGTGCCTCAAGCCCCACAATACGGTTTGACGTACATGCACGAAAATCGGTACACACCTGTATCATGTCGCAACTTAAAGAAAAGTCTCTTGGCGCCATGGCCGTAACCGAACAGGAAGTCGGCCATTTTGAATGAATCGTGTAATTTTGGCACAATTTATGCCATTTCTTCGGCCGTTTCTTCGCCCGAACTGTAACGTGCACCCAGGTGTGTTATACGTCAAAATGTGTGTCTCGATCCTGCGACGATGCGCATTACTTTTCTCAGTCAAAAGCATTACCATGGCGACGATAGACGCCAAAAAGCGCACCCCCCCTTCTTCTGATTGGTCGATATTTGATAGATCCTATTTTCTGCAATAACTTTTGAATGGTTTGACATACAGAGTCGTGGGTGGTGTCATCGGACTCGGTTTTGACTCCTTCACCTTGATTGGTGCAAATTAGCCGCGCCCCTTCTTCTGATTGGTTGATATGTGATCATTCCTATTTTCTGCAATAACCTTTGAATGGTTTGACATAAAGACTCGTGGGTGGTGTCATCGGACTCGGTTTTGAGTCCTTGAACATAATTGGTGCAAATTAGCCGCGCCCCTTCTTCTGATTGGTCGATATCTGATAGTTCCTACTTGCTGCCATAACTTTTGAATGGTTTGACATAGAGACTCGTGGGTGGTGTCATCTGCTAAATGTCCAGACCTGAAGACATCTACATGCAAGTCATACAAGCGCTTCCACTGCAGCCTGAACATGCACAAGGGTGCGATGGCCCATTCATATATGTATATATATATATATATATATATATATATCTGATCATCCCGTTGCTGCTTCCGCCTGCCTGCGCCCCCCCTCCCTCTGGTCATCCCGCTGCTGCTTCCACCTGCCTGCTGTGTGCTGCTGACGTCCCTGACTCCCCCAGTCTGGCCTTCGGCAGGAGGGTCCCCCCTTATGATCCTGGTCCTGCTCAAGGTTTCTTCCCTTCTAAAGGGGAGTTTTTCTTGCCACTGTTTGGCTTAAGGCTTTTCTCCCACTATGGGAGTTTTTACCTGCCATTGTTTATGTAATAATTGCTCGGGGGTTTAGGTTTATGTTTATGTTTATGTTCATGTTCTGGATCTCTGGAAAGCGTCTAGAGACAACATCTGTTGTATAAGACGCTATATAAATAAAATTGAATTGAATTGAATATATATATATATATATATATATATATATATATATATATATATATATATATATATATACAGTATACACAACGCGTGACACGAACTCATTATCTACAGTATTTAGCAAAACCACATATTTTGCCCAGGACATGTGTATTGTTTCCACACTCTCACCTTTTCACCTCCCAAATCGATCTGGTGTGTTTCGTCCCCGTATGTTTCGCATCTGGAACAGCGATGAGGTGGAGCTGCCAGGCGGGAGAAACAAGAAAAGACCAAAATATGATGAAAGAGAATATGGAGTCGGTTGGTGTTATAGAGGATGATGCGGAAGATGGATAAGGGTGGAAATGGCAGATCCGCTTTGGTCACCCCCTTAATGGATTAGTCAAAATACAAAGAAGAAATAACAAATAACATGCAACATAAAATAACAAAACTTGCTTCCTAAAGTTTTCCCTGGGATTGGGTGGCAATTATTTGGATAAAAGATTTGGATTAGTTAATTTCTTTAAGAATGTGCACTGGAGTGATCAATTAGCATTCATGTAGATGTTTAACATACAAATATGTGCTGCTGATCAAAAGTAAATGATCAATAATAAAAGTGCTGGGTCAGAAGGTTTAGTCATAAAATGGTTATGTGAGTCATCCTGAAACATCACTTTATACACAATTCAGATCTCTTCAGTACAGAAGGTATCAGCCCACTTCGCTGTGTTTGTACACTGACTTTAGAAGTCAGTTCTTCCTTCCTAGATTTCAGGGGTTGGTTTGGAGGTCAGAAAAGGACGGTAGCCCATGTGCGTTTGGCTTTTGGTCATTAGCAAACTGCTGGAGGTTTTGTGCAGCTGTGTACCTTCATGTGGAAAGATGGGGTGTTACTTACCAATATATCACAGTTGCATACGAAATGAGTCAGCCAGCATCCAACCACGAGCCTTTGTTATTCGTTAATTTTAGAATCTTTATATGAAAAGCAATAAAGAGAACCTGCTGGGTCGAAACCCCCTCAATGCTGTACATGGCTGAAGGAAAAATCAGCAAACTGGAAGACAACTGAGACAAATCGCTTCTGAGGAATAATGAAGAGAAAAGGCTCCTTGATTTGAGCTGTGGCATTACCCAGAATCCCAGTGCTGGATTTGAAACAAGCCGCTTTGTCTTGCATGTCTCCTAATCAATTCTGTTGTCTGCAGTGCTAGTCTCCGTTGCACCCTGCATTCCCACTGAGTCATATTATTCCCATATTTATGTCGGCGGCAGCCCCTCCTTTTGATCTCCTGCCTTGTTCAGAGCCTGATCCTGTTATGGCTTGTCCTTGTAAATACTTTGAAGTGCTCCAGGATTAGAAGATTGTGGACCCAATGAAAAAACAAACAGCCCTTTACGCAGATTCATTTATAAGGCCCCTTAAAACACACAGAAAATCATTTGGTAACAGTAGATGGAAGTTTACTCTGTAATTGTTGGTAAATGTGGAGCCACTGTTTATGGGTTCTGACAGAATAAGAGTCTGAGTGATTGAACTATGAGTGTACTTAGCCTTTGAAACCTGACATCGGCAAGAGTTTGCACACGGGAAACATCTTTCTGCTGACCGTTGGCTTGATGTGGGTCAGGCTAGGGATCACACACACTTCTCTGTGCGTGAGTTTGACAATCACTTGAGACACACTTTAAAAGTCGTTGACACAAAATGTACAAAAAGAATTCCACCGTTAAACTTACATCAGCAAACTTGAACATAGTTCTGTACTTTTGAAGTGGTTTCATTTTCTTTAAGGATTTCAGCTGCTGTTACTTTGCCAGGATAGTGACCACTTTTTTCAGCATTAGTGACAAACGGCTGTTTATGCGTAGCTGCTGTCGAGTGAACAAACTTAAACAACGAACAATTCAAGTGCACGGAGGAATATTTTGAGAGACATTGTCACAGCCCTTTTTAGACTTCATACACGTCCCTCTGGGGGGCCGTGTCACAGGGACCAGAACAAGATAAAAAGTTTTAAAAACTCATTTAAAGTCAGTTGGACAACAGCAGATGGCGAGCTACTGGTCTGAATACAATGCTTATGTCACCAGATAGATCTGCACCAGCCAGGCCAGTGAGAAGACGTAGAGTAGAGCACCCTGGACGTCCCAATCTACGATGAGATGCAGAGCTGTTGTGGTGACCACAAACCCACGTTTCCTTTTTCTTCCTCAAGGTATCAAGATAGCAGGTATCCTTGGCCTAGTGTTTTTGTGATTGTTGGTATCTGTCCTGTCCTGTAACTCTTTAGCTAGTCAATGCAGATGGCCAGCTTCCTTGAGTCTGTTTTTAAAGTCCACTGTCGCCCAACGCCTCATGAATGCTCAGGTTGGAGAAATGAATTGAAGATTTGATGCAGTTTTGTTAATTTCCTTTGTACAGTTTCTTTTTGACGATGGCCTCCATCCATCCATCCATTAGCCTGCTTATTTGGGGTTCAAGTCACAGAGGCAGAAACTTAAACAGAGAGACCAAGTCCTCCGTTCTCCCAACCACCTCCTCCAGCTCTTGTGGGGAAAAACCAGCCCATTTCCAGGCCACCCCAGAGCTGTTATCGCTCCAGAGTGTCGTGGGTCTACTGCCTGGTTAGAAATGCCACAAAACACTGCCTCAGGGAGGCATCCAGGCATCCATACAGGTTAGGACACCGAACCAGATATCTAAACCACCTCTGGCACAACTCCCTGCGGGGGAACAACAACTTTAGCCCCAATTCTCTTCCAAATCTTTCTCTGAAAGAGAGTTCAGCCTGGAGGAAACTCAGTTTCACCACTTGAATCTGCAGTCTCATTGTCTTGGTCACTGTCAACCACTCATGTCCATTGAGGAGGTTAGCAACATACATCTAGGAGTAAACACAGCGCCTTGTCTTTTAGCCTGTCTCACTCCTCATTGCAACAGACTGGTCCAGACTCCAGCACTACTGCAGTTGCTGCAACAATCACCCCAGTTGTCTCTCGCTTTATTCTTCCCCCATTCATGAACAAGACGCTGAGAGTTGAAAAGCTCCACTTGGGCCGAAATGCCCTAAAACTAGTTTACTGAACACAAACAATTATATACGAAAACTAATAAAATAGTGCCGCTGGAGTGGCAAACCGGGGTGGTGGTCCCTCTTTTTAAAAAGGGGGACTGGAGAGTGTGTTCCAACTATAGGGGATCACACTTCTCAGCCTCCCCGGGAAAGTCTACGCCAGGGTACTGGAGAGGAGAATACGGCCAATAGTTGAACCTTGGATTCAAGAGGAACAATGCGGTTTTCGTCCCGGCCGTGGAACACTGGACCAGCTCTACACCATCCGCAGGGTGCTCAAGGGTTCATGGGAATTTGCCCAACCAGTCTACATGTGCTTTGTGGATCTGGAGAAGGCATTTGACCGTGTCCCTCGTGCCATACTGTGGGGGGTGCTCAGTGAGTATGGAGTCCGGGGCCCTCTATTAGGGCTGTCCGGTCTCTGTATGATCGGAGCAGGAGTCTGGTTTGCATTGCCGGCAGTAGGTCAGACTTGTTCCCAGTGCATGTTGGACTCCGGCTAGGCTGCCCTTTGTCACCGGTCCTGTTCATATTCTGTTGGCTTCGTCGGACCATAAACCTTCAGCAAGTGCTGGGGCGGTTTGAGGCCGAGTGCAATGCCGCAGGGATGAGAATCAGCACCTCCAAGACCGAGGCCATGGTTCTCCACCGGGAAAGGGTGCCTTCTCCGGGTGGGTGGGGAAGTCCTGCCTCAGGTGGAGGAGTTCAAGTATCTCGGGGTCTTGTTCACGAGTGAGGGAACGATGGAGCGGGAGATTGACAGACGGATCGGTGCAGCGTCCGCAGTTATGCGGTCGATGTAATGGACCGTCGTGGTGAAGAAGGAGCTGAGTCTAAAGGCGAAGCTCTCGATTTACCGGTCAATCTACGCACCTACGCTCACCTATGGTCATGAACTTTGGGTAGTGACCGAAAGGATAAGATCGCGGATACAAGCGGCCGAGATGAGTTTCCTCTGCAGGGTGGCTAGATGCTCCCTTAGAGATAGGGTGAGGAGTTCGGTCACCCGGGAGGAGCTCAGAGTCGAGCCGCTGCTTCTTCAAATTGAGAGGAGTCAGCTGAGGTGGCTTGGGCATCTGTACCGGATGCCTCCTGGACGCCTCCCTAGGGAGGTGTTCCAGGCATGTCCCACCGGGAGGAGACCCCGGGGAAGACCCAGGACATGCTGGAGAGACTATGTCTCTCGGCTGGCCTGGGAACGTTTCAGACTCCCCCCGGAAGAGCTGGAGGAAGTGTCTGGGGTGAAGGAAGTCTGGGCATCTCTGTTGAGACTGCTGCCCCCGCGACCCGGCTCCGGATAAAGGGCGAAAAATGGATGGATGGATGGAACTAATAAAATATGATTTAATCAAATGAATCAATAAAACCCTTGAGTGTGAAAACAGTTCAGGATATGAAAACTGAAAGCAGGTACAGAAAATACAGAGCAAGGTGTGCTTTTAAGAACTTGTTCCAAGGTTTGAGGATAGTCAATTCCTTATCCTCAAACCTTGGAACGAGTTCTTAAAAGCATACCTACAGTGTATATATATATTTTTTAATCTCATTGTGTCTTGCAGGTGTTCACACGCGAAGGATAACTCGCATCGCACAGATGCCATTTATTTTCTTTGTAGAGCATGAAGGTGTGGTGAATGAATATGCAAGGCATCTTGGGAAGCATGCCCAAAACATTTAGCTTGCTCCAACTCTATGCAAACAAACAGGTCCAACGCGAATGCTTCATCCAGTCAAAGTAGACATCGTTGTCTTTGTCATAGCACTGGGTAGGATGTATCTCTTTAGGTTTGTTGCTCTGTTGGTGTCAGAATGAAGAATGCAAAAACATAATGTAGCTGATGGTGGCCGTGGCAGGCATCAAACCTATTTATGAACACTCTAGCCTGCCTATTGGGACAGCGCGGGAAGAAAACGAAGCTTGGAGGACGGTGGAGGAGGTTGAGGGCAGACGTACTCTCATTTACTCGTTTTATCTGGTTAAACTTGTTGTTTTCATTCACTCATCACAACAGAATCAGAAAGTTATAATAAACCTGAATGTGGCTGGAACCTTAGTTTTTAAAGTGACTGCCTTGACTGGATGCCTCCGTGTGACAAAACAGGGGAAGTTAGGCACATGAAATCGCTCATAGTGTAGTAGACAGGTGAGTTTAGACAGAAATATTTCTCCTGTGGGAATGTACGACTCTCTGATGTCCCACCACTTAGATCCACAGAGCATCACTTTAAAGACAGATGTTGTCTTTGTTTTGTTAATAGGTACAGATCAAGTTTACTTCAGGGATAATTAGGCCGTGTTCAGACTGCAGCCAAATCTGATTCATATCTGATTCCTTCTCATATCCGATTTTCAGGGCTGACTGTCCAGACTGTTTTTAGCAAGTGTCCAAATCGCATCTGGCTCTGTTCAGACTGGGCCACATCATTGACTGATCTGACGGGTTGCCGTAGCAACGACGTCGGAGCGGAGGCGTCACCCAGCGCGTGTATTGTGTGACGTCATGTAATTGCGACACACAGATTAATGAGGCATTTCGTTTCTTCCTCTGTCCAAGGACTGCTGTTTTCGGCATCTTCCGACTGCTCCATACCTGTAACGTAGCTCCACAACTCGAAATGGGCGGGTGGTTTGGCGCATGGGTCTGGTCTGGCGTCGCGTAGAGTGACGTCACGGACAGTCAAAACCGGTCCGATTGTTTGGAGCTGTTCAGACTGAGACGCATCTGCCCAAATGCGATATGAAACTACTTCCCGGAGGGGGTTTCGATCTGGTTTGCAAAAATCGGATCTCATGCGGTTTTGGACTGTTCAGACTTCAAAAGAGTCATCCAGTTTCAATCTGGATAGGCTAAAAATCGGATATTGGCTGGCAGTCTGAACGCGGCCTTAAAGTTCTCGCAGCATCTCAGATAAATCAGGTGTTTTTCATGGAGCGTAGGTGCTCTATGGCTCTATTCAGTCTTTTTAACCAATTTCAACAACAAAAGAGAAAAAATTCTATTAAAAACAAACAACAACAAAAAACCCCAACTCAGTTACACCCTATTATAGTTTACCATCCTACTCTAAGAACAAAGACACCCTAATCCTTTTAAGTGCCAGCAATTAAAAAATAAGAAAACAAAGACCAAACGAGAAGAGGAATGTGTGCACTGGCTCCTGCTCCACATCCCCTTGTTCTCGTCATGATATGTAAAGAGTGTTTTTTTTTCTCCTCTTTTATGAAAGCGTGTTAAGTGTCACTAAGTCCTGACCACAGCTGTTTTGTGACATTTATTTTCTTGTCATTTTTTTCCTCTCATCGTTCTCTAATTGGCTTCTGTTTGCGTCTTCCTCTCATGTGGTCTCTCTACACTCAGCTTAAATGAATGTAGGCGCAGGCTCACTTAGGGAAGGGGGAAAAAAACAACTAAACTTGCATACGTTTTTCAGCAGTGGCAGCATAAATGTAGGTTAGAGAAATTATTTTCTTTAATTCTGAGGCTGCGAATCTCTTGATTTTCGGTTGCCGAGTGTGGCTGACCTCATCTTCATTGCACATTTCATTGCATATTTCCTGTCCTTTTGCCACTTGCTCTGTGGTATATCGTGTGGTCTCTTTCTGACCAAATCACCAAGCTGTGTAAATTGCACATTGGGGCAGACAAAAGAGTAGGGTATCATTTTTGACTACTGACTGCTGTGGCACGGTATTAAATGAATGAAGTGTTTCCCGTGAATGAAGCTGGAGTAACCATAATCACTTGTTGCCTGTTTAAATGTTTAATCTATCTATGTAAGAGGCTGCTGAAACTGTAATTCCCTACAATGTGTTTTCATACTTCATCAAAGCCTAAAAATATATTTCACTTTTCTATTTTAAGTAATAACCTTTAAAAAAAATCACAGCTATTACAGCCGGATAGATGAAGTGATTTTTATCCCACACACAACCTTATTAAAGACTAATTATGCACTCAGTGCTTATTTACACTATGATTATTGCCCAAAATAAATACTCATAAGTTATAAAAATCTGTTTATCACCAAACAAGCAAACACAGTCTAAGCAATTACCGGATGCAGAGGCACTCACTAGAGCCATTTACCACAACAGGGCAGAGAATTTAACCATTTTTATAGTAACTATGTGAACAAGCCAAATAAATAGATGCTGCATAGTCGGGAGGCTGCGCATAGGAGGTGTAACCAGCGGCTTTATTGTGTTCTTTGGACATGTATGACTTTACATTCCAGCTCACAACCCTGGGCTTGTAAAGATGGTAAAACAAAAAACACGGACGGCAACCGGAATAAATGCAAACCCTCTTGACACACACACACACACACACACACACACACACACACACACACACACACACACACACACACACACACACACACACACACACACACACTTTTACTGGAAGAGTGAATGAGCGTTGCAAAGGGAGCAAAAACACATCGAGAAAAACAAGTGGGCAAAACCACTTGAGGAAGAAGAAAAAAAAAATCACCCTATATTATCAGGGGTGGAGATCAGCCACAAGAACATTCCTGATTTAATACTCACTTCATCCCGAGCTATTTCAATATTGGTAAATACTGTAGTCTATCCACATCCAATGTAGCGTAAGCTGTGAGGAAGTTTTTGTACCTTTTTTTTTTTAAATGTTCGTAATGTTTGCATAAAATGCCTGTAAAATGTCCATATAAAAAACACCAAGATGCAGGACAAAATTGATGGAACGTTGTGTTTCTGTGGAAGGAATCAGTTTATGGAACAATCTGAACAAAGAAAACAAAGAATCCAAATCAAACATTACATTCAAAAGAACAATTAAAGCCTGTATGTTAAGTAAATATAATGAAATATGTTAGTTAAGTTTGATTGACATACCCATAGATGGTTGTAATTTTATTTTATTTTAGTTTTTTATTCACTTAGTTGTTGTTGTTTTTTTTTTTTTGTTTTTTTAATTTATGTTATTTGTGAAGTTATTTCTTGGAAAAGGGGGCAGATCAGATAAGATTCTTCTTCTTTCTGCTCCCTTTTCATTCACAATTTAAGAACATTTGTATTTGTATTGAATTGTTTTATTTTTTGAACGAAATAAAGAATAAATGAATGAAAATGAATGAAAATGAATATAAATGAGACTTTTAGGAAGAAATTGGGATATTTAAGCCAAAATATGAAATCAAGAAAAACTCAATGAGGCTAATGACACAAAATATTAGACTAATTTATTAAATGACTTTAAAAAACAACTTATGTCTGATAAATGCTTTTGTTGAATCAATATGTTTGAATAAATGCCGGAGCCGTTCCTCTCAGATGTACAGTAGTCAGGTTCTTCTCTGAGATGAGGGTTGGGAGTTTCCAAAACATTAATATTTTATCTCTTTTTGTAGTAGGACAATTTATGTTGTGATGGAAGGGTGGTGGAAACTATGGACAGTTGAAACTATTAAAATGATCTGTGTATGCCGGACTGATTTTAAATGTACCATAAACGGGTTAATGGCCTGAGTCTGAAGTTAAGTCAGTTGCCTGCAGTTCCTGCGCAAAGTCAATGCCAGATTTCAGTATCAGGGAGAAATTAATGCACGACATTTAGTCTGAACCACGCAGAGGTTGCGGGTGAGTCTTTTTATGGGGTCTTTTTATGAATAATTCTTCTGTGCTTGAGTTTATGTTTAGGTGTCTGTGGTGATTACTATCTCAAAAAAGGATGGAAAGCAACCAAAACTATTGGATTTGGGCTGATAGGATGTGGAAATATATAACTAATTGAGCTGGGTTTCAGTTTTGCATCACAGTTCCTGTTGATTGTACAATTAAACAGTCTCAACATCTTTATCATCCATATACAGTACAACTTCAAATCGAGCCACGTCAAAGTCAAAACTCTTTTGACATTGACTGCGTTTACATACACTCAATAACCCTTTTAAAAACCAAATATTGGCAATAACCCGAATTTGCATGGCCATGTAAACACCAATAACCCCTTTAAATAACCCGAATTTGCTCATATTCCGGTTTTTAAAAACCCGAATATGACCCCTGGGTTACTCCTTTTAAAACCAGAATATTCTGTCATGTAAACGCCAAATGGAATATCCCGATCAAACGGAACAGGAATTCGTTTTCTGCGCATGCTCTGTTTGCAAGGAATCCTGGTCTTTTGAGTCCAGGAAGTTCTTATAAACACGGAGAAACACAAGACCAGGAGGAGACTAATCACTTCATAAATGTAATGAAGGATATGAACATTTCTGCATTTGTAGACGGTAGAAAGTACCGGGATAGAGAGATTTACAAGAAGGTGAGGGAAAAGTTGGGCGAAGCAGCATTTGTTTTGAATTTGGATACAGGAAGAAGAAGCGGAAATGACACTAATTGCGTCATCACGTTCTCCGCGCGTCGCTGTTTTGATCGGGATATCCCGAATGATTAATTACCATGTATACAGGGATAACCCTGTTTGCTCACGCATGTAAACGGAATATTCTGAATGTTTTAGTAACCGGAATATTAACAATAATCCGAATTTTGACTGCATGTAAACGTAGACTCTGCCACTATTTCTTCTAATTAAAAAAAAAAAAATCTTTTGGTTCCCAGTTAGATTGATAATTCAGAGCTCCTGTTTCTGAGAAAGGGGCTGACTTTGTCCATATAAGGTGCGTTTCCTCCAGCAGGGGTTCCCAGAGTAAACCCTCCACACGTGAACCTCTAACAGCACCGACCCCGTCCTCGGCCCCTACAGGCAGCACGTCTCCATGACAGTGCCACAAGAACTATTGACCGGACAAATAACACTGCTTGGACCAAAATAATTGCTGGATCTGTTAGTTCCTATGAAGCTCCCAGACCCCTGAGCTTCATCTGGATCTGGTTTGTTGTGGTTCCCAAGAACCAGAACCAAGCAAGGTGAGGCAGCATTCAGTTATTCTGCTCCTCACCGGTGGAACAAACTTCCTGTAGACCTGAGGTCTGCTCCAACTGTCAGCTCCTTTAAGACCCCGTCCACACGTAGCCGGATATCTGCGGATATCTGCTAAACCGGAGATATTTTCCTACGTTTTGACCTGTCATCCACACGAAAACGCAAATAAACGAAGGTTTAAAAAAACTCCGGGCAAAGTGAAGATTTTTGAAAACTCCGTTTATGTAGATGCGTGTAGACACACACAACCGGAGTTTTGCGTTTTCGAACGTCACATTATGCGCCAAAACAACAACAAATCTGCTCTGACGTGCGACTTTTGTTTACTACAGAACTACAGATGATCCAGCATCTGTTCTCCAAGCTATTTATTAAATAAATGGTCTCTGCTCTTGACCACCACTTACTGCGTTACACCGACACAGAGGCTACACCGTAGGGTACGCGGCGACGCGCAGCCTACGGTGCCCGCGGAGCCGCCGCAGATGATCTACAGGTTTAGAATGCTTATGAATGTGGTCGAAAACGCAGATCTTCGGTTATGTGTGGAAGGGTTTTTTTTTTAAAACAATGTAATGTGGATGCAAATTTTTTTATAAACGGAGGGGGGAAATATTCGTTTTTAAAAATACCCGGCTACGTGTGGACGGGGTCTAAATCAGGCCTAAAAACATTACTGTTTACTGAAGCGTACTCCTAAATAAATACTTACCTGCTGTACTCTACTGCCCTTACTTTTAACAACTTGTGCTTTTTATTATTTTACCTCTTTTATTATCATTTTATTTCATTTTATTTATTATTTACTGTACAGCAGGCAGCAAGACACATTTACTGTGTCTTGCTGCTTTTAATGTTGATGTAAAGCACTTTGAATTACCTTGTGTTGAATTGTGCTATACAATTAACTTGCCTTGCCTTGCCTTGCTTACCATGTTACGGAAGAGTATTAGGGCCAGGCAGCAGAAAAATAAAAATAATATTTTAGAGGAGGAAGTCGAAATGTTGAGAAAAAAGTCGAAAAGTCGAGATTAATGTTGAAGTAGAATTTTGAGAAAAAAGTCGAAATGTCGAAAAAAAAGTCAAAATGTTGAGAAAAAAGTCGAAATTAAAAAAAAAAAAAGTCGAAATGTAGAGAAAAAAGTCGAGATTAATGTTGAAGTACAATTTCGAGAAAAAAGTCAAAACGTTGAGAAAAAAGTTGAAATGTTGAGAAAAAAGGCGAAATTTCGACTTTATTCACGAAATTTCGACTTTTTTCTCGAAGTGCACAGTAAAAAAAATCTTCCACTCTCAATTTTTTTTTCTCTTGCCTGGCCCTAATACTCTTCTGTACCATGTAATGGCAGTAGTGAGCCTTTTATTGCTGTTTTCAAATATCAGCACAGACCCACCGCCAGGTAGTTCCTCTAGGGTTCTAGTACCTCCCCTACTACCAGTTTTTCTTTTGCCCCGTAATGGTTCCTGAAGGCCTTTTTTGCAGCGACGTCCCTGGTGATGGAGACATGCATCAATGATCCGACCCGTGAAAAACTACCCATAATCCCCAGCTAGTGGAAACACACCTACAATATAATGGTGTTCAAAAACTAATATGAAGTTAATCTGGCCTATTTTTGACTCATCTATGACCACTCACCACTCTTACATTCTCTTGTATGTAGTATGCCATCCTTTTTTATTATTTAAAACTGGGTTTTACCAGTCTAAATTTCATTATGTGGAAGGATAATAAAAATGAGGATTCCTGACTTGACTTGGCTAAAGTTATGTTGCTAGTACGTTTGTATCTGAGTCTAAAATGATCAAGTCCAGTATTTTTCGTTCAGTGTGTGATAGTGTTAGATCTCGGGGCCCCTGCTCTCTTATACAGTGATAATAGTCATACAACCTAGACAGGCACTGTGCACAAAATCCAATCAACATCTAAAACATTTTTTTGTATAACCAGGTACAGAATGTGCAACTACTTGATACACTTTTTAAGAAGTATGTTTAAACATACACGATAAATACAATTTAAAAATTATTTTACAAAGATTTTAAAAATGTGTCATGCGTTAAATAAGTCCTATGTGATAAATACATGTAAGTTATATACATTTATTAGTAAAAAGATTTAATTTTGGAAGTTCAATTCCAAGTTTATTGCTTTATTGTGAAAAGCCCATAGTTGTAAGAGGAAGCGGTGCTGGAAATAGCTGAGTTACTAGTCGTGTATTGGTCCAAAGGGAGAGAGCGGAACGAGAGGGAAAGAGGAAAAAGAGAGACGGGAACGTGCAGCGAGACGGATTTCATACTAAGGTGCCATCAGTTTGGTTTTATTTTGAAATTCTCTTTCATACTACATTTTAGTCAGCGCCAGGTTCACTCACTCTGTTTTTTTCTTTCATGTCCATTTTCAATCATCTGTTTAACTTTTGTTCTTCACGACTTGCTTCCATTGTGTTAAGACCTCAGTGCACTCCAGGATTTTTACAGTCGTCTAAAACCACATCTGACGCTTGTATCTGCTTATTCTTGGCTACATCATCAAGAATGGTATGTGCAGACGATACAATGACAGGACGGGGATGTGGAATAGCGTCATCAGCACGCGTTGACCATGAACATTCAGTAAGACAAGAAAATGAGCTGCACTTTAATGGCAGCTTTTATGTGTCAAAACAGAGGGAGTGGAGGAAGAGGATGTGGTCCAGGTCACGGTTAGAGAGAAGTCGATGGATGCCAACTCAACTGATCATGCCATGCTGAGAGTTAATTGGCTCGTCAGTAGAGAAAGCTGTAAGTATCTCTGATACTTACACTCACATCCAGGTAGAACAACGTGGACGTGACGTTGAGCTTGTGAATGGAATATATAATAACTGTGGACAGAGGTGTCAAGTTACAAAGTACAAATACTTCGTTACCTTACTTAAGTAGAAATTTTGGTTATCTATACTTCACTGGAGTAATTATTTTTCAGACGACTTTTTACTTTTACTCCTTACATTTTCACGCAATTATCTGTACTTTTTACTCCTTACATTTTAAAAACAGCCTCGTTAATCTATTTCATTTCGGCCTTTAAAAAAAAACTATCCAGTTAAATTGCTCCATCCGGATAGAGTGAATTTGGTTGTGGTTGTTTCAGATGTTCTTGTCCAGTTTTGTTCTTACATCCGTTCCCTCAGATTCCTGCAACTAAACTTGGATGTACATTCCAATAAAGGTTAGGATAAATGATAACATGCCTCTGAAGTTTGACTTTTTGCACCATTACAATACTTATAGGCAACTAGTCATCATATCTCCTGCTCTCTGAAACACATGTTAATGCTCAATAGTACACATATATGGTTCTTTAATATATTTGCATTATACTAAGATACATTCATTTTCAATGGCTTTTGTCCTTAATGGCTTTTTTCCCTCTTACATCACTTTTACTTTTATACTTTAAGTAGTTTTGAAACCAGTACTTTTATACTTTTAGTTGAGTAAAAAACTCGAGTTGATACTTTAACTTCTACAGGAGTATTTTTAAACTCTAGTATCTATACTTCTAACTGAGTAATGAATGTGACACTTTTGACACCTCTGACTGTGGACAATAACTGAGAGAAGGGACGGCCATTGATACTGGTGTCAACGGCTATCACAGACATCCATCAAACATGACATATTACAGATTTTTGAGCTGCGGCAGCCTGTGTATTTTGTTTGGATTACAGATTGTGTCAATAGTCGCAGAATAATATCCGCTTTAATCCATGAACATTGATATTTATGAAACAGAAACAGAAATGAAAGTCTCCCTTGAAATGATGATGATTAACATTACCTGTGAAGTTGCACATGCACCATTGATCCGCCCTGATCAATGGAGGGAGGTGACAAAGAAGAATTTATTGGGGTTTTATATTTCATTTTATTTGATTCCTCAAAGGTTATTATTCTTTTTTTTTTTTGCTGAGGTCTAGTGATTGTTTCATGGGGTGACTAGTTGCTGGTATTTTTCATTTCATTTCATTTCATTTTATTCTTTATTTCATTCAAAAAACAAAATAATTAAATACAAATACAAATACAAATGTTCCTAACTTGTGAATGAAAAGGGAGCAGAAAGAAGAAGAATCTTATCTGATCTGCCCCTTTCACAAATAACATAAATTAAAAATAATAATAATAAAAAAACAACTAAGTGAATAAAAAAAACTAAAATAAAATAAAATTAAAATAACATTAAAATAAAATTACCGCCGCCTGTGGGTATGTCAATCAAATTCAACTAACATTTTTCGTTATATTTCCTTAACATACAGGCTTTAATTGTTCTTTTGAATGTAATGTTTGATTTGGATTCTTTGTTTTCTTTATTCAGATTGTTCCATAAATTGATTCCTTTCACAGAAACACAACGTTCCATCAATTTTGTCCTGCATCTTGGTTCTTTAAAAATCTCTGTTCCTTTTAAAGGGAAAGTTCCAAATAAATCAGTTTGTAAACAAGACCTCTGACCTGCATGACGTCATCTCTGTGCGCGCATCCCGGACAGGTTCAGTGAGCTCTTCAGCCGTATACTCCGGCTCAAAACGGTAAGGACGTCCATCATATTCAAAGTCGTCGTCCACAACCTCAGAATTTGGCAAATATTCAGACATGTTTCAAATAACTAACAGTAAACTAACAGTAGTGAACTCCAGCTGTACACGGAGCTGTGTCTGGGGTGCGCGCACAGAGATGACGTCATGAGTTCAGAGGTCTTGTTTACAAACTGATTTATTTGTTACACACACAGCCCCGGATGTAAACAACAGGTCCTGGAAGATGCACAGAAGCAGATCTAGTGATTCATAAAAGAAATGAACGAGTTTCGCGGCAATAATGTGTTATTTAGACGCTGCATCGTCTGTGTCCCGCTGTGCCCCCATTCGCTCGCATTATATGGATAAGCGGCTCGCACAAAACTCCTAATATCTTCCGAAGGACTCCAAATGACACCAAACTTTTCTGGGTGAGTATACGACCATAAAAAATGCCAGAAATAAGGTCCAGGTTGTAAAAAACGGAACTTTCCCTTTAAGTCATACTTGCTTTCTCTTTTTTCAAATCTTTTCTGAATGTTGATTGGTAAAGTTTTTTTATGAGCTTTAAACATAATTTGCAGAATACTATACTCTACTAGTTCATGATGGTATCAGCCTGCCTTGGAGAAAGTATTTATTTTTATTTATTTATTTTTCCTGACTTGAAAAGAAAAAGAAAAAGGAAGATGTGGCTGCAGGGTGGGAGGTTCCAGCATCCCTGGCTTTCCTTGTAGCATCTCATTTGTTCTTGTGACCCTCAGGGAAGAGTAAGAGTTTATTGGCTACATTCCTGCAGTCAAGCTATGCACCCTGCACATATTCACCTGATGGTAGGGATTAAAGCAAAAAAAATATTTTTGACTGAATTCTTTTTTTTTCAGGCCAGTTCATATCCCCCCGTCATCTATGCGCTGCAGCACACTTTAGGAGTGGCCCCTTTTCTGTCGTGCGGTCGCTTCTCCAAGGTTTCAAGTAAAAAAGTGAAATACTGTATTAGCCCTTCTGTTTTCTAATACAGCATTTAAGGTGTAAGAAGAATTTAACCAACAATATTTAAATACTCGAGACCAATAGCATTTTATAGGAGGAAGGTGATTTTGAGCAGTTTTATTATTGTCAGTTTGCTTTTAATTTATATGTTTTGATCTATTCAATAAAACCGATACTTTTTGCAGGGCTTGACTCAGTTTGTAATGTAGTCATACAAATAATTAACCATCTACAAATCTTTTCAGTGCAAGTTTTATTAATCTTAGAACACCTAACAAAATAAAACAAAGTGTAATTGTGCCAGCATTAAAGAACTATAAATTGTGCAAATGTCTATGTGCTTGAATTATTTCTGCTTTTTGGCAGTGAGACCATAAGCCTCAAGCATGGCTACACCTGATGCTGTTTCTGGGTTTTCTCTGGTGCAGTGGCTGTGACTCCAGCACTGCAGGAGGCTTTAGTAGCTTACCTTTCTAACCCTAATGGCTGAGAGGACTTTTACGGCTTCTCTCAGTTTCCTCTCCTTTTGTTTTCCAATTTGCTCCTTTTTCTGCTTAAAGTGTGATTTATACATCTCATAAGAAGAGAGGCACTTCATTGCAGCGCTGATTTCAATATCCAAACCTGTTTTCCCTGTCACCTTCATGTGTAATTATGCATCCATAATATTAAATGATCCTTCGACAAGAGGGCCAGTGAACAATGAGAGAAGAGCCTTCACCAACTTGGATAAGATGGGGAATCTCATCTCTCCTGCTGGTGTCTTCATGGCAAAGATCCCACTCCACCAGTCCACATCAATTTGTGCAGTGCTCTCATTAAAGCTTTTGACCTGTTCTCCTAGATCTGAGTCAACCTGGTAAGCTGCACTTCTTCATCCAGTTGACCCAACTGCTCTGATGTCACTGCATTTGGCAAGGCTTTGGCCAAGGTGATGAACGCATCCTGGACTGTTTCATGGACCATCAATGATGGTGTTAGTGCAGACAAAGAAAGATGATGTTATTGTTGAGAGGAAGGTTTTTCGAAATCACATCGCGTCAACACCCCCCGTGGGCTGGAGGCTCTGGCTAGCTTTATTGGTTTACAACAGCGTCAGTTTAATGCCTAACATGATTTCATTGGATAGTCTAAACCAGGGGTCGGCAAGTAAGTTTGGCCTTGGGCCAAATGTTTTCGGAGCAACTGAATGGTGGGCCAGAACATCACATCAATCAGGCGAAACATGTTTTTTTTTCTACTAAACAAAACTTTTTTCCCCTTATCTATAGGCTACTTGTATTATTATACTATTATATATTGTACAAAAAAGTAATTTAAGAAAGTCATTAGTTTAAATAAAGTAACTTGAATTTGCTACAGACTGTTATTAGTGTGTTATTACTGCTTTAGCGCTACTCTGTGGCTGCGTTATGAAACCGCTTATAAATAACTTGGTGATAATAATATTATTTTCTGCCAAGCTACTAACAAATGCAGTCCTTCTTTAAAATACACAGAACGACATTAAACACATGAAAAACCCATGACGCACCTATGAACAGTAGCACAGGACAGTCAGTACGTGCACACGGAGCAGCAGCTCTCTGTCTCCTGAAGCGAGTGAGAGGATATGCAAATGAGGCGGATTTTCCAATGTATTTTTACACATATAATGGACGTTTTACCATTTAAAAGACCAACAGCAAAACTCAAGGTAAGTTATCAGTTGTATTTTTCACAGTTTAAAGCACAACAAATCACTTTAAAGCAAGCTAGCTTGCATAAAACGAAGAGCACCGACACATACGTCTTACCATTTCAACAGCTTCAGGAGTTTTGCCGGGAGTCTGTGCCTACGTCACTCCTGAATATTTGTGTGCAGCTCTAATTAAGGCCCCCTATGCTACAGGTGACAGGGAACTATACAGAATTGTGTGCGTCCGGAATCATGAAGATTCTACTTTTATTTTATTTTATCTTTTCTAAATAAAGGCTTTGAATTCTCTATGAAATTGTCATTTTTGTGATAGTAAATAATAATAAAGAAAAAAAATATATATATATTTATCAGATTTTCAATGTCATCTGGCGGGCCAGATATTATTGGAGACGGGCCAATTTTGGCCCGCAGGCCGCCAGTTGCCGACCACTGGTCTAAACTGTACCACAACAAAACGCACGTGCAAACGTTTTTTTGTTCTTTTTTTCCCCTCATTTTCCAACTGACGGAAATCTGTCTAGATACGGAGAACTTTAATCCCTGTCTGATGGACCCATGAGCCAACGTACAGTATGAGAGACCTGTAGTTGTTTTAATGTCCCCTCATTACACCGTTAGTCCGGCTGTGGATTTGTTAAGAGATGGTCTGGTAACCTTTTCCAGCATGATGAGCTGAAACAACTTATTTTTGGACTGTAGTCTATTTTCTTTGTATCATGATAGACTTCCTAAAAGTTATGTGTGCAGTTCAGAGGGACAGATCTGTGTTCTTCAAATAAAAGAGTTGCATGCACCTGCAGTTTGCAGAAAAAATGTTTACCCTCCTTATACAAGCTGAATATAGTATTAAATTAGTTATCATTAAAATATAATAAAAGCACCAAGTGCTGCTGTTGTGACTTTTCTGAAGCAGTGCGCACTTTCATATTTGCAGAATGAGGTAGCTTTGGAAGACTAACTTTGGAAGCTCAAGATATTGATTAAAAGGGGGGAAAAAAAACAACGACAAAACTTGACAAATACTTCTGAAATGAGAAGCTGAAGAATCGGTAATGAAGGCATTCGCATTAAAAGCGCAGCCAAAAAGAGCATCATTTGGTATCGTGGGGAGGAGAGAGAGGGATAAAGAGAGAGCGAGAGAGAGAGAGAGAGAGACGCTGAAAGAAGAGGCTGAAAAAATGAACAAGAGACAGACACACTCAGAGGGTGAAAGGTCACAACTCTGACACGTGTAGCAAGTTGAACCTTTCACTTCTAACAGAGGTCACAGCCGGGAGGCCTGGAAGAGAAGTACTTTATTGTTCTGGGTTACGAGCTTCTCGCCAGCACTGTTAGAAACTCCTAAATCACACACACACACATGCACACACACACGCACACACGCACACACGCACACTGCGGGTCATTCAGGGCTGTCTGAGCCAGATCCTTCCTGGCCTGGGCAGATTTTTCCCCTGGTAAAGTCTTTATCCTAGACGCCTCACCAGTCTATTCCTAGAGGCTGTTGAAATGGAAAAGACGGGGTGGCTTTTATTTCGGACGTTTTAATGGTACAAACTAATGTATATGAAAAGCCATCACCTCATAAACCAATAGAGTTCCCTTGCTCATGCACCTACTTAAAGCACCACACAAGAATGTTTTTTGCATGAAACATGTGAACTGGATAATCCATCGAAATAATGACAATGAGCTGTGAGCGCAGAACACTTGTTTGGGAGTGCTGGAGCTGAAACAATTAGTGGAATAAATGAGGAGTCGATAAACATCAACGCTAAAACAAAATAAAGCACAATAAATGACAGGATTGGTTAAATTTGGATGTAAAATTAAATATTTGAGTACCTCTTGGTTTCAGTATGTTTTTAAATGTATTTTATTTACATTCTTATGTTCTTTTTTCATCTTTCCTGCACATCAGTTTCCTTGTAAAGCCCTTTGAATCAGCTTGTATCAAATGTGTTTTTACAAATAAATTGCCCCTTCCTTGCCATTTAGCATTAGCCATAACCATAGAAAGGGAATTGATTAACTCCAAAATAAATCAAATAAACTTGGTCCTGTTTCAAATTTCCTGCATTCTCAATTAAAATAAAAAATGAATTTATCACACAACAGTTCCTAATAAAAACTAATGAGAGATTTAATTATCTGAACATTGTGTTAAAACAATATAGACTCTAGAAACACGTCCAAAAACACATGTAACACTACATTTGTCTTCGTATGATGCACTTGTAGGAAGCTTTAATTTTATTTTGGATTTGATCTTATTCTGACATAATTTTACTTATTGTAATTACTACTATAATTTTTGATGATAAACAAAAAGAAGAAATATTAACCTTGCAGGCTTAATTTAAGAAAATTTTCCTTGTTTTTTAAAAGAAGTTTTTATTGGCTTTAAAGGAAAAAAGAAAATGAAACAGGAAATGGGGAGTGAAAAGCAGAAAATAGAGAGTTCTGTTCCTATTTTGTAGTTTATGTCCATGGTTAGCTCTTCCAAACAACTTGGAGTTTCAGTAAACCTTGTTTTCTTTCCCTCTGTAACTAATTCAACCAGATTCACAACTAATTTGACCACAATCCAGGGCCTGACAGTAGGTGTTCCTCATTGAATTATAATAAACTCTGGTAAGTGTCAGTGTGAGAGGTAGCAGAGAGGAGTGTGATGATGATAACCTCAAATGAATTCTCCTCTCTCCACCCTCATCCACAGTTTATTAGTTTAGGCCAGAGGCCACTTGTAGCCTTGCAGAGTGGACGGTAATTGTGTGCGTGCTCCTTAAGCACCGACCGCAGCAATAATAGACTGAATTATACAATAAATTCCCTCCAGATGTGCTCCCTCCACAGCCACCCATCCACTCCAATTTGACAGTTCACACACCCACAATCTGTGTGAGGAGGCCTCCGTTCCACCGGCTCATGCACACATGTGCGCTCACAAATGTACATACAGACATGCAGTGGCTTAGTTGCAGTGTTTGCATTGTCAGATTGTTTCCATACTGGTGTTAGCTTGCTGTGTTTCCTCACTGCTGGTGTAATTACAGGTCGTATTACCTGATAGTGTTTTGCTAACCTCCTAATAGGTGTCCTTCTGCCTCGGAAACCTCACAGAGAGTCCATTCAACAATAAGCAGACTTTTTAATACCCAATACCAAGTATATACATACGCATGCAACAGGAAAGAAAGAGCCGCATTCTCCAATTCATGCCCTACTTGTTCAAAAAACAAAAATACACACGGCTCTAAAGTACATTTCTGATTATTGCTCTAAATCTTTAGCGGCAGCAGCAGAAAGAATAAAAGCAGGAGCCATCGCTGCATGAGAATCGGCCCATCTATTTCTGTCTTATACTGAGGAGGGTGGACATGAGGAGGATGAAGACGAGAAGACAAAGAGAGAAGGGAAAAGAGTGGTCGGGCTAATTATTATGTGCGCTGCTCGCTGCTGACATGTGAGTCAGTTTTCTGGCAGGGGGTGTTTCTTTCAAAATATTTTCATTCCAGATTTTTGTGTACCTCAGCCTACCGTCATAGAAACACGGTTTCATATTTTCTTATGGCTAAATATTGCCCCTGCTTTCAGCCAGTGTTGTGCTGATGCAGGAGGATGTTGAGAGGGAGAGAGAGGGGGAGAGAGAGAGGACCACCAGCTACTGGCAGCGACACTTTTCCTCTGTCTGTGTTGGCGTGCGGCTGGTTTCAGGCCAGGCTCAGCACCAGCCTGCACAGTGCCACCCAGTGTTCAACCACATGAGACGTTCACCGTAAAAGAAATAAAGAACAGATGAGTGAACAATGGTCACTCAGTCATGGAAATGTAGAGATCAATGACTTACAGTCATGTGAAAAAAGAGAGAATAACCTTTTATGATTCTAGGATATTGCTCTAAGTAAAAGGAGATTAAAACAAATGAATCTGTTCCTTACTAAGTCTTACAATTAGGTAAATAGGTAGATTTAGCATGTGAAAAACTAAGTACACCCTGACTGTTACCGTGTAAATTAAGACAAGAAGCAGCTGCAGGTTCTGTTAATCAGATATGGTTGATTAACTGATCATCAGTAAGTGTGAAACACCTCAGACCTCCTCAATTAAAGCACTTTTGTGGCTTTTACTGATTTGAGAAAGCTGATATTGCTGCCAATCAGTCAGTGAAAGGTTATAAGACCTTTTATAAATAAAATGGAAACCATCATTCTTTCCCACAATGAGAGCGATTCTCTACAAGTGGAAAACTTTCAGGATGGACACGAAGCAATAAGTGTCATCCCATAAAGCTCCCAGCAAGGTAATATCAGGCAGTGCTGCAAAAAACTGGTATAATAAATAAATAACTAAGAACATAAATTACAAAAAGATTAAATAAACAGATAATCCATGATCCTGAATATCTAAATTCAGCTCTCGTTTTTTTACAGTGCAGACAGGGTCGTTGCACCACTTTAGAGGGGTTGCTTCTTCTCGCTTAAGGAAACATGAGCTTAGATTTGCAGGTCTGCATCTAAACAAACCAGAAGAATTTAGAAACTACCGTATTTTCTGGACTATAAGCCGCACCTGCATATAAGCCTCATCCGCCCTATATCTAAAAAAATAATTAAAAAAAGATATACAAGCTGCATCCGCTCTAATTAAAAAAAGAAAAGATATGCAAGCAGTAGATATTTATGTTGTTAGATTAGATATTTACTACAGAAGGATTTTGAACTGTAAATGATGTACATGTTTGTACCTAAATAGATCCTTTACTAACAGTGTCTTTTAACACGGCAGCAACTTTGCTGATTGAAACTGGACAGAACCAAGAGAAAATAACCTGTATTTATTTATTTATTGTTTGAAATCTGCTTCTACCTACTTCTATCTGCTAAAGAAGAAGTAGCGTATTCTTCTTTGCATTTATTTTGTCTTAGTTTTGATTATAATTCTGGTTAGAGCGCCCCGAGCGGTGGAAGAAAAATCCACAGAATAGCCGCACCTTTGTATAAGCTGCACGGTTGAAAACCTATGAAAAAAGTAGCGGCTTATAGTCCAGAAAATACGGTATGTGTTTTGCATAAATGAATGGATAGTTGGCCATAACTGGTCAAAACCCCTCTCCAACTCAGAGCAGTAGATAAAACAGAGTGGCGACACTTCCATAGCACTCCGTTGTAAAACATGGCGGACCAGAGTTCCGGGTTATGGAGCCTCTAAAGTTCCACAAGTGGCGTTGATTTCAGGAAACTCCTGAGGTAAGGCGATGAAATATCGACCAATTTTAAGTCATTATGTGTAGTTATTATATCGGAGGCGCTTTTTATGTTAGATATGATTTTTTTCCATTTTTAAATTCATACATTTAATAGACCAAAACATTGCAGTGGTTTAAACCACTGCGGCAGTAGATCACCAGTTACCACTGAATTAATTATATTGTTTACCTCTGATTTAAAAAAAAATTTATATATATATATATTACATGTTTATATGGGATGTTGAGTTTAATTATTTAAAAGGTAATCCTGAAAGAGCCTTGTGAAGTTTCTGCTGTCAATAGACTCCACAAGTGGGGTAGCTATAAATTACATGAGCAGCAAAATAATGTTGTGGCTGTTCCTTTTCTTAGTTGTGTATGTGAGTCATGTTTTCTTCTTGCAGGGTTTGCTGTTCCTAAAGCGATGCCTTCTCCACCTCCAGGAATGGGAACAAAGTGACCCTTTGCTGAGTCACTTTTTGATTTAAAAGCATAATGTATGTCATCATCTGCTTGTCTTGCTTTTCTTTTACAGTGGATTACAGTGGATGTATTTAATGTGTGTTTCTCCCTCACAGGTCCCAGGTCCCAGGTTCTCCGGCCCAAGATTTCTAGTCATTTCAATTCAATTCAATTTATTTGAACCGACAAAAAAAAATCAACGGATTATTTAAATGTCAGTTTCCGAAGATACTCCTTGGAAAGACAAGGATCCTGCTCCCCCTCATTCTTGATCTGCAAATAGAAATATAATGAATTTTCCTGCTCCACTAACACAACTAGTCCTCATCATACCATGGTATGATCACTGTTCTACTTACAATAATAAATGTAAAAAAAAAAAGACCTCACCTTGATTATTATTAACATTTCGGATTGACTGAGGGCACTACAGTTGTTAAATAATAAAATGAAACTTCAAAAATACAACTTGCCTAATTAATTGTGCACACCAATTAGATGAATACTTTGTAGTGGTGTGTACTGTATATTTAATTGACACTTTTATTTTGTTGCCATTGATGAATATATACACATTAAGATAATGAATGCTCAGAATGTCTCCCACAGGTTTGGTTGATGCACAGAGGATATTGCTAGAGGATATTGTAATAAAGCCAACTTCTTCACCAGATACGCCTCTTTTTTTCAAATTGTTCCCCTTTGGAGAAATCAGAGTGGGTCAAACACTACACTGATTACATATAAATATATAGATATAAAAGTTTTAAGGGTCTGTCCTGCCCCGTAGCAGGATGTGGCGTCAGGCGCTTTTCAGAGTATTCTAATAAAATATATGCTCATATTCTCTGTAAGTGTGTAAAAGGAGCTTGTGTTCCACTGTAAGAAATGTAAGACATTTCATAGCCCCCCCTTTTTTCTGCTGTCCTAATGCTGGAATACAGTCTCTGTTAAATAAAATGTTTCTTCCGTAATGCCAAACATATTTTTCTGTCATGTAAGAGCCTTCATACATTGTCTTTTAATTATTTTACTTGTTCTCACAGACAGACACTTGCTCTTATTGTCACATTCATCGTTTAAATACATAAGACTGCATTTGTGTCTGATTCCTCCCCAGCAGATGCAGCATAAAACCACACACTGACCACAGACTGATAAACATCTGCAGCATCGTACTACAGATGTCAATAGATCTGGATCATCAAATATTTAACTGAAAACCCTAATTTATCATTGTCCAATGTAAGGGAGTATTAATAAATCGCTTACATTAAACTCATGTAGCTACAGAAGAGATGCATTGCACCAGATTACAGTTCAGTTGCTAATTTATCTGCATCCATGAAGCGAAGTTGAATGAAGCCCTCCCCCCCAAAAATAACACAGAAAAGCTTGTCTAATTACGCTTTTAGTTTAGTCATCCAGCCATTACATACACGTAACTGACATTGATATATTCACAGTGATTCAATATCAGTTGTAAATGTACCTGTGTACAGATTATTTTAATATTTACCGTTCAAAAGCGACCCCACTGCTGTCTGTCCCATAGACTATAGGGCTGGGGATCGATTCAAATGTCAAGAATCGATTCGATTCCGATTCTTAAGATTCAGAATCGATTATAACGATCCGATTCATTTCGATCCGATATTGATTTGGGTTACTGTTAATAAAACTGTTTTTTCAGCTGTTGCATGAATTATATGACTGCCTAGTTATGCAACATATTAATACTAGTATTATATTGAGATTCAACAGCAAGTATTGGCAGCTAATGATGCTGCTTTCAGAAACATTGTGTAGAATTACCAAACAGATCCAGGGCAGCAACCAGAGGACGAAAGAAATCGCTTTTATTGTTTCCCCATTTATGAGAATTTGGTTTTTAACATTTATGCAAATGTAACCCCAAGACAGTATATAAAGCAAAGAAATGTAGACAATTTATGCAATTATAACTAAAAACTTTAATGTTTTCATACCTTTAAACATATTTAAAGGCAAAAAAAAATGGCACCAGTTATTCTCGTGTCCAACAAAATATTCCTTTTTTGGGCATAAACAAAAAAGTACCAAAAGTTTTAATGTAATGAAAAAAAAAAAAAAAGAAAAATATATATATATATATATTTTTTTTTTAAATCGATCTTTAGACATATGAATCGATTTTTAGGAATTAATATGAGAATCGATTTAAAATTGGAGAATCGATTTTTTCAACACAGGCCTAATAGACTAACATGACAGCGCGGCTTTGTTTGGAACTTTTGGGGCTTCCATGAACCACGTGACCGCTCTGGCAGCAAGATCAAAAGTTGTCGCCACTCTGTTTTATCCACTGCTCTGGGCTGACTGCTTCAGGTTGTTGCTGATAAAAGTTATTCAACAAGCCATAAAATCATGGGATGTACTCAGTTTTTGGTAAATGTGATGTTCATCTAAGGTTGTATTTCTTTACTCTAAGACATGGATAAGACCTGGTGGGCACCACATGATTTTTCATTGCTGATATGCAAAACGTTTGTAAAAGAGTGTGTTTTTATTTTCACATGACTGTAGATTAAAATATATCCCATCACTCAGTTACCAGTGAAAGTCCAGAGCGCATTAAACAGTTTTAAACGCTTCTGTGCAATGAACTCAGTAACTAAGATAAACCAAACTGATGTTGGGCTGTGCGATTAATCGATTTTAAATCTAAATCGGATTTATTAATCAAGACGATGTTAAAAAAAGGAAAATCGGAAAACGGATTTTCCTTTTTTGCAGCTGGCTGCATTACAGACAGGGCTCGTCTAGTCATCTTTGTTTGGTCAAGAAAATTGTAAATATTGTCACTTTACTAAACTCAAGGAGGATTTACAGTATCTTTCAACTGCACTTCATTCCCAATAGGGAAATTTGTTTGCTATTTTCCTTTAAAAATAAAGATAAAATATTTGAAACAATTTATTCCATTGTCTTTTTGTAGTTTTACCAAAAAAAATCGAAATCGAAAATCGAGTTTTCAGAGAAAAAAATCGGGATTTTATTTTTGTCCAAAATCGCCCAGCCCTAAACTGATGTGAAGCTTTGTTTTACTTTTCTACCTTTTCAAATGTTTCTGCATGATGTATTGTGTTCACTCATCAAACCACAGCATGAAACGGCAAGAAAGTAGCAAACATGGTATGTTCATGGCACAAAAAAGGCATAGCTTGCCAACAGCCATCCCAGTAGTGAAGCATGGCAGAGGGATTTCATGATATGAGCTTGCTTCACTGCCTCAGGATCTGGACCGTTTAACATCATCAAAGGAAAAATGAGCATCAAAATCGACCAAAATAGACTAAAGATTTGTGTCAGTGTGACTGTTAGTTGAAGCGTGGTAGAAGTTGAGTGACGCAGCAGGACAATGATCTTAAGCATCCAAGTAAAACCACCACAGAATTCCTTAAAGAATTCCTGAAAGAAAATCTACCTTTTTTGGGCCATCTAGTGAGAGTCCAGACCTCAACTCCACAGAAATGCTGTCAAATGACCTCATGAGAGGCATACACACCGGGTATATAACAAATCTGTCTAAAATGAAACAGTTTTCTCGATAGAAATTGTCAAAAACTCCTCCTGAACACTGTTCAGGTCTGATCCAGAAGGAGCCCAAGTGTTTGCTTGAAGTCAGTTCTGCCAAACGAGGTTCAACCACCAATTAAATGTTCACTTTCTTTTTCCACTACTTAATTCCAAAGGTTGCAAATGCTTATTCATGCCACTGTATGTCAGGTCAGGGATGTTTGTCCAACAAACGGCTCTGAGCCCATTTCTTTATCCAACAAATAAGCTGCTATCACTCCAAAATGATTTTATAGATTTAGATGAAACGAGTGTGAACATTGGTGCTATCTGTAGCTGTTAACAGGATTTTATTGAATGTGCTTATATCAGTCTTTTTGTAAAGAAATAAGAGAAAAGATTGTGTTTTCAATTATAAGCTTATAAATAAACCAAATGTTCTTTTTTTGTACTTTTTTTCTAATGAAATATTAAATGATGTGTTATCTTCTGCTATACTTATAATTTTGCTTCAGCCTATGCCTTTTCATTTATTGTTCAACACATTTATTTGGCTTTGTATGAAATGTTAATGCTGTGCACAGTGTTTTTTTTGGTGTTGTTTTGTGTTGCAATGACTGAATAAACTTCATTCATTCATTCATTCATTCAAACTTCATTCATTCATACTAAATATACAGATTCAATTTTACATACTTTACATACTTATAAAATGTTATATGCAGAGTGTTGGGGTTGGTTTTTTTAACATTACATTTATAGTTTTTTCTGTTAAATGTGCTTATATCAGTCATTTTTGTAAAGAAAGAAGAGAAGTTTTCAATTATAAGCTCATAAATAAACCAAATGTTCTTTTTTTGTACTTTTTTTCTAATGAAATATTAAATGATGTGTTATCTTCTGCTATACTAAATATACAGATTCAATTTTACATACTTTACATACTTATAAAATGTTATATGCAGAGTGTTGGGGTTGGGTTTTTTTAACATTACATTTATATTTTTTTCTGCTGAATGTGCTTATATCAGTCATTTTTGTAAAAAAAGAAGAGAAAAGATTGTGTTTTCAATTATAAGCTCATAAATAAACCAAATGTTCTTTTTTTGTACTTTTTTTCTAATGAAATATTAAATGATGTGTTATCTTCTGCTATACTAAATATACAGATTTAATTTTACATACTTTACATACTTGTAAAATGTCATATGCAGAGTGTTGGGGTTGGTTTTTTTAACATTACATTTATATTTTTTTCTGTTGACTGTGCTTATATCAGTCATTTTTGTAAAGAAAGAAGAGAAAAGATTATGTTTTCAATTATAAGCTCATAAATAAACCAAATGTTCTTTTTTGTACTTTTTTTCTAATGATGTGTTATCTTCTGCTATACTAAATATACAGATTCAATTTTACATACTTTACATACTTATAAAATGTTATAATCAGAGTGTTGGGGTTGGTTTTTTTAACATTACATTTATAGTTTTTTTTCTGTTTGCCACAGTTACGTTGTAATGAAGTAATGTGAGTAATGTGTCAAGACATATTTCAGCTGACAGCGTTATTTTTGTTACACTGTCACATGGTGATATTGTGTTTGCCAGGCAAGAGGCTGACCGGACTAATCAGGGAAGGCAGAGTAATTTGTCCGCAGACATGTTCCAGAGCACGACTTCACAGTGCTACGCTCAACCTGCTGTCTCAGGTGGCCTCACATGCCTGAATGCCCCCTTTACCTGCTCTAAACGGCAATGCCAAAAGAAAAAAAAGAAAAAAAAAGGCAAGAGAGAGAGAGAGAGAGAGAGAAAAATCATTCAAAATACACGTCATAACAGGAAACAGGAAGAGGAAAGAGCCTTGGCGGGCTCTGCAGAGGCCAGGTGCAGAGTTTGGCTCGGCTCTCTGCTACTCTCTGGCCGGTGCAGGCGGGAGGGCGGCCGCTGGTAGCGGAGGCCTTTTCATCGCCAGGCGTCTTTATCAAACCCCTGGGTCTAGTTTGCCGGTGCTTGGTGGGTTTGCTGTTCTAAATCAAGATTGCTGGAGACGCGGGGAGCTCCCACGCAGATCCTTTCCCTGACAGCCGCTCACGCCGAAGGTCAAATGAAATATCAACTACACAGTTAATTTCCTTTTAATTGCAAGAGGGGCGGCTCGTAAAAAAGCAGCCTTGTGCGGCAAAGGGGCGGCATGCGCTACTCTTTTTCGTGTTTGACGCCACGTCTTACCTCCCGTGTTTCCTGAGCTGCATCACTCAAGGATATTTAATCTCCATGTTGAAGGAAAAAGATGGTCTGCGTTGCAGCTACTTCACTCACTAATGATTGCCTGTGAGGTCGGGCTCCTTCATCCTTTCCGGGCTTACGCTTGGAAATTTACTCCTCAAGTTAACTGTCTGTACAGCAAAAGGAACAAATTAATTTACAGTCACGCTGCCCAGTCTAGGACATGATGATGTATTGGGGAAAGAAATAGCTCGAGCTTGATCTTATAAGCCACGCTGTAAAATAGCGTGAAAGTGATGAAATCAGATACTAAAATTGCTCATTTTTAATAACCGCCCACATCTACAGCTAAAACGTCTTTTTTTTTTTTCTTTTTTTGTTTTCCGTCATCCGCTGCTGTAGATGCAGTCATTGGAATTATTAGCTCTAAAACTTATGCACAATTAATTATTTACATCACAAGTGAGAGGTTGTTGTGTTAGTTTATTTTTGTTAGAGCGGTTGTCAACTAACTTCGTCACTGCGAGCCCTTGTGGCCTCTTGGGTGGTCGTGCCGATTGCCAAAGATGCCCCCGCCGTATTTAATCATTGACATTTATTTGTTTGCTTTGTGAGTGATTATGCATGCTGGAAAGACTTATTAGTTCTAGTGTATCCTCCTTACAGGGGGCCGTTTATGCTGCCCAGACTGTGGTCCGGCGGGCCGTCGGTCTTCCAGACCAATGTCCAGACGGCGTCTTTTCGCCGGAGCCCATTCACGTCTCACAGCCGGCCGGGAAGCATCGGCGAACTGGGGATCAGCTCAAAGCCACACTGGCATCACAGCAGCAAACCCAGGCCAGAATTAGTTAAGGTTTGCATCAATATTTTGAAAATTCAAAACCTTAACCTCTCTATGAACCGCGCCAAAGAGGGGGGGAGGGGGGGGTTGTGATGCTTTTAAATATTGACTTTTTTAGCATTTGCACATTTGTTGTTGTCTCTCATAACAGTTCCAGGGCTATGTTGTGTATACTTGTGTGTGTGTGTTCGTGCATGTGTGTTTTTCTCCTCTGTTTCATCTACGAGGCCTTGCTTCATATGGCAGCCATTACCTGCACACGTGCTCCTGTCTGAAGGTTGATCTGCTGGGTTAAACAAATCCAGGCCGCGTAGGGATCGGCTCCGTACATCGGCTCCATACATCGGCTCCATACATCAGCTGTGGAGCAGCCAACATGACAGGGTTAGAGCCGGCCACCGTCAGCCACGCACCATCACTGATCCCCCGCAACACCAAATATGCTTGAAAAATGACAACGTCGCTTTAGTTTATGCGCTAAATGTGGCCGTAAAAACGCAGGGAGATATGTGGCCTCTTCTGAGGATTTTCGGAGAGAGAGGGAATAAGTGCCCAAAGTTTCCCTCTGGAAAGAAGTGACACAAGCCTTTTTTTTTCTCTTTTTAAATGTATGAAGTTCCAAACTAAACAGTAACAGGCATATAATCTCAGGGTTGAATGTGGAATTTGGTAATTATTTGCAGTAATATTCTCTAACCAGCGTTTTTGGTGTGAGATGGAGCATAAGTGCGTAACTGCGTCCCAGCAGGAATGGCGATGGAATTGACAATTCGACAAGCTTGCGGAGTCTGAATCAATTCCTCTCCCAATCAAAAGCGTGTGAGATTCCATTTATGTTTATTACATTTCCTGTTTCTCACTTCATCGCGTCAGAATTGAAACTGACAGGGTAATTATCATTTCACCCTAAATTGATCCCAATCCGTGTGGGCTGGCTCCAAGCGCGGAGACACGAGAGGGAGAAAGGAGAAAGACGAAGGGAGAAAAAAAAAGAAAAAGAGGGAAAAAAGAAGAGGCATTCTGGGAGCATTTGGCGACGGTTCAGTCATCTGCAAGACGTATCGCTTGAAGGATGGAGAGAGATGTAGGGAGAGAAGTGGGGAAGGGGAAAAAGGAAGGGGAGACGTTTGGAGATTGCGTTGCGGGTGTTCCCTTGATGTCCCCCTGACAGGAACCAGATTGGGAGCCTCGCGGCGTCGGCGCTTTGGCTTTTTATTCGTCTGGCTCCGCCGGGTTTTTCCTGGCCTGAGTCGGCCCGGTTCTGAGACGCTGTGGCCCACTCGTGGAGCCAGCCCTGTAGTTTAAGTGAAAATAACAAACGCTAGAAAAAATAATAGGGCCTTGCAAAAAGAAAAAGACACAGCACAATCTTACTATTGTTCGTGGTAGCGAGGCAGAAAGCATGGGCTGCAGCTACATCTTTGGGACATTTTACTGGCTCTAATAAAGAGTGTGTGGTCCCTGTCTTGGAGAGGTCTCCCAGACTGACAGATACGCTCTACGGTAGTATTGGACGGTTCTGTATCATGTATTTTCAGTTGTGTTACTTGGCACGGCTCGGACGGGGCCTGTCACTCATTATGCTTTAGCTTCGCTGAAAGTAGAGGTCCAAAGTTGCTTATGATGGCATAGAGCGCAACAAGTTGCATAAGTAATGACAACGGTGCCTGTGAATAGCAGCAGACAAGCTTCTCCTCCAGGAACTCGCACATAAACTGACAAAATTCTCCAGTCTGAGTGGCAACTTTAAACTTATGAGAAATGTGGATTTCGCTGACTGGCGCTACATTTATTCCTGAGTGGAATAAGATTTTGGGGTTATTTACAACAGACTGCCTGATTGCATTTTAATCTTCCTTTTTATTGATTGTATGCGATATGTCTTTTAGCAGTTGGGGGTATAAAGCTTCATAATGAATATCTTTGTAGGCTGTAAAAATTTGGACTTACCTCCAGTAAAAAGAGGAAGAAAAAAAAAATAAGTGTATGGATTTAACTGCTTAGCCAGGCTTTTTAAAGATCAATGCATGTGTCTCCTGTTTTTTATGGAATAAATGTGTTACGCGTTTGTGAAAATGCAAAAGCAGGCAGAGTTGGACAAGATTATTCCCCATTTTGGACCCTTTTTTTTTGTGTTCAGCGTTATTCAGAGAGATTTGTAACACACACACACACACACACACACACGCACCAGAGTCCGTGGCCTCTCTACTGTGTGGGGTACAGAAACACGGTATGGTCTGTGCTTAATCAGCTCTGTTTTTAAGTGTTCTCTACTCGGTTTTCCAGCACAGCCCCGCGAAAGAAAAACGTCTGGTTGTGGGTGGCTTAGCTGGGTCACTGAGCCCACAGAGTAGAGCATTTCATAAGAAAGAGCCCACTTAATTCTGAGCCATACATCGCATTAGCTGATTTACATGTGGACAGCTATCATTTTGTGAAGGCTTTGACAGTGATAAATGAGGTGTTTTACCTAATAGGTAATAAAAACAAATTACAGGTCTTAAGAGAAGGGATGTTCTTCATTTGGCTCTGTTTTCTGTCTCTTCGAGGTTAAGGGCCAGATTGTTTCCATATGATTGTAGCCTTCATTTGTTAAGACTGCAGACAGAGATTAATAACAGCATTTGCTGATGACTGATCCGTACTTTGCCTTCAGGTTAATTAAAGAAAAAAAATGGTAGGAACAACTGGAAATTAAGGATAAATGAGTTCTGTGTTTGCACGCTTGGAGATTTGCAAATTACCCAGCTACTATTATCATTAATATACAGTATTTTAATCTGTCATTTAATATTATTTCTCTCCCTGCGATTTCTCATTTTCTTTCTTCAAATAACACTTTTGCACTGTTTGGACAAATTAGACTTTATTAATTACAGGAAACTAAAATTCTTCAACTATTAAGACTTGACGTGAACAAATAACTCCAAACTGTATGTTGTGCGTAACAAACATCGCTCTGAGCAAGTCAAAAAAAAAAAAAAAAGAAAGAAATTCCCATGGTTAAGAAAACATGAATATTTCACAGGATGACTGTTAATTACCAAGTGGCTAAATGCCTCGATGCAGTGACTCTGTGGCTGCTGCCTTTGTTCATGATCCATCAAATGCCTTAAAATCAAATTAGTGAAACTATAAACAATCTACTTATGGTCAGTGGGGATTCAGACGGATGTCTCAGAGGGTGAAATTCTGACATGCGATATGACATGACAAATTGCAGTCCAGAGACATGAACAAAAATGGTGCTCTGACCATTTTTTTTTTTTTTTTTTTTTTTTTCCAAAGTAAAAATATTATCTCAAACAGTACTTAGTACGTGAGGGTGTGTTATTCTTAAATGGTTTGAATCACTACTGGACTCTGCAAGTCCCACAGAGCTCATATATAAGCTCTCTCAAGTTTCTTCAGCTAGGCGTGAAAAGGTTTCCCTTCTGGTGCGCTGCGACGCCGACCGAGGACAAGTCCCCTCTATTCTCTGTCAGCTCGGCCCCGAGCCATGATGATGATGATGATGATGATGATGATGATGATGATGAAACTGCCACATCTACAGTCACACAGACAGCGACTTTCCCTCGAGCTGAAAGATCTGTGAATGTACATTGCAAAACAGTTGCTGCACACATACGGGCGGTTGTGAATTAACCAGTGGTGGACAGTAACGGAGTAAATTTACTTGAGTACTGTACTTAAGTACATATCCAGAGGATTTGTACTTTACTTGAGTATTAGATTTCTTTGGTACTTATTACTCTTACTTGAATACATTTCCAAGACAAATATTTTTACTTTTACTCGAGTAAATTTCTAGGAAGGCTGAAAAGTACTCGTTACTTTCAGGTCTGCTCTTTTTTCTTCTTCCCTAAAATCCTATTTTTAGACGGACATTGGGAGACAGACAAGACAGACATGGGGAGACAGTTTGTTATGCTCTATATTGCTATATTGTACTGGTACATGTCCTTCCTGTAAAGTTAAGTGACTTCAACATTGAGTTATTGAAAGCAGAGATGTAGTTTTTTGTAAAGCAGTGGTCTTTGAGGGGGATCCAGACTTAGTTGGATGGTGCAGGTTCATTTGGTTTCAGTTCATGATTGTTAATAAACTCTGCATCATCTGCTGTCCTCTTATGATGCCATTCATTTGATTTGTTTTTGGTGTTTCTGCAGGTTTTATATAACATTGTGGTTCTAAAAGCAGCACATCAGTGCAGCTGGTTTCAAAGAGTTAATTCTCAGAAACAATAGTTAAAAGATCCTTAAATTAATTTAGAAAAAATATAGTAATTTACTGATGTGGAAAATAAGAAATTTACTCTTACTCTTACTCTTTTACTTAAAGTAAATTTAAAAGCATTTACTTTTGGATACTTAAGTACCTTTAAAAGCAAGTACCTTTTTACTCTTACTCGAGTAATATTTTGACTGAGCTACTTTTACTTGTAACGGAGTAAATTTTGACCAGTAGTATTTGTACTCTTACTCAAGTACTGGGGTCGAGTACTCTGTCCACCTCTGGAATTAACATGGTGCACTCAGGGAGTTGTATTTAAATTCAACTAAAATATATTTCTGTTTCTTCCATTCGGATTTGGGTATTATATTTGCCAAGTGGTGAAATGAAAATTCCATGTGTGTTTGCGAAATTTGAAGTAGCAGCAACTTTTTTTTTAACTCTGAAATTAAAGAGTTGTGTTTTGTCACAATCCTTTAATCACACAGAGAAACAAAGACAATATTTTCCTTACAAATTGAATTTTGCTCTTCCTACTAGCTCTGTAAATGATGCAGGCATACATAATGACTGCATGGTTGTTTTAAGTGCCACATCCAATCAGAGTTACTGGCGTAAAGCTTCACAGCTCGGAGCACAGTCATGCTTTGCTGCAGGGGCCCGGGGCTCAATGACGTCGGGGCCACTGAAACACAGTAAAAACTTGCCCATTCTTGGCAAAAAGAAAGGGTGAGTGAAGCAAGAAGGGGCAAGGGGAATTGGGTGTGGAGGGGTTGAAAGAGTCTTGGATCCTGTGGTAAGTGCCAGAGGGACACGTTTTGTTGGAACACGGGGCGTGCTGAGTGATGGGAGAGCGGCTACAACAGTGTTTAGAAACACCAGTCAGCCAGTCTATTGCTTAGGAGCCTGGGTGTCTGCACTGAGCGCTCTCCCCCCCACCCCCGCCGCTCCGAGTAGGATGGTACATGCAGTCTCGCTGCATACCGCTCCTGCACGTCGCCCCCCCAGGAACCAGATGGAATTCTAAACAGAATAAACTTTTCTTGACTTGATTATATTGAGCCTTTCCAAGCTCCAACATTAAAAAGAAAGAGAGAAGGCCAGAACGAGGGGGAACCTAAGAAGCTAATTGCCGTGGGTCTGGCGTGCACATTGGGCATTGTGTTGAGTTGAGACGCTGCAGCGGTGCCGGAGCCTTTCCCTGGGCCATGTCTCCCAACTGTCACATCTTCCACGCGTTTGTGGTGGGGTTGCAGCTCCACATGGACTGCACGAGAAGCCGCTAATTAAAAGCAAGTGATCCGTAACTGTCTGGCTCACTGGGCCATGCTCATCCATGTGGACCCCATTGGCTCTAGCAGACCTCCGACCCGTGACCGTGGCTTTCGGGCCTCTGCGTTATATTAATTTTAAGAAAATATTGCATGCCTGGTTTATAAAGCCATACTCCCCCCTTTATGAGATGCATGTTGAGGGTTTTTCTCCCATACATCATGTCCTAAACTTATATTTGATACGCTTCCTATTAGTGCTGGGCGGTATACCGGTTCATACCGAATACCGGTGTTTATTTTTCTTATGATATGAATTTTTCATATACCGTAATACCGGTGAGTATGTACAGTAGCGTACACAACGTTGGGAACGCCGCGCCGCGCTACGTTCCGCCGCTGGACACTGTTTGTGAGGGGACTGTTGAGCAGTAGTGATGCACCGATTGTTCGGTAACCGAAATTGTTCGGCCGAAAATGGCAAAAAAAAACACTTTCGGTGTTCGGTGGAATAAGTGGGAAAAAAAATGAACAATTAATAACGGCGTTGTAATATAAGGAAATAGACTGGCCGCTCCCTTAACAGTTGCGCACCACAAACATAAATCGTTGGCCAACCAAAAAGTAACCACATAAGGAATTTTATCTAACATTCACCAGGAGGTGGAACCAAAACAACATAATGCTGGGAAATTAAAAAATGTTCAGTTTTTTATGTTCAATAAATATTTTCTACCAGATTTTTTTCTTTGAAAAGCATGTCTAAATCAAATTTATTTGATTCCTGCAATGGTGAAAAAATTGGCAAAATAAATGAAAAACTGCGAAGAACCATGTTCGATATTGTTAAAATAGGCCATTCTAAGCCAATTTACTGAAGCAATTCCTTTCCAAATCATTAGAAAATGTGGTTAACACCCAGTTGTGCATGAAAAAAAAAAATACTGTGATATACCGTGAAACCGATATCATTTTGAAAAATACAGTGATATAAATTTTTGGTCATACTGCCCAGCGCTACTTCCTATTCTAATTAATTATGTCATCATTAAAACATCATTAAACCTCGGGACCTAATTCAGCCTTTTTTTTTAAATGCTTGGATATTAACCCTTTTTAAGATGTGTTTTCTTGTAACTTTAGCTGTGACTGCGACCTCCTTGGTTACTGTGACATCTGGCAAGTGCTGTTTTCTTGTTTCTTCTCTTTTTCAGCACTGTTGTTGATTTGCTGATGTGCCTCTGGATCATCGTCCGGTTGAGTGGTCCAAATTCTCCGGATGAGAGATAAGCTTGGGTTGGACTCATGAGTATTTTGGTGTACACTTTGGTGAGTTCACGGTGGATGTATTGATTGCAAGCCGGCGTGTCAAGTAACGAAGTACAAATACTTTGTTACCTTACTTAAAGGAGCATGGGGCTCCTTTTAAGAAATGAGACTCTCTAGCGCCACCCTTCGCCACGACGGCCGTCGGGGGTACTGCAGCCAACAGCGAAGCCGGCGCGGGAGAACGGGGAGAACGTGCATGCAGCGTCATGTGACGTCACATCCGCAGCCCAGCGCGGGAAATTCGGGACCGAATTGCAGCACATTTTGCAGCACACAGCCTGTTCAAGGCAACAGAGAGATACACTAGAGGGCTCATTCTTTTTGGTTTGGAACGCTTCATCTGACATTATTACTAGAAAACTTAAAACGTTTACGATTTTTTTTCATAAATCCTGCCTCAATCCTGCCTCATGCTCCTTTAAGTAGAAATTTTGGTTATCTATACTTCACTGGAGTAATTATTTTTCAGACGACTTTTTACTTTTACTCCTTACATTTTCACGCAATTATCTGTACTTTTTACTCCTTACATTTTAAAAACAGCCTTGTTACTTTATTTCATTTCGGCCTTTAATAAAAACTATCCAGTTAAATTGCTCCATCCGGATAGAGTGAATTTGGTTGTGGTTGTTTCAGATGTTCTTGTCCAGTTTTGTTCTTACATCCGTTCCCTCAGATTCCTGCAACTAAACTTGGATGTACATTCCAATAAAGGTTAGGATAAATGATAACATGCCTCTGAAGTTTGACTTTTTGCACCATTACAATACTTATAGGCAACTAATCATCATATCTTCTGCTCTCTGAAACACATGTTAATGCTCAATAGTACACATATATGGTTCTTTAATATATTTACATTATACTAAGATACATTCAATTTCAATGGCTTTTGTCCTTAATGGCTTTTTTCACCCTTACATTACTTTTACTTTTATACTTTAAGTAGTTTTGAAACCAGTACTTTTATACTTTTACTTGAGTAAAAAACTTGAGTTGATACTTCAACTTCTACAGGAGTATTTTTAAACTCTAGTATCTATACTTCTACCTGAGTAATGAATGTGAATACTTTTGACACCTCTGATTGCAAGTTGCCCAGGCCCTGTAGTCACAAAATAAGCCAGCAGGTCATCACTCCTCCGCATCCGCGTTTAACTGATGCTACGAGGCGTTCATCCTGATGCACCGTGCAAACGTGGACACGTACATTATGGTTATAACAAAACAATTAACAGGCAATTTAGCCGACCACAAATTGCTACCCTGCTCCGTTGTACATTGAACCTCTTTGCAGCTTTGTATATTTTGTTTCTGCTGTGTGCTTCTTTACATTTATTTTTTTCTCAAGTTAATGAAACGTTCATTATCTCTTGTGGTTGTTTTTTCTCGTCTCACCCGCTTCATCGTCTCTGTTCCTTTTCCACTGTTTCGTTCACCCAAAACAGCATAATAAAATTGGTCAAATACTTGTTTTGTAGCTTAGTCTATTAAACGGTCCTAATAAAAGAAAACTTTGCAGCTAAAACACAAGTTTCTGTTAGATTCTTTCAAATATTGGCAGCTGGTATTTCTTAGTGTCTCTAAAGAACTGCACTGCAGACAACGAAAAATCTATAAACAAGAAAAACCGAAAAAGCACTTAGAATAAATCGCAAATTCTTCTTATGAAGCGGCCCATGGTTGGTAGGAAAGATGGAATGGGACTTTGACTTCTTCCAAACAGTGACTTTGATTACCAAGATTTGTTTGTTTCCACAAAATGACAGCTAAAACCTCCAGTCCTTCTCTAAACCAACATCTCACTACACTCCAAACTCAACTCGGTGGTTGGCCACCTACAGACCAGCAAAAAAAAAGGAAAAACAACAAAAAAAAACTCAGAAAGAAAGAGGGAAAAACCCCTTTGTATCAAAGTCTATCTTCTTGTGACTCTAGCGTGTGTTTATTGAACACTGATTTTAATGCTCCATTTTTATCATGGCGATTAGCATTGTTTACTAATCAGTCAAGCCAAGACTTCCCCTTCTCTGTGTGAGTGTAAACACTTGTCTTCACCAAAAAGACTTCATTTGGGTAAAGAGAGGGCATAAATTCCCCCTTGAACGTCATAATATATAGATTCTTTTATTCTATTAAAGTGGAACGATGTGACCCGCATTTTCTTGGGCTCACTGGAGAAAGAGAAAGCAGCCGTCGTAACTTAGTCGTCTGACGCAGCTTTCCTACGTCCTCCTTCGTCAGTGACTGCAGTTTTGCTTTAATTTAATTCTAGGCATCTCCTCCGAGCCAAGTGTGTGCCTACTGACAGGGCCGCCGCAAGGGGTGTGCGAACCGTGCAACATTTATTTTCCTTATAAATATCAACAGTCACGTTCCATTACAGACCTAAATGTGTACTAGTCTGTGCATATCAATAAATATATGTGCAATGATCCGCGTGTCTGTTGTTCAATACAACTGCGTCAGACCAAGCGCAGACACAAGCTGCTCTGATCCAGACGGGTGGAGTTCGAACAAACTGTCACACAATGTCGAGAGAACGAGACAGATTCAGGAAATTACCATCAGGGGATGAAAAAAGAAAAAAACTAAAGAAAATGGAAGAGTTTAATGCCTCTCTGAAAGGCTCGTTTGATAAATTTGTTAGAAAAATCACCAATCCGACCGGGTCTCAAGCAGCCGTAGGGCCCCGCGTCGAGGCAAGCCCAGATGATGATGAGGCAGGGGAAGGTATCCAGTATTTTGCTAATTGGAGAGTTAAAATTGCGCATATAGACACCCGATCCGACCCGAAAAACACAAACATTTTTGGGTTTTTGGAAAAACCCAAAAATTTCGCGGCCCCCCCCACCATTTCGCACAGGGCCTCGCAAATCTCCCAGACGGCTCTGCCTACTGTACTCCATGTGCTACTGAGGTGAGACGCTCAGAGGTGCTGCAGTAGCTCGTTTGAGTCGAGGCCGAAGAGTTTCCTCGACAGCAGGAAGGAAAACCTTGGAGAAGGGGGGTGGGGGGAGAGAGGGAGAGAGGGAGACCCAGACGGTGACTTGGCTGGGGTCAGGTGTAAACACATGCACAGCTGGCTGACAGATGTGCTCACACAAGAGCCAGTGGCCGTGTCTTTGGCCCCTTCCTCCCTTCTCACCTGATGTTCTGCTACTTAAGCAAACAAAAGAAAGAAAAAGGACAAGTTTATATATTATTATGTCATATTTTTTGCATAGATCTGTCTTGAAATACACAGAAATAAGATTTGAATGTGTGAAATTTCCAAAAATGGCAAAGTAGGAGGTATAAAAAAATGTAAAAGTTCTGGTCAGTCCAGAAGCGGCCCGTACTCCTTTGTTATTTCGCTTGTTTTGGTTTTCTGGAGGTCGGTAGCTTAAAATAGAAAGTTGGTACTATAGGATAGGCTTTTATAAGCATTTTGCTTCAGCCTATGCCTTTTCAGTTATTGTTCAACACATTTTTTTGGTTTTGTATGAAATGTTAATGCTGTGCACAATGTTTCTTTGGTGTTGTTTTGTGTTGCAATGACTGAATAAACTTCATTCATAATTCAAATTCATAATAATTCATAATTGTTGAGCGAGTGCAGAAGCCGATGAGAGAGAACGTGCACTATTTCCCCTTTTCTGCTGTACTGGAGTGGTGTGGGAGACTCATGGGATGGGATTTTAAAAGGATCCTTCAGTGCTCTGACATCCACAAGCGCAGCGTGATTACATTCCTTTCACCCAGCGCTTCCTTTTTTTTTTTTTCTCTCCCCCCATTCCACTATTCAGTATTTGCCAGACCAAAAGGACTGACAATTTTGAGCATTTTTGTGGATTTTCTGAGGCCCTTAATCAAACACTTAAACAAATGATCTCATGATGTAATGGACTGGAGAGATGCAATCAACAACAAAACAAACTCCGCTGTATTCGCAGCGCAATAACCAAACGTTTACACCCCGGCAAACACTTTAAATATTTACAAATCTTAGTAAAACAGTCGGGGATTATCTCGTGTTGTTACAACGCTGAGAAAAAAGGCTCTCATACTTTCCATATTTTCAATTTATTCCACGAGGCTGAAAACAAGAAGGGGGTTCAGATTAAAATCTCTTTGTACATAAACTACCCATTGACTCACTGTCTTCCTGTCGGAAGGAGCAATTAGCTCCGCGAGACAAAGATCTCAGACATTTTAAATGGCTGAAAATAAATAAATGTGGATATTGCTGTTAGACTGTAGGCCCTGTTTCAATTACAGCCGAGGCCTGTGGTCTGTGTCTCTCACTGAGTTGCTGGCTCCTTTCGAACCCCGTTTGTATGGGGAGTTTTTAATTGCCGTGTTTTAGCTGAGAGGGAAACAGCGAGGGGAAATGTACTGTATTCATCCCCGGCCTCCCACTATGCCTCACTGATGAAGGCCTGGGGTGATTTGTCTATTTTGCGCAGGATGCTGTACAGTAAAGTATAGTGCTGCTCAGACAATGCATTCATTCTTGCCATCATGAATGGGGAGTTTCTTCCCCAGGACCTTTTTTTTTTTTCCTCTCTTCTTTTTCTGTTAAGCGGATTGATTTATGTGACATAATTTATTATGACCAGCTTACCCGAGCGCCTTCAATTTCAGGCAGCAAAATGATCTAGAGATTTCCTAAAATCACAACACCTCCAATGTAAAAGCTTTTGACAAAGTCTGCACTTGATATTCATCATTAGATTAGCACTTGGCATCTATTAGGCCTTATGTAACTGATAAAAGTAGTCTGTGGCTCTTATTTGGAGGATTTCATTCCTTTTCAAACATTCCACAAAATCTGCTGAAGTCGGTTATACCTTCAATGAAGCGTACAATTTCAAACTCCTCAGTCAATTTTGCTTTTTCCACATCCAGCTGTGTGGCAGCCATGTCAGCTATCAAAAAGCAAAGTCTGCTTTTAGAAAGCGACTGATGAGCGATGGGAGCCAGATCTGTGCATGCATGTGTGTCTGAGCATCATGGGATGTGGGTCATAGAGACCCCGACGCACACCTCCTCCGATCCCTCCGCTGCCGGATCAACACCTTCCGTCAGCACATCTCTATCCGAGCCCGTCTCAAACTCTCTATTTATCCCGCATCTTCGCCGTCCTCAGGCGTTCCATCAATCATTTTTCATTCAGAGCTTTACCAGCCACACATGTTTAAAGGTCCTTTTGTCCCTATTGAGGTGAATTTCTCCTCAGATGTGATAATCTGATGACGGTTACGCATTTTCAGCCGCGCCACAGTATTTCCTCTTTTTTTTTCTTCTTTCTTTTTTTGTTCCTCTTCATTTCTAATAAGCAGCGTGTGCCTCAAGCAGCGAAGGTTATACCTTTCACCCTTCCCTCCTTTCTGTGCCTTTCGTGATTACACACAGATGGTTTGAGTTTGAGCCCTGCCGCCACTCGCTAATATCAGACATGCTTTTAATTTATCTCACATCATAATAGGCGACGGCGTAGACAGGCAGTTTGCAAACTGCCGAGCCATTCCTCTCACTCTCTGTTTATTACCATATTTATTTTCAGCGGATTCGAAGAATGAAGCAGGCGGCTCCTGCAAAAAGGAGACAGATAAAGTGAGAGGGGCATCGGCTTCGTGATGAATGCCCATGTATATGACTGTTAAGACTGCGGTCGTAAGAAATGTCAAGTTCTTGTCTGTCTTGATAATAAACAGCATTAAATTATATAGTGACTCTGAACCACTTTATTCATCTTGGAGAGTTCAAGATGCTGTTTTTTGTGTACTTTACTCTAGTATAACTGGATTATGTTGGATCAATGTTTTCTTCATGCATCCAATGAAGTGATTTTAATCGTTCTACTACAGAATATTCTCACGCACAACTTGATCTCAAAGAGATGTATGACATGGTAACATCTTACTACCGCAATACAGGTCTTGAAAGTGCATGCCAGCACTGTGAAAATGATGCTAATGGAAATTCGATTAGCAGTCTTATTGTGGTGAACAAATTCCCTCATCCAGTTGAGGAAGGCTATCGTGGTTGGCGTTGTGAGGAAGAGAGTTATGTCAGCAGCATGGCACATTAATTAAGAGATTCTTTTCCGATTCCAATGTGAATCTTTGGGTTTTTATGCGGTAGAGGTTAAGTAGTTACTACTTTTGTTTTCAGTGCCTTTTTTGGTAGGGTTTAGGAACCAAAAATGCATGATATCATGGTTTAAGCAACAACGGGAGAAGGGCAAAATCTTTGTGTTGTCTGAACAAAGCTTTAGTAATTGTAATTTCAGTTAGGAGCCAGAGTTGGGATGGCCTTTATCGCTGAGGTAGCCAAGGGAGTGGAGGAGAAGCTTGTTGGTTCCCTTAGTGGCAAAATCTAAGTTGTGGCCCATCAAAAAGAATGAGCCCTCTAGTCTATCTCTCCGTTGCCTTGAACAGGCTGTGTGCTGCAAATGTGCTGCAATTCGGGGGACGAATTTCCCGCGCTGTCCTGCGGTTGTGACGTCACATGACGCTGCATGCGCGTTCTCCCCGTTCTCCCGTGCCGGCTTCGCTGTTGGCTGCAGTACCCCTGACGGCCGTCGTGGTGAAGGGTGGCGCTAATGAGTCTCATTTCTTAAAAGGAGCCTCATGCTCCTTTAAATATAATCAACAAATTTAACCAGATAACCCAAGGAAATGAAAGTGTCACTGCTCTCAATCTCTGTCACCTCACTCCTCTGTCCATTTGTCTGATAGACTGACAGGCAGCAACGAATTATAAAGAATTTAGAAACCTGCCAAGGAACAAAGCTTTTGTGTACCCTGGCCTGTGCCAATATCATTACTAAAACAATGGACCATGGAGAAACTTCCTACTGAATGTCTATCAATGTCTACTTTGGTTGGGTAACGTCCTCGTGTTGGATGCTTTTAGTCACATAAAGATGAGCCAAGCTACATTTGGATGTGACAATCACCACTGATAATGAATAGGAACCATGTGAAGCGTGGACTTCACTATGTATAGTTGACACCCACCATAAAGGCTGATTGCGTCACAATTGTGCAACCGGGCTGGCCCGTTTTTAAAATCACTCCACAGTCCACAGTCGCAGCCTTCTTTTCTCAGCCCAGCCCATATCCCAAGATTCATCACATGGTTTCACAAACGCTTGGCGGTTCTTGTCTCAGCCTGAGATATCAAAAGTCCAGACCATCATTTAAATGTCTTCATTTCCTGGAATAAAATAAGAACACAAGAATGTTTGGCTCTTTCATTGAAGGCAGATGAAAAACCTACAGAAGCTAGCTAGCTAGCTAGGTGACAAAACTGGTATTGGTGGTCTAAACATACCGTCTCTACTACTGAAGCCAGAAATGTTTATGAACCGCTGCTTAGCCCTTCTTTAGTTTAGTTTAGTTTAGTTTTATTTAGCACATAACATAAAAAAATAACATTACACAAATAAGTGCAGTTAAAAGAAACTGTGCAGGGAGGAGCGAGCAAGCCAGTAGGCTTATGAGGAGCCCCCACCTAATAACATTTAACAAAATAGTTATGAGGATACAAAATCATAAAAATAAAAAAGATAATATATCCTAAAAATTGCATGTAGAACATGAATGAAAATAAAATAAAAAAAAGAAAAAAATTACTGTAGACATGATCATGAAAATATGAGTATTATGCTGAACAAATGGCAACACAGAATATGAAGTGCAAAAGAACATTAACAGTGGGAAAAGCAAGAGCTTTCTTGACTAGATTGTTGAATTAAATGCTCTCTTGAGCGACTTTTGAAAATGGATAGGGACCTACAATTGTTTGCAATATGGTACCAACTATTCCAGACTTTGACACCTCTAAATCTAAACAAAAATTGGCTTCTAGATTCCAGACATTTAGGCGGATGTAGGACTAGGGCAGGGGTCGGCAACCCAAAATGTTGAAAGAGCCATATTGGACCAAAAACACAAAAATCAAATATGTCTGGAGCCGCAAAAAATGAAAAGTCTTGTATAAGCCTTAGAATGAAGACACATGTCGAAATGTCGAGAAAAAAGTCGAAATTGAGAAAATTCGAAATGTTGAGAAAAAAGTCAAAATTTCGAGAAAAAAGTCGAAATGTCGAGATTAATGTTGAAGTACAATTTCGAGAAAAAAGTCGAAATGTCGAGAAAAAAAGTCAAAATGTCGAGAAAAAAAAGTCGAAATGTCGAGATTAAAAAGGAAAAAGAAAAAAAAAGGAAAAAAGGAAAATAAGAAAAAAAAAAAAAAAAAAAAAAAAAAGAAGAAAAAAAAGGAAAAAAAAGAAGAAAAAAGGAAAAAAAAGAAGAAAAAAGGAAAAAAAAAGCCACGGGTTGCGGTCCCCTGGGCTAGGGCCTGCAGAGTTGAGTAGGAATGAAATTGCCTAAGTTTACCTAAGTTTTAAGAGCAAAAAGGTATTAGTCTGTCTCATATATATAGTCTGTGATATTCTCACATCAGCTTGACCTTTAACACTACAGAAATACATTGAAATAAGCTTGCGGTAATTTTTATTTTTATTTTATGCCTCTACAGTAGTTGCGGTATCATATTTCACTAAGCTGGCCCCACTCATTCACTGAAAGATAAACTCTTCTTGTTGATCCAAAGCGGTTTGCTTACGCTTCATCAGTTGGTTGACTGGTCAAGCACCAGTTGTGGAAGCAGAGACGAGGGCAAAAAGGCTCAGCAGAAGTGGACGGGGGAACAAAGACAGGCTTATGGCGTGTGGCCATCAGACAGGCTACATCAACACTGTTCGTCAGGACCCAAGAATAGTGCAGAGGGCTGAGTCAGCCTCGCAGCAGCAACCCACAGCAAGAGGTAGAAGTGAGTGTGTACTTGTGAGAAGGCCAGATGCAAAACGAACAGAAAAGGAAAAAGGGGGGGAGAGAAAGAGAAAACAACTCAAGGTTCTTGTTAAAGCAAGATTGTTAAGGACGCCTGCTGTGGGATTTACTTTTTTACCATTCACCATTTGACTCCATGAATCCACTATTGACCCTGTAGTACGCAAACACGAATGGGGAACTTGGCCTCCATAAAGGGCCTGTTTACTGGAAATGCAGCTCACCAGGGACAATAAAGACTTATGATGCATACAGGGTTCCTGCCGATCTTTGCTGTTGTGGTCTCAAGCAACTCCCACACATGTGAGCGTACGCACTAGCATAAAAGATCTTGATGATGCATAAAATAGCATGTCGTAGCAGCATAGTCTGTCGTATAGATTTGAAAAAAAACAAGAGGAGAGTGGCTCTTTTTAAGTTAAATGAGCAACAAAGGAAGGCTTTACTTTTGAAAGAAAAACCCTTTTTTCAACACATTTAACAGGGAGATAACAGATTAAGAGCGCACGTGAGGAGAGAGCTTTAACTTTTAATACAAATATATGTTATCAAGCTACTGGTAACAGGATATGGCGTTGTCATCGACCCAACACTTATGAGGTTGTGCGGTGCATAATCGGGCTGTTTATTTTGTTTATCACTTTTCCGTCTTTAGTGTCTAAGGGAGTGTGTATGTTAGTGCACATGCACGTTTTCATTTGGAAGTGATCTCCTGTGTTTTCTTGTTGCAGAGCACAGAAGCGTGTGGTGTGCGAGCTCAAAGCTTTCACCCACATCAAGAGAAACCATCCGGCCTTACAGCCACAAGCCCTCCCCCTCCTCCCCCCTCTCAAGCGTAATAACAGAGCCATCAAATAGCCATATTTATAATCTCTGAACGGGCCAATTTTAAAGTGGTCAACTCCAGAGGTATAGGAATTGTTGAGACCAATTTGTGGTTTTCATTCTTACTGTACAGAGGCAGCATCCCAGTGGCAAATGAAATAAAGTCAGTTTCTTTCTTTTTTCCTTTTTTTTTCTCCCATTTGTCAGTACGAAAGCTGTGTTCAATTACATCTCTGGCTATATACTGATATCACTTTCAAAATGATTTATTTAAATTGCACTGGGCAACAATTATTTTATTATATTTCTGCTCTGTTTTTGTGTGTCACAAAAATGAGTGCATTTATCAATTTTGTAAATGTAAGAAAAACATAGTGCCAGACTGGTACAGTGGGCTTTTTGTGCTTTTCATATGAAAGTAATGATTGCATATCTTCAGCAGTAGTGTGTGTGTGTGCTGTGTTTGTTGAATTCTGTCTTGAATTCATTGAGGTAAAATGAATCATTTCAAGATAAGAACTTCTCCGGACCCATTATACTGTACAATGCCCATCAGTATTCAAACTGCAGTTGTCAGAGGTAGAAAAGGAAAAAAAAAGGGAAGTTTAGCCCAAGCAAAAAGCATCTGGTTTAATGACATATGGGGAGCAAAACCAGCGGCAGATCAGCATATATGAATAAATTTCATGTGATCTTTACTGCGTAGTTGTGGAGCCAAGAGCTCCCGCCAGTTTCCAGCCTCCTGTCATTTATCGGTGCCTGACACTAATGAAAAATGCAGTGTGTTACAATCACCATAACATACACTGTATAATTCTGTTTTCGCTATATGTTCAGATCGGATGACTCACAACTGTTGATCCAGTAACATGAACGTAGAGCTGCGTAACACGTGATTTATGCAAGTTTTACTGCAATGGGGACCTCTGCTTTAATAATTCACCATAAATGTATAACAAAGGCCTACTCACTTGAAACTTGAAATATTCAAGCAATAACAGATTGTGTTACTTTCAATGTCTGCTTAAAAACTGTAAATTAAGCTATTTAAAGTATAATTATCTGGGATGAAATTAAGAATACATATTGTAATTATTTTTCAAAAGTTGACACAATTTTCTAAGGTTATAGTGAAATGTTTGTGACATTCTGTAACACAGTGATATAGTATAACAGTTCCTTTTTAAACCATGTCTTCACACTACTGTTCACAGCATTGGACTAAAGGGGGTGGAGTCAATCATTCAACTCCACTCTACGCACCTTCTGTGAGAGTCGTAGAATGTATATAACAATGGACGAAGACCACTTTCCTACATACGGGACACAGACATGTTTCCCAGCAAGTCGACGGGAACACGCCCACCGCATGTCAGTCAAAGTTAGCTTTGTCCCCAGCTCCTTCAGCCAAACTATCTGCAGAGGTGCCGTGACACGTTAATCTAGTAATACGAACGTGAAGTTTCAAGCCGGATGTACTGTCTAACATGTTGACTCGATGGCGAAATCAGAAATGACCATTGCGTTTAGCGGGCTCTGGGTTAATACAAATGGAAGTTAGCGTCAGTGTTGCCAACTCCTCAGTAAGGAAAGTAGCTATTGGCTGTCCCAAAAGTCGCTAGAAGTCGCTAAGTCATTGCCTAATTCGCATAATTGGCAATTTGCATATAACTGTAATGGACGCTGTAGGAGAGAGGAATAACGTCGTGGGAGAGACAAAAGTGAGTAAAAAACACCCTAAATATGTTTAGAACTACAAATGTACAAAAATAATTTCAACATTAACAACATTTAATGATTTTAATGCTTTGTCTAGATCAGGGGTCAGCAACCCAAAATGTTGAAAGAGCCATATTGGACCAAAAACAGAAAAAACAAATATGTCCGGAGCCGCAAAAAAAATGAAAAGTCTTGTATCAGCCTTAGAATGAAGGCAACACATGCTGCATATAGCTATATTAGTTATAACTGGGGGAAGATTTTTTTTTCATTATGCACTTCAAGAAAAAAGTTGAAATGTCGAAAAAAAGTCGAAGTGTCGAGAAAAGTCAAAATTTTGAGAAAAAAGTCGGAATGTTGAGAAAAAAGTCCAAATTTCGAGAAAAGTGGAAATGTCGAGATTAAAAAAGAAAAAAGGAAGAAAAAAAGAGAAAAAAGAAAAAAGAATAAAAAGAGAAAAAAGAAGAAAAAAAGAAGAAAAAAAAGAGGAAAAAAAGAAAAAAAAAGAAAAAAAAAAGGTCAAACATTTTGGAAAAAGCTCAAAGGAGCCACTAGGGCGGCACTAAAGAGCCGCATGCGGCTCTTGAGCCGCGGGTTGCCGACCCCTGGTCTAGATCCACATTACACACATCAGTTTTGTCCTGTATTGTTAAATGTTATAACAGCAAATTTAATCAAAAGATTGTTATGTAGGGTGAAATTGCTAGCTCTACAACCAACCCTCCTCCTTTATCCGGGCTTGGGACCGGCAAAGTGACCCAAAAGAAAAAAGAAACGTTTACATTTACATCCCGCTCTGCAAGCCAGCGGCGGCTTTGTGCAAGAGCATTTCATTTGCAGTCTGGACGCGGAGTGGTGAGGGTCTCCTCTCTGCTCTGCTCTGCCCACCAGATAAGTGTCCAATAACACCAGAAAAAGGCGCTAGATTTGTCGCTAGTCGCTTTTTTGAAAAAAAGCAGCTATAGGGGTCTGAAAAGTCGCTAAGTTGGCAACACTGGGTAGCGTGACGGCTACGAATGAGGAAGTGATAACAGCTAGCGATTGGCTGAGCTTGCTGCCAATCAATCATATTAGAAAAAAATGTATTGGTTGATATAAACTCTTCTGGTGTGGTAGAAAAAAGTCCCCTCCACCCGCCCAGAGTTGTCATGGGTGTGAAATCAAACGACTGAGACCAAAATGGTTTTTTGAACCAGGCTGTAAATATGTTTATTTCTGCTGTAAAGTTGGACATTTTAACGTGGGACTCAGGAGACACTGACTCACTTTTATAGGGTTTTAAGTAGTTTAATCTGGATAACTTCAGCGCTACTGAACTTTACGTTTTGTGTGTATTGGCTCATTTTCATTTGATGGGTGGGTCTTACCGATATATCAGTTTTTTGGATGAATAAGAGAGAAAAGTGTATAGTTTTACCCTGATTGGTGCCTGTGATGTCAGAACCTCCTCCTGAACGGCTCACTAAAATATTATTATTTTTTGACTGAGTGAGCCCCAAACCAAGTGAAGTAGTTGTTTTATTTGTTTTATGTCACATTTTATATTAAGCCACACCATACCCCCATGTACTATTTATACTCTCAGATATAAATACATTTTTTTAATAATATGTTCCTTTTAACACAGTCAGATTACTCTAACCCCCCTAAAATAAATGAAAAGTTTTAGCTATGGTGATATGATTTAATAGATGGACTCATCATGATCAACTGGATTATTTTAACATGAATTATGTTACTAGCATGTTATCTAGAATCAGGATGGGATGTTTTCACTTGTTATTGGTTGGTAAAAATCCCTCTCACTATCAAAATAATGTTAATGTCTATTAATATATCAACTTTATTGCAGACACAGGTCCATATAAAACATAATACAATATAAAACGTATACAAAAAGAAATACAAAAATATTAAATATACATCTATAATACATACAAGCTATTGCTTGTAAAATATTCAATTTATAAAACATACAAGCTATTGCACCAATGCCACCTTAGCCTAGAGGTGAATCTATAACAGCTTTTCAATGGGCTGACTAAAGCTTCAATTATATGGTTCTCTGATTTGTCCAATCGACACATAAAACCAAACATCAACTGCCTTAAGAGTGCCTCACAAGTTGGCACTCTGTTGGACACAAACAATTGACTGGCACTATGCCACCTAGGAACACGCAGCAGCAACCTAAGTGCATCATTGTATGCTACCTTGAGCCTCTGCATGCTCTTTTTCTTAAAGTTAGACCACAAGTGAGCAGTATATAGCGGTGTGATGTAGGTTCATGATAAAGATTATTGTCATGAAGATTATACGCTGGAGAAGCGTGTGGTGTTGGACCAGTTTCCCTGCTAGGATACCAGTACAGAAGAGCTAAATGCTAATGACCTCATTCAAAGAAGAAAGAGTCCCTCAGTAACAGACCATTCATTAAAGAGAGAATGTGTTTATCAAATCCTCAAACTGCAGACGAAAAGACAGACAGGGCCTCCTTTTTCAGAAAATCAGCTAATTGTAGAGTTCTTTAAAGGAGCTGTGTGTAACAGCTACTGACATCTAGCGGTCAGGTTGCAGATGGTAAACATCTCAATTTCTGCTCACCCTCTATTCAGCGTGAATATATCTAGTAGCAAACACAAGCAACCATATCTAAACCATTTATTTTCTAAATATTGGTCACTCTTAAATAGCTGATTAAGTGTAATGATAAGGTATAAGTAAAAATGTTGTGATCAGCAATCCTTTCGGAATAGTTTCCACAAATCGACTGGTGGTGTCACACTGACTATAAATGGATAAATAAAATCTATTTACCCATATGAACTTCCAACCATTAAAAACGTGCTGTTGCTGCATTCTTTCAGTTGTGTATGCATTTGGACATCTTGATATCCAATGCAACACCAGTAGCTATTGACTCCACTACTCAAAATTCTTTTCATCTTTTGCATGCTTTTGCTCTTGGCTATCGGCTCCTGCAGGGTTGTGCTCACGCATTTCGCACCCCGTAATCAGTCCCTCTGACTCCGATTCAAGTGACCAAAGAACGGCACCGTCCGCACATATGCAGCTGATGATCAACATACATTAAGGGACAGCTGGCAACAATATTGCCCCCTCGTCTTTTTGTACTTTGTTAAAAGATTAAATTGGATACAAGTGAGGCATGAGGACGAAAAGCTAGGAAAAAAGGGGAGGCAAAGTAGAGGGAGCTGTAGAGCTGTTAAAACATGACCAAATTGCCCCGCTGTCTGAGCAGGAAGGAAACCGGGCTGTACACAGTCCTCAATAACTTCCTGTTAAACATCCGCAAATCACAAACTCAGAAAGCGATTACAAAAAGAGTATACCAGAGACCTAGTGTCATCTAAATGCTGCCTGTGTATTTATGTAACCCTGCTTGTAGAAAGCTGACCACCACCTGGTTCCTCCAAGTGTGAGTGTGTTTTACTGTGTGCTGAATGGGATGTGTGTATCATATAGAAGAGGATGTTATCAACACAGCAGTGATGAGAGATGAATGGTATCCCACAGGGCCAGCTTAAGTCCCTGCACATGTGTAAGGCACTACCGCCCACTAAAAATATGACTCCTGGATACTTTTCCAACTTCTGCCTGTGTCCATAAATCAACATCCGTACAGAGAAGCTTGCAGTTGGCAGAGTATCAGACGTGCCTCCAGTGACTAGGCCTGTCCGTCATTCTGCCACTGCTGCCTGGAGCGGCGTAATTAATGTGGCAATTGAATGCTGCATATCATAATGAACACACAGCCCCCTCTATCTGAGCCTTCCTGGGCTTGTTATTCTTGGTCCCTGTTAAGGATATGTCCCTGTGTATATTCAGATATTTATAGGTAATGGATCTATTAAAATGCATGAGAACGAATTAAAAAACAAATAAATGCGAAGGTGCTCAAACGGCCTGGAATGCTTGGAAAAGGGATACTCAGTTTGATGTGTTTTCACAGCGTGGCTGTTGAATTTATCACTTTCAGTTTTGTTGGTGTTATGCCATCGCCTCACTTCATCATGTAGAACACACAGACTGTTTCTGCATCAGAGATTTTTCATTTTCATGAGGATTTCTCCTCCCTGCTGTTTAAAACACTTGGAGAGAGACTTGAAAGATGTGAGTAACCTGCCCTTTTCAAAGTGGAGAAATAAAAAGGTTTGCTTTCTCTAGCTAACTGATGGCAGAGTGGAGGTGAACCCGGGTTAAATTAGGATCTGCACTGATCGTTGGGAGTGGGGGGGTGAGGGTGGGGCGGGGGTACATTTTTGAGACAAAGCTCTCAGTTATACTGACATAAAAATCCTTTCAAAATCAAATTCTTCAAAAAATGACAACGTTGGGTCTCTTAGGCCCCGTTTACAAGGAGCAAAAACTGAGGCGTTTTCATGCGTTTTGGCCATTCGTTTACACGAAAACGGAGCTCAAAGTCACCAAAAACGATAATTTCTGAAAACTCCGACCAAAGTGGAGATTTTCAAAAACTACGTTTTCACGTTTGCTTGTAAACGGAGGGAAACAGAGATTTAGGCTTCAGAACGTCACATTATGAGACAGAAACGTCACCAGCATCATTTGTGCGACCTGTGTTTACAATTTGTTTGGCCACCGTCAATATTTTCTTGTATTTTACCTGTTTTATATTCTAAAGTCACACTTAAAAGTAACTCCACTTCTCTGTCACTCCAAACGAAAGACTCTTGTTCCGTCTTGGAAGTAATTGGCAGTCAAGGCTGATTTATGGTTCCGCGTTACACCAACGCAGAGCCTACGGCGTAGGGTACGCGGCGACGCGCACCGTACGTAGGTTACGCCGTCGATTTAACGCGGAACCATATTATTCAGGCTTCACACGTGTCATTTGTTGACGTTTTTTTCCAGGATTCCAATTGGCTAGCATGACTTTACGCTTCTCGTTACACTGCCCCCTGCAGGTTTGGATGCTCATAGCAACCTTAACTGCGTATTCATGCGGGTTTGTGTAAACAAGGATATTTTTCAAAACGTAGAGGGGGAAATATCCGTTTTTGTAAATAATGTGTAAACGTGGCCTTACTGTTCCAGCAGTCATGTAGGGGCTCATCAGTTGCTCTTATTTATTGTTCTTTTATGTTTAATAAATTCATTACTATTGGCATTAGGCTACCCAGCTAGAAGTGTATTAATACCAAAATCAATACACTACTTAATGCCTTGAGTGGGTCATTTTGAGCATTGCAGGACAATAGTGCAAAATCTCATTATGTTCACATTCACATCTTTGCATTTTTGAATGGACCCAAAGGCCCAGGTTGTTAGATCGGCTACTGAAAGCAAAGATAATCCCGTGCCATGACATCTGTCATTAGACACACCTTCAGACATGCCTTGCCAGCAACGTTGCGGTGTGAATCAACTACGACTCAGACTCTACATCTTTGAGTTTACAAGTCGTCTGTATACAGTAGAGTCGTGCAGTGTACAGTACGTTGTAAACATTATATTTACAGTCTTTGGTTTTGAGGAAGCAAATAAACAAACACGGTTTAAGAAAATAATGCTGCGAAATTAAACAACTCTTGGACACTGTCGTACTTTATTTATGAATTTTTTGCTGTAAGAACGTGTTTAATGTATAGTAGTATACATTATAGTGCAGAGGTGTCAAGTAACGAAGTACAAATACTTAGGTAACAAAGTATTTGTACTTAAGTAGAAATTTTGGTTATCTATACTTCACTGGAGTAATTATTTTTCAGACGACTTTTTACTTTTAGTCCTTACATTTTCACACAATTATCTGTTCTTTTTACTCCTTACATTTTAAAAACAGCCTCGTTACTCTATTTCATTTTGGCCTTTAAAAAAAACTATCCAGTTAAATTGCTCCATCCGGATAGAGTGAATTTGGTTGTGGTTGTTTCAGATGTTCTTGTCCAGTTTTGTTCTTACATCCGTTCCCTCAGATTCCTGTAACTAAACTTGGATGTACATTCCAATAAAGGTTAGGATAAATGATAACATGCCTCTGAAGTTTGACTTTTTGCACCATTATAATACTTATAGGCAACTAGTCATCATATCTCCTGCTCTCTGAAACACATGTTAATGCTCAATAGTACACAAATATGGTTCTTTAATATATTTGCATTATACTAAGATACATTCATTTTCAATGGCTTTTGTCCTTAATGGCTTCTTCCCCCTTACATTACTTTTACTTTTATACTTTAAGTAGTTTTGAAACCAGTACTTTTATACTTTTACTTGAGTAAAAAACTTGAGTTGATACTTCAACTTCTACAGGAGTATTTTTAAACTCTAGTATCTATACTTCTACCTGAGTAATGAATGTAAATACTTTTGACACCTCTGTTATAGTGTATAATTTGTGAATGAACTTCACCTTTTACGTAGTTTTACTGGAATTGAATAAACTAAAATATATATATTTCTAAATAGCCAAGTCTGGGCCAAAATGTAGTTGTTGTGTCTCCATACTTTTCATCGCTTCAGATCAGGCCGGTTATTATGGTAATTAAGCCATCACTGATACTGACCAGTGACAGCACTGAACGTTGTCTTTTGGTGTAGCGTTTGGACCGGAGAGAAAAGAACACTGGAGAACAGAACTGAACTAAACTGAAACATAACACAATGTACTCTGGTGCACACGGAGGCCAAGAAACCTAGTTTAACCCATGGATACGTTCATCGTAGATTAACTCACGTCATGACATGGATGCGGTGTGGCTCTGTACCCTAAGCCGTAGCTTAACCCATAGCGTCACTCTATAATTGGATTTGCAGCTTAGCATAAATTCTACTCTATTTTTTTTTACTCTTATTTTATGACTTCACTGAGCAACAGACTTGTAGGACTGGACACAACCATTCAGCTGACTGGACTGGAATAGCTTTGTAGGCTTAAATGAAAAAAAACAGCACCAAGCTAAGATTCTTGTCACTGTCCAAAACTCTCAACGACATAGGTCATTTGTTTAGACTGGTCTAAAATCCAGACATATGTCAAGATGAAGACGGATGCACTTGTAGCTCAGTATATGCTCCTATCACCTTGCAGTGCTCCAAAGCTGTCAGATTGTATCAATTGAACCGGCCTCCTGGTTTCAAAGGACTTACTTTGTTGTTTCAGAATTCAGATCAGAAGTTTCGGTATCACTCATGTCTTTTACTTTCTTCTTGGTCCTTTTCTTGGTTCTCTTCCTTGGGATGTCTTCACTGTCCTCTTGTGTTACTGAGTTGAGCTCCTTTTGAAATGGGGCATCATGACATGTCCCTTCATCATCCCACGAGTCTGGAAGTTTCATCCTCTTGCGTTTTTTGCTTTTAGAGCTCTTTGTCTGGTTGTTATGAGAGACAAAGTTTTATCTTTTACAGACAAAGTTTTTGATAACGGGTCAAAGTTTAGTTTGAATGGAAATGGAGAGGGAAATCGACATGGTGGCTTAGGAAAAGGATGGCTCTCGACAGGTTTATGTCCAGGAGAGTCAGAAGATGAAAGGCAGGAGGATTCTGATGTTTCAGAATTCAGATCAGAAGTTTCAGTATCACTCATGTCTTCCATCCACTTCATCTTCTTGGTCCTCTTCCTTGGGACGTCTTTGCTGTTCTTTTCTCTTATTGGGGTGGGGTCCTTTTGAAATTGGTTGTACTGAGATGTCTCTTCATCATCTAATGGGTCTGGCAGTTTCACTCTCGGGCATTTCTCCACGTCCTTTTCCTCCCTCCTGTTCAGATGTTGCACTTTGCTCAGCAGTCCAGCAATTTCCCCATCTTAATCTTGGATCACCCTGTCCCGTCTCTGCAGCTCCTTCTCAAAGTCCTCTTCACTTTCTTGAAGTTTGTACTGCAGCCTGGCCTACCAAATGGCAAAATCCCTTCAGTGTGTGGTGGCTGTGTTTCATGGACTTGAAGGTAGAGTCCATGTGCAACTGTTCAGCTTTTGTGGACAGTGACTCATCAAAAGGTGTCTGCTGGTTTTCCTTTAGAAGGATCCCTAAATTTGTTACACACTCCTTCCCTGACTTTTCCAATTCTTTAATCAATTCTTCGTTAGTTTTAGACCTGAAGAGCAAGAGAGTTCTCAAGGAAGTCTATTTCAAAACTCTTTTGTTCATTTCAACGCCATACGGTGGTGTTTTTATTGACCACATATTTAGGGCCCGAGCACTTACAGTGCGAAGGCCCTATTGTATCTGTAGGAGATGTTCTCGTTCTCGTTGTTTTTTCTCGTTTTTCTTCTGACGAAATGAGGGCCTTTTTGCCCCCCTAAACGTGCCCCAAAAGTCACCACATTTTGCACGCAAGCCAGGCCTGGCGAAAAATTTGATATTTAATTATTTGCATTAATGGGCGTGGCCTAACGGCTCAACAGCGCCCCCTTAGAAAACTTTGTGCCTCAAGCCCCACAATACGGTTTGACGTACATGCACGAAAATCGGTACACACCTGTATCATGTCGCAACTTAAAGAAAAGTCTCTTGGCGCCATGGCCGAAACCGAACAGGAAGTCGGACATTTTGAATTAATCATGTAATTTTGGCCATTTCTTCGGCCGTTAATGCGGCCCGAACCGTAACGTGCACCCAGGTGTGTAATACACACCTGCTACTTAAATAACAGAAAAGTCTCTTGGCGCCATGGCCGAAACCGAACAGGAAGTCGGCCATTTTGAATTTATTGTGTAATTTTGGCACAATTTATGCCTTTTCTTCGTCCGTAAATGTGGCCCGAACCGTAACGTGCACCCAGGTGTGTTATACATCAAAATGTGCGTCTCGATCCTGCGACGATGCGCATTACTTTTCTCAGTCAAAAGCGTTACCGTGGCGACAATAGACGCCAAAAAGCTCGCCCCCCCCCTTCATCTGATTGGTCCATATTTAATAGTTCCTACTTTCTGCCATAACAGTTGAATGGTTTGACATAAAGAGTCGTGGGTGGTGTCATCAGACTCGGTTTTGACTCCTTCACCTTAATTGGTGCAAATTAGCCCCGCCCCTTCTTCTGATTGGTCGATATTTGATAGATCCTATTTTCTGCCATAACTTTTGAATGGTGTGACATACAGAGTCGTGGGTGGTGTCATCGGACCTATTTGAGTCCTTGACCATAATTGGCATGAATTAGTCCCGACCCTTCTTCTGTTTGGTCGATATTTGATAGTTCCTACTTTCTGCCATAACTTTTGAAAAGTTTGACATAGAGAGTCGTGGGTGGTGTCATCGGACTCGGTTTTGACTCCTTGACCATGATTGATGCAAATTAGTCCCGCCCCTTCATCTGACTGGTCCATATTTCATAGTTCCTATTTTCTGCCATAACTTTTGAATGGTTTTACATAAAGAGTCATGGGTGGTGTCATCGGACTTCGTTTTGAGTCCTTGACCTTTATTGTTGAAAATTGCACGCGCGAGGGCCCATTCATCGCTGCTTGCAGCTTTAATTGTTTTTGTTCTTCCCTTGCATCAGAGATTGTCTTGTCAATGTGTAACCCTTTTAAAAGTCACACTGGCAGTCGTGGATAAACAATTTCTGGATGCAGTTGCACTTCATTTACAATTTACATTTACAACAATTACAATCATTTACAGTTGTTGATACAAACTGTGTAATTTGTAAATGAAGTTTGACTTTTAAGTAAGTTAAGTTTTTCTAGAATTGTATAAAGAAAAACTACAGAGGAGAAAAAAAACCCAACTCTGGGTCAAAACATAGCTGTGTTACTACAGTATATGTTTTTGGAATGCTTCACTTCAGGCATGTTGTGCGTTGTCATGGAAACGTGACGGTCTGCCACCACTAATACTGACCGATGACAGGACAAACTGTTGTCACTTGGCTTCCCGTGCAGCGTTTGGATACGATATCTGAGAACAGATCCGAATTAAATTGAAAAATGATAAGATCGAGCTTGGACTGAGGCCACACCTCATGCTACCTTACGGCTCAGCCCACCCCTGTCTAACCCCTGGTTGTGGCTCTTTTTCTGTCACTGATTACGCAGTATATCTAACATGTACGGATGGTTGGAACACCTACAAGTCATCAGCACTGGGCATAGTTCCTGTTCCCCTGGCTGAAGAGGTCTCCACAGTAATACAGTCTGGAGTGGTCCAGAGTGTTTCCAGTTGTCAGGAGTGTCACAGGTCGTTGCCTTGAGTAACATTTCCTGAAGGGAGCTTCGCCAAAGCAAGTAAATTTAAGCTCAGCAGGTTGAAGTGATGAGGGAAAAGCCATTTGGCACACAAACACACAAAAACAACCAACAGAAAGCTACACAAGGGATGAAATGAAAACTAAAGTTAGCATTTGTTGTATAACATAGTGTCTAAATAAATAAATGAACCCTGAGTTCCTCCGGTCATTGAGCCAGTTTCTCTCTAGAGTCTTCTGTGAGACCATCTGTCCAACAGTTAAAGTTGGGTCCAAATGATTTCTTGCAACATGGCAATCAACCCAAAGACACCCGTAAATTTATATTGAAATTTGCTGAAAAAGGTAAGAATCAAGATTATGACGTAACCCCGTCAAAGTCCAGACCTCAGTCTCCTTGAAAAGCTGTAGTTTGACCTGGAGTTGTGCAGAAATGTCCTTAAATGCCAATCAACTGATGCAGCCCTAGAAGAAGTGCAGCTTCATCCCCACCTTAACAACGTAAGAGACTGATGAAGGAGGTGCCTACTTAAATGTATTACTGACAAAGGTATTTTGTATGGGCTACGTGGCTTTTGGTTTAATCTTTAAAATAAAATCATCACAGTTTATTGTATTGTGTTACTCTTGATCTGAAGTTGTTTGTATTTCATTAAAAACATAGGAAGCAGATGTTTTTTTTTTAATGAAGTACAGACAGACTTCTTTTCAATTCAATTCAAAAGTATTTCTTTCGAACATGAGAGTAGTGGAATTAACAGACATGCTTGAAAAAAAAAAATACTCTATATTACCCATTCATAAACTCAATGTTTTTCACTCATGTTTATTTGTGCACAAGTTTATCAACAATAAGCAAGATCTTCCGGACACCTTTCATAATTTCTTTAGTTTTTCATCTGACTTGCATTCATACTCAACTAGACACAGTGTCAATCTACATTTACCCTTCTGTCGAACATCTTTTCATCAGTTTAATATTTCATTTAGAGGTCCTAAACTCTGGAACAATTTAGATATGTCTCTGAGGTCCACATTGTCATTTATATCCTTCAAAAAATTGCTGAAAAAATATCTCATGTCCTAATTTTTCAATGTATTCTCTATTATGTATCCTTGTTTTCTTTTCATGTTTATAATTAGAGTTTTCCTATGTTTGTACATTTAATTTTCTGTTTACAGTAGATGACGGAAGTGGAACTGTGTACAAGCCCTCTGGGCTTCGTTCCCTCCTTGCACTATTTTTTTTAATTGTGCTAAATAAATAAATACAAATACATCCTTAAACAATGAATGCAAGACACTTCTTTTTGTAGCAGCAGCAGTCTTGATGTGTTTGATAAGGAGTAGGAAGAAGTAAAAAATGTATGAACTCCCACCCCTTTAACTCAATACTGTTTTCAGATGGACCCTCGAAAATATTGACATATTTAGAAGTTACACAATTAATAGTAAGAATTTTACACAGTATAAAATATATATTGTGGTATACCCGAGTATAAATTGGCAGATACCTGAGTGATTATTGCCATGAACAGTTATAAACACTATTTCCCATGAGTCCCTGTATTCACCTATACGTAAAAGCATACATTATTTTATGATGTGAACTTATATACACCTGTGTACAATCTTATTCATTAAAAGCATTCTTACTCATAGATGTTTCTACATGCTTTAAAGCAGTGGTTCCCAACCTTTTTTCCTTGTTCCCCCCTACTTGTGTCTAAGACCAGCCGGGCCCCCCGACCCGTACGTACTGGCACCAAAAGAGTAAAGTTATTCGTTACAAACCTTTAATTGAAAAAATTAACATTAATTATGTTTTTTTGATACATTTATCTTTGGTTTACCCTGTACTTTGTTTTTCTCACCTTCCTTTTGTTTTGTTTTTTGATATATGTTTTTATTGGCAGATTGTTTCCACAATACAGAGCCAAACAGATGAACATACCTGTACCTTTTTTTTTCTCCCTCTCCCCATCCCTCCCCCCATGGTTATATCATCATTAATTTTCCTTTGGGAATAGCAAAAAATAAAAATAAAACAAATAATAATAATAAAAATTAAAACAAATAGTAAATAAATACAAATAAAAAGATACTAATATAGTGACATAACAAAAAAGTAGTAGTAGTGCAATAAAACACCTTCCTTTTGTGTCACCAATGTATAAAATATACCCCAAAAACAATTGCAAGGACATAAAAATATTTCTGAAAAATGTCTCTTTTAATATGAGAGCAAACATTTTTTTTCCTTTAACAACTTGTCGGAGTAGTAGTATGATTAAATGTTGAATAATTATATAATAATACGTTTTCAAGTTTGTATCCTGATAAATAACTTAGTATTTTAAAATGACCTAAATATATTTCTAAGTGGGTTTATACAGACTTGGATTACTGTATTCCATTAGGTGTGTTATTATGATTTTTTATTTATTTAACATGTGCAAATATAATTTTTAAAACTGCCTATCCTCAAAGCAGACAAAGTTTTGCGCCCCCCCAGAGATCACTGGCGCCCCCCCAGGGGGGGCCCGGACCCCAGGTTGGGAGACACTGCTTTAATGCATACATATACACATATGGTTGTTACTCTCCATAGATGTATAGATTGGCCAGCACCCGAGAGCTGATGTATAAAATCTTAGAATATAAAGATAATGTCTGATGATGATTTGAGCAGTTTTCATAATGGCATGGATATATTTTACCTCTTGGTTTAAAAAAAATGTGTTATAGTATTTATATTGAACTTTGTATTAAAATACATGAATATTATTATACTTTTGTTTTTGGTTTATGCTGTACCAGTGATGAGGTTCGTCTTGCCTTTGACCAGAACTGGACTGGAGACAGTCTGATTTATGACTAAACCTTCAAATAAACTTCTCATACCCTTATTCTCCTTTTTCTTTTCCTTTTTTATTATTCCTTTAAAGCTCTTTTGCTCTGTCCTCTCCAGGTGTCTGCACTCTGACTTAGCACTACTGCCAGCCAAACAACACTACCAGAAAAAGGATCTGCTTTCACAGAGAGCTAATGGGATGTGACATCATTTATGTTGGACTGGAGGTGCTGTAACTCTCAAAACCTGGAGGCTTTTTCAGACCTGCCTCTCACTGCAGGGCTTGGGAAGATAGCTAAGCAGGGTGGCAAATGTGCATTTCTCGAATATAGAGAACAAGCTGAACAGCATGTGCTTTTAAGGGCGGATAAATCAAGCGGGTAAACAGATTTGGTCATTTTTCTCTTTGAATTACAACTTATGAGGGCATGAGAACTGCATGTGGGTGATGTTCTTTCCAGATAGGTAAGAAGAAAACACCTGAGAGACATTTGAGAGGCTTTAACCTGAGATGTTAAGGTTCCAGCTGAGATTATGCGTCTCCAAAATAAAACTATACTCTTCCATCTTTCACCGTTTCCTGTCCAGTAACCAGTCTAACACTTCATATGTTTTCTCACCTCAGGCTACATTCTGTTTTTGGAGCTTTATGGTTCTTGTTATACTGGGAAGATCTTCAGCAAGCTTGACTTTGAACCCCAGTCCAATTTCTTTGTGCAATTCAAAACCATAAAGAGCCACTGTTAAAGAGTCTTTGTTTCGGTCATTGAAGAGAGGAAACAGTCTTTCTTGGATATGTTTGTACTCAAAATAGTAGAATCTTTGTTTTAAGAGACTCATTTGTTATGGCTTCAGGTCTATACTTTTGCTGCGGTGCAAAGCGAAGGAGCTGGGAGAAAGATTTTTCCTGACTACGCATACACGTCTGTATTTCTTTGCACGTTTATGCTTCTCTGACAAAGCTATAGGCTTAGGTCTTTCAGTAGTCTTCCACACTGTGGAGAGAAGGGGGCAACCTCAATAATCATGTTTGACAGTTAGGAGCAGGGGCCGCTCGGCAATGGTGTCCCACAATGCAACTGTAAAAACAAACAGCATGTAACTGCGTGAAAAGGGGAAGGAGGTGATGTTCACCACATTCTGGAGCCATACATGTGTACACACACATACAACTTACTCCACACGCACGTGCAAACACCTAACAGACCCTGCATGCGTTAGACCTTAATTCAGTCCACCTCACACCAACGTGTGTATTATGACAACCACAACCTCTCCGAGTCCCCATTTCTTTCCCTTTCTTGTGTTGTTTTTTGAGCGTGGGCCGGGGTTCTAATCCTGTTAAGACCTGTCAGGACTAATACAATGTCGGGTCAAACCACCGACGCTAGCCCTGCACCACCACCTCAACATGAGGGGTGTTGACACAAGAAAGGAGAGCGACTGGCTTTGCCTCTGACGTGGTTACTGTCTAACCATGATCAACCGTTTCTGACTCTGTGTGTGCAGGGGGGGCGGCGGTCCAAAATAGGGATATATATCACCATTCATTCACTGTGAAACTTGGCACTGGAAACCGCTGCTTATCTGATTTAACATCTGATAAACAAATTGCAACGTGGCCTCCATAAATGACATCCTGCCCCATTCTGCTCTGGTACACCTTGCTGCTACCTTGAGAAGTTATAATAGTGGCAAAATGGTTGCCGTGCCAACAGGCGCAATGGAAAAGTCTATCAGATGCAACTAGGCCTGTGTTGAAAAGATCGATTCTCCGATTTTAAATCGATTCTCATATTAATTCCTAAAAATCGAGCAAAAATGTACTAAATTCTCACTTGATTTGTGTCCTAATTAATTTGTCAGTGATATTTTTCAAAATTTTGTGTAATTGATAAAGAGGGGCGGGGCTTCATTGATTGACAGGCAGGTTAAAAGTGGGATTCACAAACCAATAGCTACATCTATGAATCAATTTTTTCTGAATACACTGCTCCCTCTTCAGCAATAGGACTCTACTCTTATCACTTACAAGTTGTTATGCAAGGGTGCGTGGACTCTAAAATATATTGCATATTAGTTCTAGATCAGGGGTCTGGAGCTTTTTCAAACATTTTTGACCTTTTTTTTCCTTTTTTTCTTCTTTCTTTTGTTATTTTTTCTTCTTTTTCTTCTTTTTTTCACCTTTTTTTTCTTCTCTTTTTTCCTTTTTTTCTTCTTTTTTTCCCCTTTTCTTATTTGTTTCCCTTTTTCTCTTTTTTTCTTCCTTTTTCCTTTCCTTTTTAATCTCAATATTTCGACTTTTTTCTCGGAATTTTGACTTTTTTATCGACATTTCAACTTTTTTAATGACATTTTGACTTTTTTCTCAACATTTTGACTTTTTTCTCGACATTTCGACTTTTTTCTCGACATTTTGACTTTTTTCTCGAAGTGCATAATGAAAAAAAAAAATCTTCCCCCAGCTATAACTAATATAGATACATGCAGCATGTGTTGCCTTCATTTTAAGGCTTATACAAGACTTTTCATTTTTTGCGGCTCCAGACATATTTTTTTTTTGTGTTTTTGGTCCAATATGGCTCCTTCAACATTTTGGGTTGCCGACCCCTGTTCTAGATGAATTAGAGCAACAGTCCTTTTTACTGTTACTGCTCAAAATGTTGCACCTCAAATGACATGTCAAATGATTATATGAACTGATGTGATGTCATACATGGCTGACATCACAGCCATGTATGACATCACATCCATTCACACTGAGGCACCACACTTTGAAGCTAATAAGACAACTATTTTGACAACAAGAATTGTTTTATAGACTAACCTCAATGTTTTGTTGAAAGAGCAGTTTGATGTTCTCAGAAGTATATGGGGCTTAAACAATGTATCTTAACTACTCGTTATGAGCGAGACATATTAATATGCTTAACTTATATCACGTTTACACATAGCCGGGTATTTACAGAAACGGATATTTCCCCCTCTACGTTTTGAAAAATATCCTCGTTTACACAAATCCGCATAAATAGCTGTTAAGGTGCTATGAGCATCCAAACCTGCAGGGGGCAGTGTAACGAGAAGCGTAAAGTCATGCTAGCCAATTGGAATCCTGGAAAAAAATGTCAACAAATGACACGTGTGAAGCCTGAATAATATGGTTCCGCGTTAAATCGATGGCGTAGCCTCCGTACGGTGCGCGTCGCCGCGTACCCTACGCCAGTGATTCTTAACCATAGGGCCGCGGCCCACACTTGGGCCGCGAGCGCCCCCTAGTGGGCCGCGAAAAAAATTCTGTTTTGTAGGTTTGGGCCGCGGGGGCCGCGGGACTGCATCCCGACCATGTGGTGGCGCTAATGCGTTAGTCAGTTGTTACTGACTGCCAGCCGGTGGAGGAGGGACCAAGAGGAAGAAGCGGGGGAGCTCTATAAAAGAGGAGAATAATGCCGCGGCACGTTCCATTTACCTCGGACACTCATCTAGCTGCACGTGTACTATTAAGGCCTGTATTTACGGAGAAGATCCTTTGTTTTGCACAAAATAGGTTTAAATCCGCCAGGATAAGGGATCGTTTACTTGGTCTGCGCTCAGAGTCGGCTTGGATCTGCCAGTATCAGGGATTGATTATTTGGTCTGCGCCCAGCAACGGGGAGAGCGAGCGCGGCGTGATACTTTATTTTTATATTCTCCATCGTGGCCACAACTAAGCCCAAAGCCCGAAACAGACTCAGAGCAACGCTGGATGCTACTCTGAGAGTGAGCCTTTCCCCCATTCCACCCAGACTGGACCTGATTGTGTCTCAGAGGCCCAAGTGTCTCATTAAGAGCTGCAGATAAAAAGGAAATTGTATTTTTTTTTTTATATGTATATGAAAGAAAATGAAGATTCTTCTGGTTCTGCTATGCACAAATATAGTTTCATTTGCACTTTATTTCAATTTTATTTACAGTTTATTTAATTTAACATTATTTTGAATGTATTTATTTTACTTTTTATTAATAATAATGGCTTGGTTTTATATAGCGCCCTTCAAGACACCCAGAGCGCTTTACAGAGACCATTATTCATTCCTACACATTCTCACCGGTGGTGGTAGCTACGTTTGTAGCCACAGCTGCCTTGCAGACTGACAGAAGCGTCAGTCGGCCCCTCCGACCACCACCAAACATTCAAAAACATTCACACGGGGCAAGGTGGGTAAGGTGTCTTGCCCAAGGACACTACGACAGCAACTGGGACGTAGCGGGATTCGAACTGCCGACCTTCCGATCATTGGACGAACCGCTCTACTGCCATCCATTGATTGATTTGTATATATTTTTTTTATTCTGAGTCCTTCCTTTTTTATTTAAGTAAAATCTAATTATTGATCTTTTTTTATTAATAAGCCTGAACTGATTGATTTGTCCTAGTATAAATCAAGCTTGACATGTGCATGTTAACATTGACATGTTTCATAAAAGTCTGTGATGATCATTTTATTTGACAAGGTTTTTACTTGGGCCCTGGGCCGCTCTGTACTGAAAAAATTGGGCCTCGAGGTCAGAAAGGTTAAGAACCCCTGCCCTACGCCGTAGGCTCTGCGTTGGTGTAACGCGGAACCATAAATCAGCCTGGACTGCCAGTTACTTCCAAGATGAACGAGAGTCTTTCGTTTGGAGTGACAGAGAAATTGAGTTACTTTTAAGTGTGACTTTAGAATATAAAACAGGTAAAATACAAGAAAATATTGACGGTGGCCAAACTAATTGTAAACACAGGTCGCACAAATGATGTTGGTGACGTTTCTGTTGCATAATGTGACGTTCTGAAGCCTAAATCTCTGTTGCCCTCCGTTTACAAGCAAAGGTGAAAACTGAGTTTTTGAAAATCTCCACTTTGGCCGGAGTTTTCAGAAATGATCGGTTTTGGTGACTTTGAGCTTCGTTTTCGTGTAAACGAACGGCCAAAACGCATGAAAACGCCACTGTTTTTGCTCCGTGTAAACGGGGCCTTAGACTTCACTTCTGCCACTCTAGAGCTCAACTCTGTGTTTCGAACATCACCACAGTGGCACTGATTTAATCTATATCTCGCTGAACCTCGAGGGACAAACTCTGCAGAGTCAAATTCCTCGTTCGTTTGCACAAACCTGGCGAAAAAGAGTGGATTCTGATTCCGTCTGCCCTTCAGTGTGAATTTCCTTTCCCTTCCAGCTCCTGCCTCGTCCTTCAGACTGGTCGGACACATATTTCATTCAGCTGCAGAAAAACCAGCGCTGCCCAAGTCCTGTGAGCTCTTAAACAGACCTAAACACACATGTGTGAGTGTAATCATATAAGGTTATATACTTCCATTATTGGATCTGCAGGACGCAAGGATGCCGACCCATGGGATGGGGCTTCACACGAACGCACATCGGGCAACACACGCCGTGGTTATGCGGTTTCTCCTGCGGCTGCTCAGCTCATTTAGACCCTGACCACCCAACTCCCACCACCTCAACGAGCTCCGCGGCCGCTCCCGTCCCCCCCGGGGCCAGGGATCGCACAGCGTCGCTGGGCAGTCACATCCTCAGGTGTGGGCAGAGAGCCAGCAGCCTGAGCCGAGGCCACGGGGGACGCATGAAGGGCAGGGGAGAAACCCGAGAGGAGGATTCATTAAGAAGGAAAGAAGAAAAAAAAGTGGATGTGAAAAGCAAGGGAGTTAGGAAAAGGTGGAGAAGAGGTCAGTGGGGGTTACCTATCACATAGTTTATCATATACAAAATTCCCAAGTGGGCCTGTCATCCTGGAGACGGAGGCAGGGTTAGAAAGTAAACGTCTGCGTGTTGATGGAGATGAAGCGATGGTGACACGGGCTACACTACGGCCTTTGTGTGAGAGTTTGCTGGGGGACCTCTCAACGTAAATTGAATATATTTTACAGATTATTATTAGAATTGTGATGCAGACATTCTTTTGTGCACACTAAGAGACAAAAAATCTAAAAACAAATCTACTTGACATATTTATTTGTGCTTCTTGATCTTTTTCAACAGCTGTGAAGTCTGCTTGTTTTACTTCTTCCACCCTGAGAACTATTGCTCCGGCAAAAAAAAAAGTCTGTGATTCAGCTTTGTCCACTATTGTTCTGGGCTCCCATCAAGGGAAAGAAAAAGCTGTGTCATCGGTGGGGGCGGGGGGGCTGTACTGTAGCAGGGCTGCGAGGCTAGTAAAGTAAGAATTATGGCCGGTTGTCAAATTTGCCCTCACGGCATGTTAATGTCGCCGTTCCCTGGACACAGATCGGCGCGTCTCGGGTGTGAGAACAGTGAAAGATGAGGAGGAGGTGAAGGAGTAACAGAGGGATGAAGACAATGAGAGGGGAAAGACAAGGTCGGACAGAAACAAGGGTGGTCGATGAGTAGGAATGGGCGATATTTTACCGTTCACGATATACCGTCAAAAAAATTCCCCACGGTAAGAATTTGTATCTCGCGGTAAAAACGATAAATTCCCGTTGATGATGTTTTTGTGTAAAGCTGATTTTTGGAAGGAAGGAAGGAAGGAAGGAAGGAAGGAAGGAAGGAAGGAAGGAAGGAAGGAAGGAAGGAAGGAAGGAAGGAAGGAAGGAAGGAAGGAAGGAAGGAAGGAAGGAAGGAAGGAAGGAAGGGAGGGAGGGAGAAAACAAGGAAAGAAGGAAGGAAGGGAGAAAAGAGGAAGGGAAGAAGGGAGGAGAGAGCAGGAGGAAAGAAGGAAGGAAGGGGAAAAAAGAAGGAAGGAAGGAAGGAAGGAAGGAAAGGGGAGAAGGAAGGGAGAAAAGAGGAAGGGAAGAAGGAAGGAAGGAAGGAAAGAAAGAAAGAAAGAAAGAAAGAAAGAAAGAAAGAAAGAAAGAAAGAAAGAAAGAAAGAAAGAAAGAAAGAAAGAAAGAAAGAAAGAAAGAAAGAAAGAAAGAAAGAAGGGAAAAAGGAAGGAAGGAAGGAAGGAAGGAAGGAAGGAAGGAAAGGAAGGAAGGAAGGAAGGAAGGAAGGAAGGAAGGAAGGAAAGAAAGAAAGAAAGAAAGAAAGAAAGAAAGAAAGAAAGAAAGAAGGGAAAAAAGAAGGAAGGAAGGAAGGAAGGAAGGAAGGAAGGAAGGAAGGAAGGAAGGAAGGAAGGAAGGAAGGAAGGAAGGAAGGAAGGAAGGAAGGAAGGAAGGAAGGAAGGAAGGAAGGAAGGGAGGGAGGGAGAAAACAAGGAAAGAAGGAAGGAAGGGAGAAAAGAGGAAGGGAAGAAGGGAGGAGAGAGCAGGAGGAAAGAAGGAAGGAAGGGGAAAAAAGAAGGAAGGAAGGGGGAAGGAAGGAAGGAAGGAAGGAAAGGGGAGAAGGAAGGGAGAAAAGAGGAAGGGAAGAAGGAAGGAAGGAAGGAAGAAAGAAAGAAAGAAAGAAAGAAAGAAAGAAAGAAAGAAAGAAAGAAAGAAAGAAAGAAAGAAAGAAGGGAAAAAGGAAGGAAGGAAGGAAGGAAGGAAGGAAGGAAGGAAGGAAGGAAGGAAGGAAGGAAGGAAGGAAGGAAGGAAGGAAGGAAGGAAGGAAGGAAAGAAAGAAAGAAAGAAAGAAGGGAAAAAAGAAGGAAGGAAGGAAGGAAGGAAGGAAGGAAGGAAGGAAGGAAGGAAGGAAGGAAGGAAGGAAGGAAGGAAGGAAGGAAGGAAGGAAGGAAGGGAGAAAAGAGGAAGGGAAAAAGGAAGGAAAGAGTAGGAGGAAAGGAGGAAGGAAGGGAAAAAAGAAGGAAGGAAGGAAGGAAGGAAGGAAAGAAAGAAAGAAAGAAAGAAAGAAAGAAAGAAAGAAAGAAAGAAAGAAAGAAAGAAAGAAAGAAAGAAAGAAAGAAAGAAAGAAAGAAAGAAAGAAAGAAAGAAAGAAAGAAAGAAAGAAAGAAAGAAAGAAAGAAAGATAAATTCCCGTTGATGATGTTTTTGTGTAACAAACATGGCGGATCTGAGAGCGAGATAGATTTATAGATTTATAGTTACAAAGATGGAGTTGAATTGGTATTTTTTTTATCGTCATTTTTATCGTTATCAGGATAAATGCCAGAAATGATCGTGATACATTTTTTAGTCCATACCGCCCATCCCTACCGATGAGTAAGATGAGAGAAGAGGCAACCTGGCTTAGCTGGTATGTCAGATATCCTCAGCGTTGTTTCATCATTAGAGCGCCCTGCCAGCCCCACATAAACACGTTGAACCTGTGGAAAGTTTCACTCCTCTCTGGAGGGCCCCCCTTCTCTCCTCGCTCATGTTATTCCTGTCTAGTTGGCCCTCGACTTTCTTGCGTTGTTTTAGGAAAATTCTGCTAGTTATAATGCTTCACGCCCCTGCGGCACCACGTGACGCTCGCTAGAGACGCAGCTCCGGCCCGTGTTGCCAGGGGCTTCAATTGGGTATGAAGGTATGGCAGCCGCCACACCTTTGCTTCAAGGGAAAATGTAAATGTTTGTTTTTTAAATACATTTATGGAATTACTCTGTGTCTATTTGTATTGATTATTCTATTACTTAATACATATAGAATAACTACAAATGCAAATCAGAACAACATGATCGATTTCACTAGTTATTATACACTGCAAAAACTCAAAATCTCAAGAATATTTGTCTTATTTCTAGTTAAAATGTCTAATTTTTAGTAAAAAAAATCTCATTACATTTAAGACAAGACTCAAAAACAACCATTTTCACCTGTTTCAAGTAGATTTTCACTTAAAATAAGTGGAAAAATCTGCCAGTGGAACAAGATTTTTTTTGCTTGTAATGAGAAGATAAATCTTGTCCCACTGGCAGATTTTCCTACTTATTTCAAGTGAAAATTTACTTGAAAATGGTCAAATAACAAGTTATTTTTCTGGTGATGACTCTTGTTTTAACTGTAATGAGATTTTTTGACTAAAAATGAGACATTTTAACTAGAAATAAGACAAATATAATAAGACTTTGAGTTTTTGCAGTGAGCGAGACTGCATTTGAAAAAGTTCCAATTTTCTTGACCACACAGATAAGCTACATAAACTTCTGTGATGAGTATTTGCTGGACGTGTTGATTGATACTCTAGTTAAGTTCTGTGACTCGTAACCTTGCCACACCTTAGCTTCGACTGAATTGACGCCACTGCGTGTCGCTCTCAGGATAACACACTTCACCTCATCCATCTAGTTTGACCCATCTGCTCTGGACATTGACGCTTTCATCGTTGGTATAGAACATGTAAGTTATCAACACCTCAGCCCCAAATCTCCACTCCCAGCGTGTCACCTCATTCCTGAGCCCCAAGTTATTTTTAACATCACTTGATGAAGTCTTTGATATCAGGCGTGAGGCCAGCAGGGAGAAGGAGATGGAGGCGGAGGAAAGACATTTACATATGCTTGTTTAATGCCATCCATTAGGAAAAAGGCCTCACACATCGCCGCTTGGGCCTTTTTGCAGGCTATACGGCGAAATCAGACCAAGACAACATCGCCATCTGCAGGACATCGATGCTTTGAACCGAAGAAAAAAAAAAAGTTCTGCTACATTTCTGTGCGACCAAGACAATAAAATAACCACAAAATAGGAGTAAGCTTTCATTGTGGAACGCTGGAGCTGGAGGTATGTGTGGCACAAGTGGAGGGGAAGCCAACACATATATTTTTCTTCTTGACTTCCTTTGCTGCAGGTGGCACTCTTGACTCCTGTTCACGGCCATGGTAAGAGCTGGATAATGGCCTTGTTTGTTTAGCCAGCGGTGCTGACGCCCACCCACAGGTGCCAAAGGTACAGTGAGTACTGTCCCAGCTGTTTGCAAGCCCACAGCAGCCTCTGCACTGCTTGGCTTCACCCTGCTTAACTGCCTGATCTCACAGGAAGGCAGGAAGTGGTTGAGTTACCCAGCAGCAAATTTGAGGTTTATAAAGGGAGAAAGTTGTAAAAAAAAAAAAAAAAAAAAAAAAAGAAAGAAAAGGAAAAAAGAATCCAAGTGGATTTTCTTTTAACTCAGCCATAGGGAAAGAGTTGGAAGCTATGGCCAAATATGTCATTCATTTTTTATCACAATGATAGAGCTTCTCGTAGCGCGCCAGTGATGGTACGGCATCTGACATCACTTTTAACAGAGAGTAAAAGGTGTTTCAGTATCATAGAAGCATGATTGTCTTGTAAAGCTGGAGTTATTACGCTATTAATCTGTCGTTACCTGTTTCACACCAGGGAGCCACCCACAGCGACCACAAGCAGGTAGTACATGCTTACTGCGCTTATGTCCTTTTTGATGTCAGTCTCTGGTCTCTGGCAAGATACTCTATTTTCTTCTCTCTCTGTAGACAGAAAAAAAAGCAGTGAGAGGATGGGGCAAGATATACCTTGTTTAGGTTTACCACCTTTCAGAAATAGAAATAAGGGACGCCCTGATTTCAGCAGCGCAGGAGCCAAAAAAAAGCCCCAAAACTTCTAAACTGAATAAAAATGTGTTTATTTTATATGAAAAAACAAAATGCTTTGATTTAAAGTTTAAAGTGCTTTAATAGCATTGAACTTGCATGACTGTACAGACAGACAACCATACTAGCAGCTGAAATATCCTCCTATTCTATGTATGTCCACATCAGCCAAGGTGTAGAATATAGCTACAGGTGAAGAATATGGTGTAAAAGTTAATTTATTTCAATAATTCAACTAGAATATGGTGTAAAAGTTAATTTATTTCAATAATTCAACTAGAATATGGTGTAAAAGTTAATTTATTTCAATAATTCAACTAGAATATGGTGTAAAGGTTAATTTATTTCAATAATTCAACTAGAATATGGTGTAAAAGTTAATTTATTTCAATAATTCAACTAGAATATGGTGTAAAAGTTAATTTATTTCAATAATTCAACTAGAATATGGTGTAAAGGTTAATTTATTTCAATAATTCAACTAGAATATGGTGTAAAAGTTAATTTATTTCAATAATTCAACTAGAATATGGTGTAAAAGTTAACTTATTTCAATAATTCAACTAGAATATGGTGTAAAAGTTAACTTATTTCAATAATTCAACTAGAATATGGTATAAAAGTTAATTTATTTCAATAATTCAACTAGAATATGGTGTAAAAGTTAATTTATTTCAATAATTCAACTAGAATATGGTGTAAAAGTTAACTTATTTCAATAATTCAACTAGAATATGGTGTAAAAGTTAATGAAAATACGGTACAAATCGTGTCCCGTATTAGTTCAATACGGGACGCAACATTTTTTTCTCAAATAAAGGACAATTCCGTATTTTACGGGACGGGTGGCAACCCTAACCTTGTTATCACCAGCACAATAAGGCTCAGTTCCCACTCAACCAAGGCACATTTTGGGGAAAAATTTCAATCAAAGCAGTGTGAAGAACAGAAAGAAATAAAAGTCTTTTTAAATCAGTTCCTCTCTCCGGTAAATTCCGGCCTTGCATTTTTAATTTCCTCTCCTTCATACAATGTTATTCAGTGGCATCCAAGGCAAACAGGAGCCCCTGCAGCCCTGCATAGCTCTGCAGGACAAACTGCCCTCTCATGCAGTCGCAACCTGTCAGGAGCACAGAGGCGTGACTGAAAAAAAAACACATTCCTTGATGTTGAGCTGAGAGGTGTGTGAGGTGGAAGGGGGAAACGGAAAAAGGAAAAAAAAAAAAGAGCAAATAGCAACCAAACCACCGAGCGTAGATTTAATCTGCACGAGTGGTTAAGCGGCTATGTTTACTTCATAAGTGGTTGGAGATAGACTAAATCGGAACAGTGATAACAGTTGTTGGCAATTTTCTTAACACTGGGCACTTAAAAATCTCAATTCAGTACAGCTCCTATAACATAATAATATACATGCCTTGTCAAATCCTGCATTCGTGGACTTTTGCATGCAGTATTTCATGGCAATAATAGTGCAATTACATGCTAAGAAGAGAATGTGCATACATAAACATGCTTAGTCCATGCCTGAGGAAACCGTCTAAGCTTCTCTAACCACTACAAAGAGACAGAGTTGGCTGCTGAAATAGCAGCAAAAGCCCGTTAGCCTGTTAGTATAATAGCATTTGTTAGCATTAGATATCTAAATACCATCTGAAAACCATGGCTCATTCTGAATAAGCAGGATCTTGTAGCGATGTAATGTTTGAAAAAGCTTTTATATCCAACACGGTGTGTTAGTCCCATAGCCATACATCTCCTGTTTGCAGTCAACCCCGATAAGTTTCATGTAGATGCATATCAAGCCTGACGCAGATCTTGGTTTATTTTATCTAAACATGTCAGGATTAACATTATGCTGGATCAATATGCGGGGCCAAGGCTGGGGATGATCTTCAATCCCATCAAAACAGAAGAAATCTGCCAATAGAGGTCTGACACCATGCCCACACCACCTATATTCACTCGTGCAGCAACAACTATCACTAGAGCCATCATTAGGGGTGTAACGATACACTAATCTCACGATACGGTACGATACACGATATTGAGGTCACGATAACGATACGATATTATAGCAGTATTTTTTTAACAACCTTGAATGAGGAACATATGACTGGAAAAAAGTTTGTAATGCTTTATAACTGTTTAAGTTTTAAAGAGCAAGCCAGGCCAACCATTTTCCACAAACTGAATTAAAAGTAAATGTCAAGGGGGCACGGTGGCGCAGCAGGTAGTGCGGCCGTCTCACAGCAAGAAGGTCCTGGGTTCGATTCCCGCCGGGGACGCTGTGGGCGCTGAAGTGCGTGTTAGTTCTCCCATGACTTCAGTGCCCACACCCTGGGTGGGGTTGGCGAAAGGATCTTTCTGTGTGGAGTTTGCATGTTCTCCCCGTGTTCCCTTGGGTAGCTAATGGGAGCTACCCTCACAAAAACATGCAACAGTCCTGGGCTATACATGCCCCCTCTGGCCAACCGGGGCGCCAGATGGGGTGGGGAGGATCTGGCCGGAATAACGTGATCCTTCCACGCGCTACGTTCGGCTGGAGAATCCTCACCCTGTCTGGTGAAAAGAAGCGGTCCATCACTCCTCAGGATAAGAAGGAGACCTGAGCTCAGTGTAGGGCCCTCCTTGGGTTGGCAGAGGGGAGCAATGCCCAGGACTGTCTAGGTATGAGCACTGGGTGATGAAATGGGTAAAAAATCGGGGATATTTAAAAAAAAAAAAAAGTAAATGTCAGGTTTGCATTCAATTTTATATAGCCTACATACAATTTTACATCATAAAAAAGATTGATTCATGCTCACCTTATAAGTGTAAGAGGGGATTTATTTTTGTTAAGAAGGTTATTTTGGTAATTCAGGGTTCAATATTTTATAAATTTATTCTTCATATTCTGATGTAAATCAGGGACTATAATGACACTAGTCAGTTTATCTGTAGTGATTAGTCTGTTTTAGATTGGGCGGAGTGATACGCCACAGTACGGCAATAGGTGCTGTGTTGATGCTCTAAAATCCTACACTGTTGAGTGACATTAAAGTACACTGGAACTCAGCAGAAGTTGTCCCCGTGTTTATCCTGCTCACGACCCCAAAAAGTTTTAATTTAAAGGCTTAACTTAAAAGTTCAGAGCTCAAAACCCAGCAAGAGTCCCGTGATCGGGACCAAAACGGTACTAGTTTCTTCTGAGCGGAGTAAGATTTTGGTCCGCAGGTCGAGGCGCGGTCGGCACAAATACGCTGCGCGTTACTAGTCAACACAACATAGGCTATTAATATTAATAATCCAATATCGCGATACACTTTGTCATCTCCACGACACGTATTGTGACGTTTTTGTATTGCGAAATTTTGTGGCACGATATATTGTTACACCCCTAGCCATCATTCACATACCTGGTGAGTGTTGAAGACAACACCACTGACAATGAGGTCCAGAATCCGAATCCAGCAAGCATCAGCTTCTTTTGGGAGACTTAGACCCCGGGTCTTTCCAAACAAGAACCTACATCTCCACATAAAGCTGTGTGTCTACCAGGTGGCCTGCATTACCAGCCTACAGCTGCGACGCCTGGGTAATTTATAACTGGAACAGTTCAACACACACTGGCTTCAGTGCATCCTGGGGATCACTCGGCGTGACCGCGTACCTCACACTGAAATACTCATCAGGTTGTAAAATCATTGAAGCAATAATCATCCAACACTGATGGCTGGGGCATGTCATGAGGAGGCTCTGTAATGCTTTGCCTCTGGGCAGATACAGCCAGGACAATGCTCTGCTGGGGGGGCAGAAGAAGTGCTGCAAATGCCGCCTGTAAAGCAGTGCTAGAGAAGAGCAGGGGTGTCAAAAGTCAGAGCCGCCGCAAGGGGTGTGCGAACCGTGCGACCGCACGGGGCCTCGCGCCCCAAGGGGCCTCGCGCTATGGGCCGTTTTTGAAAAAAAAAAAAAAAAAAAAATTTTTTTTTTTTTTTTTTCGTTTTTTGTTTTCGTTTTTTCCCTTATAAATATCAACAGTCACATTCCATTACAGACCTAAATGTGTACTAGTCTGTGCATATCAATAAATATATGTGCAATGATGCGCGTGTCTGTTGTTCAATACAACTGATCAGACCAAGCGCATTGACACAAGCTGCTCTGATCCAGACGGGTGGAGTTGGAACAAACTGTCACACAATGTCGAGAGAACGAGACAGATTCAGGAAATTTCCATCAGGGGATGAAAAAAGAAAAAAACTAAAGAAAATGGAAGAGTTTAATGCCTCTCTGAAAGGCTCGTTTGATAAATAAATTTGTCACAAAAATCACCAATCCGACCGGGTCTCAAGCAGCCGTGGGGCCCCGCGTCGAGGCAAGTCAAATGATGATGAGGCAGGGGAAGGTATCCAGTATTTTGCTAATTGGAGAGTTAAAATTGCGCATATAGACACCCGATCCGACCCAAAAAACCCAAAAATTTTGCGCGCGCTCGCTGCGCTCACGCGCGAGGGCCCCCCCAGGCCATTTCGCACAGGGCCTCGCAAATCTCCCAGACGGCTCTGTCAAAAGTATTCACATTCATTACTCAGGTAGAAGTATAGATACTAGAGTTTAAGAATACTCCTGTAGAAGTTGAAGTATCAACTCAAGTTTTTTACTCAAGTAAAAGTAGAAAAGTACTGGTTTCAAAACTACTTCAAGTATAAAAGTAAAAGTAATGTAAGGGGGAAAAAAGCCATTAAGGACAAAAGCCATTGAAAATGAATGCATCTTAGTATAATGCAAATATATTAAAGAACCATATATGTGTACTATTGAGCATTAACATGTGTTTCAGAGAGCAGGAGATATGATGACTAGTTTCCTATAAGTATTGTAATGGTGCAAAAAGTCAAACTTCAGAGGCAGTTTATCATTTATCCTAACCTTTATTGGAATGTACATCCAAGTTTAGTTGCAGGAATCTGAGGGAACGGATGTAAGAACAAAACTGGACAAGAACATCTGAAACAACCACAACCAAATTCACTCTATCCGGATGGAGCAATTTAACTGGATAGTTTTTTTTAAAGGCCGAAATGAAATAGAGTAACGGGGCTGTTTTTAAAATGTAAGGAGTAAAAAGTACAGATAATTGCGTGAAAATGTAAGGAGTAAAAGTAAAAAGTCGTCTGAAAAATAATTACTCCAGTGAAGTATAGATAACCAAAATCTCTACTTAAGTAAGGTAATGAAGTATTTGTACTTTGTTACTTCACACCTCTGGAGAAGAGTAACATCAAGGTTGGAGACCTCAGGCTCCTGACCGCAACAGCTGCCGGTAGTCGTGCTCAGTCGGGGCCCAAGTACTGTAGAAGGACAGGACAGCCAGGAGACGATAACACCACCCCCACATGTGCATGCTTCACCTGCAATAGGACCTGTGGGTCCAGGATAAGCATCAGAAAACCCATTAAAGACAGAAGTAGATGTCATCATCCGACCTGACGGGCAACCAAGCAGTCAATGTGCTGCAGCGATACGCAAGTGTGAAAGTGTTTCACGAACACAGTATCTGCTTTTGTCATCAAGCCTACTGTAGGACTGTTTTACAGACACATTGAGGAAGTTTCAAGGATGAAAGATAAGAGGTCTCAGTTTTTTGCTGGGGGTTTTTTCACATGCACCTGGTTTTTGCATCTAGACAGGTTTTGCACGTCTGTACGACCCACACAGACGGCGCAGGCAGGATTCTAACTTCTTGTCACATTTACCCCAGAATAGAACATAATCATGTCATAAGCTTTGGGCTATAACACATATAAAACAAACACGGATACAATATTCAAACTTCAAAAAAGAGTAATAAGAATTGTAAATAAAGCGGCCTTTAGAGAATCAACAAACCCACTCTTCATCAAACTGAGAACACTCAAATTCAAGGATCTGGTCGACTTCAAAACTATACAAATCATGCACAAAGCAAATCATCATCAGTTGCCAAAAGACATCCAGAAGTTGTTTCAAATAAAAGAAAATAAACACAAACTCAGTGGAATATGCAATTTTAAAAAACAGCATGTACGAACAAACATCAAAACCCATTGTGTATCAGTGAAGGGAGTTAATCTGTGGAACAACTGTAAAGATGAAATGAAATCATGCAATTCACTAAGTAAGTTTAAACAAATCTTTAAAATCAATACTCTTTATGGATACCAAACGGAAATGGACACATGAACTGACAGCCAGTGACCAAAGTGCCTTGCTCAGCTGAACCACTTTTTCTTTTCTTTTATGCTTTTCTTTTAGAAGTTCTGTGAAATGAAGTAATGGTAAAAACAGAACATTAGAAGGGGTAGGACTAGAAAGGTTTTTTGAAACTTCATCCTACACCCTTTCAAACAGGAAATATTTATCTACATATAGATTTGTCTCTTTAATTTGCTTTGTTTTGCTTATGTTTTTTTTTGTTTTTTCGGTATATACATTTTATGTATTCTGATTATTTTTTTGTTTTTGTTTTAACCTGTTTGAATAAATAATTAAACGAAACGAATAAAGCCACATTGTTCTTGAGGGTGGGAGACCCTGATGTGATTCCAGCAGGCCCAGCTGACCTCTGCTTCCTCGCCCTGCAGAACTGCACCAGCCCGTCCTCTTTGCTGGCTCTCAGCCTACGCAAACGTTTTAACTCTTACAGACAAAAACAAAGCCGTTTCGCCTTTCGCGCCCCTCATTTCTCCCAGTTCTACTTTTTTTTTGTACCTTTTTCTTTTTATAAAGCATTGAGGCGACATGTTTCTCCTGACTTTTTCCCCTTTTTGCAATTTTATGCTTCTGTTGCAAAATTGTAGCAAATTTCCTCCAAACACCCTCTCCATCTTTCTGCTCCAGTGTTGATTATTTAGCTTTTTGTCTGTTCTGTTTCCTCCCAAATGTGTTATTCATCCTGCTCCCAGTGTCTCCAGGCACACTTCAGAAAGGGATATAAAATAAACAGTAGTGTTTTCGCCCATCACTAGGCCTCGGCTCCGTATACCTGTAACAATAAACAGCTGGGTTTCTGGGCTTGTTTATACTCATCTCTAGCCATTTGAGGACAGAAGCACAACAGGAACTAGACTGTGTATATAGATTTGGTAGACAGACGCCCACTATGAAGCACTGGGTTGGTGGATGCTACTAGACCATGGTAAAGCGGAGGCTGCCAGCTGCTAGTGTGCAAACTAGCTGGCAGAGGTGCAGTTTACCTTGGAATGACATCAACCATCTGCATTTTATGTGGACTAAATTACCAGTTTGATTTCATGCAAGTGAAACAAACCCGTTCTACATATATGGAGAGGGTTTCTGGTTTTTTGTGACATTGTGTATTTGTGTAAATTGGTGTAAAAGAGGAGCAGACAGGAGCAGAAATGCAAAAGTAGGAAATAGGCAGAACGTGGTGGTTCTGCAGGACTTAAAAGGTCAGTTCCATTTTTTCTCCTGAATCTTTTTTTCAAACCTTTTTGGAGAATATCACCGGTAACAAATAGAATCAAAATATTTGCATCAAATAAAAAAATACCACAAGGGTAACTGCTCATTTTTACGGAAGAGTATTAGGGCCAGGCAGGAGAAAAATAAAAATAATATTTTAGAGGAGGAAGATTTTTTTGTCATTATGCACTTCGAGAAAAAAGTCGAAATGTCGAGATTAATGTTGAAATAGAATTTCGAGAAAAAAGTCCAAATGTTGAGAAAAGTCAAAATTTCGTGAATAAAGTCGAAATGTTGAGAAAAAAGTCGAAATGTCGAGAAAAAGTCGAAATGTTGAGGAAAAAAGTAGAAATTTTAAGAAAAAAGTCAAAATGTAGAGAAAAAAGTTGAAAAGTCGAGATTAATGTTGAAGTACAATTTCGAGAAAAAAGTCGAAATGTCGAGAAAAAAGGCGAAATTTCGACTTTATTCACGAAATTTCGACTTTTTTCTCGAAGTTGTATTTCAACATTAATCTCGACATTTCGACTTTTTTCTCCACATTTCGTCTTTTTTCTCGAAGTGCACAATAAAAAAAAATCTTCCATTCAAATTTTTTTTCTCTTGCCTGGCCCTAATACTCTTCCGTACATTTTAAACTGAGATGCTTCATCCTCATTTGAAAATCATTTACTCACTTTGAATCAGATGCCACCAACTTTATATTTCAGAAGATTTGAAAGAATCCATGATTACCATCCCTTCCTTAACTATATTCTGGAAAAGAAGAGATCAGCTCTTGTTAGTTGAAATCAGTTCTTGTCTAATATATGAATAAGCTATTCAGCTCTCATGAAATTCTTTTTAGTTTAAGCACATTTTTCATTTCATTCTGCATCAAATGTTTTTCTTGGGTAGTAGTTAAGTACTGCAGACAGGAATATAAGCACTTTTGCATTTCTTCATGCTCTGAAGCCTGTGCAGAATGCGCATTGGCATGGTCTCTGAAGGAAGACTATGGCAGCTGCAAACAGTGCAGAGTACCAATCAGATTACTGACCTGATGTCAATTAGACTAACTGGATTTTTTTATAGCAATAATGTATTTCATATGATAACGTGACTAATTTACCTATGAAAAAGAAAACGGAGCAAAAATGCAAAGCAGTGTGTGAAAAATCAAAAGCACTTGATAATTTGACCATACAGAATCTTCCTGAGGTTTTCTGTACGATGTCGTCACATTTCTGGGAGTTAATTCTGTCCAGAGTTTCTCTGAACTGTTGCTTCAATACATGAAACGTTTTCATTTACTATTTTATATACTGATCTGTATGTCTAGCCACATGAGGGTGGTCACTGTCCTGCGGCCTGACCAAATTTCCACCAGTATTTAACCGTGACACACAGACGGTGTCACATTTGACCCTGGGATACTTTTTATATCCAGGGAATTTCATGGTGGAGTCAGTAATGACTGCGAGACACCCACGTCCTGTGCCCGCAAAACACTCTCAACTCATTTCCCATTCGCACTTCTGTTTCACACTGCCGTCACATTTCCATGACTCCTACATTTACGCGACGGATAACTATCGCAGAGGAAAATCTGTAATGAAACATCTCTGAGTCAAACAAACAATCAGATATTGCAAAAACCTTTTTACGCCTTCAAGAGGTGGTTTTTCGGACGTGTGCATATTAATCCACTTCATCGGTCTCTTGCGCATTTGTGCGTCTCCGACGGCACTGGGTGTGACGTCATCAGTCGATCTAAAGTCGTCAAAAAGACTAGTTTCCAGCTGTTTTTGGCCAGAGCTGGGTAGAGTAGCCAAAAATTGTACTCAAGTAAAAGTACTGTTACTTCAGAATAATATGACTCAAGTAGAAGTAAAAAATAGTCATCCAAATAATTACTTGAGTAGAAGTAAAAAAGTACTTAGTGAAAAAACTACTCAAGTACTGAGTAACTGTTGAGTAACGGCTGTTTTATTTTTTTAACACAACCATTCAAACAGATAAAAGTACAAAATAATCATCTTCAGGCAAATTAAATCAATAAAATAAATTAAAATGAATAAAAAATAAAAAATTGCTTTAAATTAAAATAATCTTAAAGTGAATTCAAGTACTTTAATAAATAATAAAATAAATAAAATAATAATAGAATAAAAATAAATTAAGCACAAGTAGCACAAAATGTCAAGCCTTTGTACTTTTATTTTTTAACCAGGCAGAACTAGAACAAGCCCATGAACTCATAGAAACTCTGTGTGTGTTTGAGTCTGTGTAAATATGACAAAACATGCAAAAACAAACATTTTTCCCAAACGATCACCAGTGATGTCATGAGATTTACCCGTACGCGGATAAAAGGGATAAAAGAAAAGTAACGAGCTCAACGTAGCCTAATGTAGCGGAGTAAGGGTAACAGTTTCTTCTTCACAAATCTACTCAAGTAAAAGTAAAAAGTATAGTGATTCAAAACTACTCCTAAAAGTACAAAATTTCCCAAAACTTACTCAAGTAAATGTAACAGAGTAAATGTAACTCGTTACTACCCACGTCTTTTGGCCTCATTAAAACCACCTAGTTTGGCTATAACAATTACTTAATCACTATGCATTAGAGCATTACATGATGGCTTTGCCTTTAGATAATCATTTGAATGATCATCCTGTGTTGATTAGTGGCAGTCGCTTTAATTAGTCAAAGACTAAAGATGTTTATGTCCATCGTCTTCATAGTAGAGATAGTTGTTTTGAAAATAAGTTTCTAAGGAAGAGATATGGAAAAAGAACTCAGAGTTACGCTCGTTTAGTTTATATATTTATTTAGTTATTTCATTTTCTGTGTATTTTATATTTGTACCTATACGCCAGCATGAGGGTGGACAGTAAAGAAATCATTTCATAGCACAGAGAACTTGCTTTCCTGCTGTAAATGACAATAAACATCTTGAATCTTGACTCTAAATAGAAAAACCCCAGTCAGTGGAAACAACAACCCCCTGCACCGGTGCCTTTTATTGCAAATTGACATTTTCGCTTTTGTTTTGTAAAAAAGTGTAGTGGGTATCCACCGTGCGTCTTATGGCCAGACATTCCCACTTTAGTATGGTTGTAGAAGCGCCTACACGGTTGTGCTGAGTAGGGCTGGGGATCGATTCAAATGTCAAGAATCGATTCGATTCCGATTCTTAAGATTCAGAATCGATTATCAAGATTTGATTCGATCCGATTCGATTCCGATATTGATTTGGGTTAGTGTTATTAAAACTCTTTTTTCAGCTGTTGCATGAATTATATGACTGTAGTTATGCAAAATATTACTACTAGTATTATATTGAGATTAAACAGCAAGTATTGCAGCTAATGATGCTGTAAGGACCAATCAGCTCCCAGAATGCTGATAGAACTGCTTTCAGAAACATCATGTGGATCAGAATTACCAAACACATCCAGGGAGGAAACAGAGACGGATGAAATCGGTTTTATTTTTTCCCACATTCCGTTTTCATTTGTTCCATTTTTCGGTCTATTTTGGTTTTTAATTTTTGAGCATTTGGCTTTTAGCATTTTTTGCAAATGTAACCCCAAGACAGTATATAAAGTAATGAAATATAGACAATTTATGCAAATATAACCTAACACTTTAATGTTTTCATACCTTTAAACAGATCTTTAGACATATGAATCGATTTTTAGGAATTAATATGAGAATCGATTTAGAATTGGGAACTCGATTTTTTTCAACCCAGGCCTAGTGCTGAGAAGATGCTTTCTTCTGGCAACCTTTCCAAACAAGCCATACTGCTGCAGAGTTTTCCTTCCAAGTAGTCATGAACTTTCAAATGTGACATTGTAAGTGAGGCCTCGGGGGTCTGAAAAGTAGCTTTTGTGTTTCTATGTAAGTGGCATGATCTGATCACGGGGTGAACCTGCTGCGGCGGAACATTGCCAACTGCTCTGAATGTTTTCCACCGTTGAATATTCAGTAAAAGGATGACCTCCACATTGTTTGCTCTTATAACTAGGGGTGGGCAAAAATATCGATATGGCAATATATCGCGATACTTTTCCAGCCGATTCAATATCGATATTCAAAATTTGAATATCGATTTTTTTTTTTTTTTTATCCCCGATTTTTTTCCCATTATATCCCCCAGTGCTCCTACCTAAGTGACAGTCCTGGGCATTGCCACTCTCTACCAACCCTGGGAGGGCCCTGCACTGAGCTCAGGTTTTATTTCACGTTTTATTTCATTTTATAATTTATTTTTTATATAACACAATTGCCTGTCCTTAAAAAATGAAAAATAATGGACAGAGGTTTATTTATTTATGGATTTATATCTATACTGACTGATCACTGTGCCTGTCCTTGGTTTTAGTACCATCTTTATTGTGTTTATTATCATTTGCCACATAATTAAAGCAACCTCATACTAAATTTAATGTTAATTTCCTGTATTTTATGTAAATAATATGAAAAACATATACAAATATGTTGTAACTTTAGCTTGTATAGTTATAATAAAACATTGTTTTGACTCAGTTTGTCCCATGAATTGTCACTATAATCTGATGAACGTGCAACTCGGATTTTAAAATCCATCACTATCATCTGATGTACATATATACAACTTGGATTTTAAGATGTGTAATGCATTTATAAATTTTTGGTGAACTATGTAGAATATAATAATCGGGATATCGCATAATCGGGATATCGCAATGTGTATCGTATCGTGGCTCAAGTATCGTGATGCGTATCGTATCGTGAGGTCCTTCCCAATACCCACCCCTACTTATAACCATTCCCACACTTATGAGGGGCAACAATTGTTTCAAATTTCTGATGTCGTCCCTATTTGGCATTGGATTAACGCACACTGGGCTAGTGTATTTTGTATTTTTGTATTTATTTCCATCTGAGGTTATATTTACATAAATAGTTTAGTGGGAGAACACAGATAAATCTTGTTACGGCTCTGACTCGGTTCACACACAACCGCCATAGTTAATTCATATACTGCCGGCAGTTAAACTTTCACAAGTGCTCTTTACCACCGTGTCCGCACACAAGATGCTGGACAGATGCACTGAATGCAGTGGACATGTAAATTAAAAGTCTTGAATATCCTAAAGTCCTCTTGGGGAAACAAACTTTACCAGCTCAGACGGTCCCTGCATGAATGTTGTTCGGTCATTCTCCAGCCAACTCTGCAGCTCTGATTTGTTTTCCAGAAGGATGTGGGACTCGCGAGTGTGGCGGCTGCTTAAAATAAAGTGACAATTTTTAATGGGGTTTCAAACCTCAGCGAGTCATTGCATCCTGCCAAGCCCCTCGCGATGGCACCGACCCAAACCTCAGTTTTATCAGACGGGACACGAAGGCGGGAGCTTGTTCTCCCGGCCCAGATCCATTAGGAGGCCTGGATGTAGTCAACCGTTTTTTACCGAGTTAGCGTTAGCCGTCAGCAGCAGGTTTTCATAATAAGCGCCATACGTGTGCGTCTGTGACAAACTAAAACCAGGCCTTTGAGGTGAATTCTCCCCTAACAGACAATGGCATTAGAAAATCCTATAAATCCCAGTCAAACCTGGGCAAAGCCGTTTCCCTGATGAGGATAAAATCCTGATGAAAAACATGCTGTGAAGGTTTTCACTTTTGTGTAATGTGTGCAATCATACTTCATCAGTTTAGTGTGTCAGTTCAGTCTACACTCACTTGCTGAAAGAGGTGTTAAGTCACACACACACACACACACACCCACTCACGTACACACATATATTCAGGGAACTTGGAGACCAACGTAACTGTCTGTCTGGGCGCAGCATTCCTGAACAGTTTTGCAAATTTCACAGCAATTTTCGTGAGTCAACAGGTCGTAAGTAATCATAATGAGCACCTTAATGTTTTCACACGAACCAGAGCGCCCCGTTGTGGTTTTGTCCCTTTGCCATTTGATCCTTTTAATCATCTCCAAGCTATTTAAACTGTACACAGGAGCTGAAGGCTCCTACAAATCCCCAGAGGAGGCCCACCACCCCCGTGTTTATGGTACACTGTCATTTAAACGCTGTGTCAACAGAGATCAGATTCCTGTATCTTTTTTATTTATTTATTTATTAAGGCTGGTAGCGTACCACAAAATTGGACACTGCGTTGAGAGTGTGCCACAGCCTCAAGCAGTGAGCAGGCATGTTATGCATGTTAGGATACTCCACTTTTCATAGGTACCTGGACAGGTTAGATGCTCGTGGTTGCAGAGGTGTCAAGTAACACCAAAAGTAAAAGTACAAATACTTTGTTACCTTACTTAAGTAGAAATTTTGGTTATCTATACTTCACTGGAGTAATTCTTTTTCAGACGACTTTTTACTTTCACTCCTTACATTTTCACGCAATTATCTGTACTTTTTACTCCTTGCATTTTAAAAACAGCCTCGTTACTCTATTTCATTTCGGCCTTTAAAAAAAAACTATCCAGTTAAATTGCTCCATCCGGATAGAGTGAATTTGGTTGTGGTTGTTTCAGATGTTCTTGTCCAGTTTTGTTCTTACATCCGTTGCCCTCAGATTCCTGCAACTAAACTTGGACGTACATTCCAATAAAGGTTAGGATAAATGATAACATGCCTCTGAAGTTTGACTTTTTGCACCATTACAATACTTATAGGCAACTAGTCATCATATCTCCTGCTCTCTGAAACACATGTTAATGCTTAATAGTGCACATACGGTATATGGTTCTTTAATATATTTGCATTATACTAAGATGCATTCATTTTCAATGGCTTTTGTCCTTAATGGCTTTTTCCCCCTTAAATTACTTTTACTTTTATACTTTAAAGGAGCCGTCTGTAAGAAATGGCCAAAACTGGTACTGCAGTCACTTTCAAAATACTGTTGATCGGCGTGTACCCTCCCCCTCCTCCCCCCGACCAGAGGTTGCCAGGTAGGCTGCAGAATGCAGCAGGAACGTAGGCTGCCATGGCTGCGATAATTAGAGCCGAGCTGGCAACCCGGATGCCGAAACAATACTGACTTGGTGATTGGGAGATAGGTGGAGGGTGGAGCTTCAGAAACAATACTGACTTGGTGATTGGGAGATAGGTGGAGGGTGGAGCTTCAGAAACAATACTGACTTGGTGATTGGGAGATAGGTGGAGGGTGGAGCTTCAGAAACAATACTGACTTGGTGATTGGGAGATAGGTGGAGGGTGGAGCTTCAGAAACAATACTGACTTGGTGATTGGGAGATAGGTGGAGGGTGGAGCTTCAGAAACAATACTGACTTGGTGATTGGGAGATAGGTGGAGGGTGGAGCTTCAGAAACAATACTGACTTGGTGATTGGGAGATAGGTGGAGGGTGGAGCTTCAGGCCAAAACAAAAAATGACAACATAAACATCAGTTGAGGGCTGCAACTCCTCTTTTTAAACTGGAATATCCTGGCTTGAGTGCTGTTGTCAGTGACATAAGTATTTGAAATGAACATGATTTTTAAATGTCTGTTGACATATCGGGGTCATTTTATGATTTGTTTTATTATTGCTCTTACATACAGCTCCTTTAAGTAGTTTTGAAACCAGTACTTTTATACTTTTACTTGAGTAAAAAACTTGAGTTGATACTTCAACTTCTACAGGAGTATTTTTAAACTGTAGTATCTATACTTCTACCTGAGTAATGAATGTGAATACTTTTGACACCTCTGCGTGGTTGTCATAGCTGCAAATGATGTGAACAACAGCTTCAGTGTGAATGGACGGGCTGTTGATGCTGTACTCTAAAAACTCCACCTGCTGCACAGATATTCCCATCTATGAATGAGATTTAAGGAAAAAAATGTAGCCTCTAGTTACTTAATCAGATCCATAAGAAAAAATGTAAGCCACTGTTGTTTGGTTTCCACACCTTTGATCCTCCGGCACCTCCAGCAACCTCAGCCGTCACAGTGAAAACATAATTTAGTGGATAATGATTGTCGTCTCTGACGGAACACAAAATACTATCATTCGAATAAGAAAAGTATCACCTAAATTAAAGAAAATAAAGATGCAGATGTCTGACATGCAACGGCGCTGATGGAAAGCACAAGTGTTCCCAGACACATGTACACTGACACCACACATGCGGTGGCTGTGAGAGTACGTTTTGTGTGCACACACCACCGTCAGGGCTGAAGTGATTAAACAAATACCCCCTTTGTGCACAGCAGCCCTGATTGAGCTGAGCAGCATGAACCCCCTGTGAAAAAAAGAAATGTAGGAAAATGCTGCCGGTGGTGCCAAAATTCACTCATGTCGTTAGAGCAGGTTTCTGATCGCAGCAGTTTTAACTCTGTTACAGCAGAACAACATTTATCATACCTCTCTTGAACATTTGTGTTTTTCAACAAGGTAATGTGAGTGATTATTCATGTGAAAAATAAATAATGAAACTTTAATGTTGACATTAATACATTTCAGCAGGAGAGGAGTTTTGGCCTGAAATAGACCGTCACCGAAAGATGCTAAATGTCCCAACATTTTGCAAAAAGATGTCTTGATTCCTTGCTTCTTGGCATTAAAGTTGCAATTGTATTGTTGAACGGGTGGTCAACTATTTTTTTTTTTTTTTTTTTTTCTCATTACACTTTAGCCTTTATGTTAAAAGAGCTGACTTCAGTAAAATCTGGTATTAAATAACTATATTGTGTTTTCTCTGAGTCAGAAACGTCACCAGAATACACGTGATCATGAGCAGTGAGTGACAACTCTTTGAGATGAGAAATGTTGCCCTCTAGTGGTCATGAAGTAACATTTCAATGATTGAGGGTTTGCTTTTATACCTTTTGTGGCTCATTAAAGATTAAAAATAAAATAAACTGATAATCTGAAAAATTGAAGAGGAAAGAAGTTTAAAAATGTGTTTTTTATTGGGGTAATTTTTTTAAAGCAACAAATAACAATATTTCTCTGCTTCCAACTTTGAATGTCTAAATATTTGCTGGTCATGTGAAATGGGACTGAGATTGAAATAGACATTTGCCATTTTTTTGTGAAAGCTGACTAAGTGACCTAAAATGAGAGAAACATAACTTGATAAGTCTGAAGCTGATATATGAATCTGAATGTACTACTATATGTGCAGAATTTATGGCATGTGTCAAATTCAGTTTAAAAACACTATTAATACCCATAGGGAAACTAATTAAATTGTATGCATGTGTAGTTTAATCTCAGTTTGTTTGCACTTTTAAGTCAATCTCACATTTTGATGAATTCATTCATTTGATTTTGACATCTAAGTTAATTGATTGTGGCAGCATGGTGGCTTAGCGGTTAGCACAGTTGCCTCACAGCAAGAAGTTCCTGGTTTGACTCCCGAGCCTCGCCGGAGTCTTTCTATGTGGAGTTGGCATGTTTTCTTCCTGCTTGGGTTCCCTCCGGGTCCTCCCACAGTCCAAAAACATGCATGTGAGGTTGATTGATGATTCCAAATTGTAGGTGTGGGTGTGTGTGTGTGTGTGTGTGTGTGTGTGTGTGTGTGTGTGTGTGTGTGTGTGTGTGTGTGTATGGTTGTTTGTCTGTACTGTGGCCCTGTGATAAACTGGCGAGCTGTCCAGGGTGAACCCCTTCCCTCCCCCTGTAATGAGCTGGGACAGGCTCCAGCAGACCCCCGGGACCCTGCACAGAATACATACGGGCATAGAAAATGAATGGAAGTTAATTAATTATGTTTCAGTTGTTGTGTGTGAAAGAAAATGTTATGCATCATGGTTTTGAAAACATTGACTCTAAGCTACTTATTTTAGCTGTTTTCTCTGCACTTGTGTGTGAAGAAAAAAATAAATAAAAATAAGTAAAATAGCTATATATTTAGGAAATGTACCGACTGGACTGAATAAACAGGACAGATACCTCTTACAAATACTGTTAGTAGCTAGTAAAAAAGCAATAACCAGGAAATGGCTGAGTAAAGAATCTCCTACAATCCTTGAATGGATTGAAATAGTTAATGACATCTACAACATGGAACGACTTTTTCTTTGAGACATGCTACCAAGAAAGGTGAAAAATACTGGGAAAAATGGAAGTCCTATTTGAACCTAAAATGATTTTTTGTATGTGTTTGGTAGAAGAAATATGCCATTGTTTTTGTATTTCCCCTCTGCACAAAAATAATGGACTTATGAGTTATGAAAGAATGGGCGACATCTTCCATCTTCCTACGGAACGCTTAGGATCTACAAGAAACAGAGTAAAGGATCTAAAATCCTCTAGCACCCCAACCTGCACACATGGACACTAAGGACCCAATATATTTTGATAAAAATGTAACCCGGACCCATTCAATCTTGTTTCTACAATATGCATTTCTATACACCTGTGATGACCCTGTCTGTCTTATGTTTTGTTTTTGTTGAAAAACTAAATAAAAATAAAATATAAAAAAAATTTAAAAAATAAAATAAGTAAAATAAATAGCAAAAATGCAGGAACAAATCAAGTACAACTTGAAAAGTAAGTCATTAACTGTAATGACTTTACTGTACTTTAACATTTATGTAAGCAAAGTAGAAAAGAAAATTATCATTCTGTAAATGACTAGCCAAAGGAAAGATAATTCAATATTAAATGTGAACATAGTATTGGACAGTGTTTATATGTGGGACATATGGGTAAAAGGTGGGGTGCAAATATGGGTCCATGTGGGTTTGTTCTCAGGTTCTTCCCAGATTGACCATCGTCTCTGACCTGGATTCACCTAACTTTAAGGTCTAGCCCAGTTGATTAATTGATTTAAAGGTTAAAGGACAGGACTTCCCAACTCTGTTTGATCCCAGTTTACAGAGCCTGGGCTCTATGTGAATACTTTTTTTTCCTTTTTTGAGAATGGATCACCTTTAACTGGGAGCCAACTACTGTACATGGGACCCTCTCAGTTTCCCTCCTTTTTTTAGACCATTCTCCCTTAGCCCTCTTATATCCACATAAGTTTCCCATTCGGGGTCCATAAACCTGAGCCCATGTGGGATTTATTTGCCCATTTCAAGCCCATCCTGTACCCAAACAGCCCAACTTTTAACCCAGATCAGGCCTACGTGGACACGCCAGCTGCCGAGGTATTATGAAAAATAATTTGTAGTTTAAACTTTTTTTTCCTTTTACAATCGTTCCATTTTTATTGCTCTTGAAAGAAAACCCCTTAAAATCACCCTGACGCAGATTTTTAAAGTGCTTTGACAACAGGAGCTGACTGGAAAGCTCTTCATCTTAAATTAAACAGGATCTCACGCAGACATCCGTCTGAGTAACATCTTTGTGCTGCTCATCCCCGACCCCCTCTGACTAGGCTCCTTTCTCAGACTTTGTTTGAGATGACAGGTCAATGAATAATGGACGATTCTCTTGATTCACTTTTCCACCAATTATATATTTCTTTCTCCAGACAGAGCTACAAAGTACACGATGACAGGACTCCAACCTGCATTATTGAATAAAAGTATCATATAAAACCATGCTCACTTTCTGCTGTTCTGCAAGTTTCAGCAGAGTTTGCACCATCGTTGTATTTACCAGTGCGATGTGGCAAGAGAAACTAAATGAGTCATGCTTGAGTGGGAAAGGTTTTACAGCTGAACATGTCCTCACTGCTGCTGCTGTTTTATTTTTTAACATGATTACCTGAAAAGCCTGGGAGGACGGTGGTTTCTTTTAATGTTGTTACCCTTTTAAACTGTAATGGCTCCTTTTTTTTCCCACATAATCAGATAAATAAAAGAGGATATTGTATTTTTAGAGAGCATGACATGCTGTTTGGTAACTGAGTCATTAATTTCCCCAACTGGAACACTAGAGGGCGCCTGTTTCTCAAAGGATCAGTTTTTGTCAGTATAACAGTGTTCCATTGAAGAGCTTTAAAACTGTTGAAAATGTATATAGGTTGTAGGTTGTAAATAGAGAAATAAAGAAACATTTATGGTAAAATCCCCATGGCTGATATTATCTAATCACGTCAAAATAGCCTCCTGCATTTAATTTGATCATATTTCATAATGGAGCCAAACAGTCACACTTTAAAACTGGAGTCTGGACCTGAATGTCGTCATCCCGTTAGGTCTCTGAGTCTTCGGGAGACCAGAGGGTTTACATGTTGAGTTTTTTTTTGTTTTTTTTTTTATATCTTTTTTATTATTTTATAATAGGAGCCCCGACAAGCATTGACAAAACAAAACAAGAGAAAAAAAACAAAACAAAACAAAAAAAAAACATCCAAACACAGACAAAGAATTACGACGGAGTATTAGGGCCAAACTAACAAAACTGACAACTGACAAAAAAGAAAATGGAAATTAGGAAAATAAAGTCATAATAATATGAGAATAAAGTCGTAAAATTACTAGAATAAAGTCATAATGTTGTGAGAATAAAGTCGTAATATTACGAGAATAAAGTCGTAATATTTTGAGAATAAAGTCGTAATATTTTGAGAATAAAGTCGTAATATTACGAGAATAAAGTCGTAATATTACGAGAATAAAGTCGTAAAGTCGTTAAATATATTATAAATATATAAAAATATAACTTCACAAGATGCTCAATATTCCTCATTTAAACACAGGGAGAAGATGCTCTTCCTGTTAGAGTTCTCATAAATTAACACTTTATTCTCGTAATATTACGACTTTATTCTCATAAATTACCACTTTATTTTTGTAATGTTACGACTTTATTCTCGTAATGTTACGACTTTATTCTCGTAATGTTACGACTTTATTCTCGTAATATTACAACTTTATTCTCATAATATTACGACTTTATTCTATTACGACTTCATTCTCATTATATTATGACTTTATTCTCGTAATTTCCAATTTTTTTTGGTCTTAGTTTGGCCCTAATACTCCGTCGTAAAAAATAGACGCCGACAATGGTTAATAAATACAGAGAATATATATATACAGTGAATACATGAGATAGCAGCAACATTTTTGACAAATGGTCAACTCAATTAGTGAGTCATGTCAGTCCATATTTTCTCCCCCTAATTGATTTCTGTTTAGTAAAGCCTATAGTTAGTGTTTAGTAAACCTCTAGCTGGTGTTGGTAAATCTCTAGGTAGTGTAAACTTTAGTGTGTCAGAGTCGCTCCTGTGGTTTCTTGTGCTGGCCCCCCCTTCTCCTCCCTTTTCTCTCTTTTGTCCATGTTGCAGCATCCTTTGCCGGACACCGGAACCTGCAGGTGGTCGTGGGTGGCTTGTAGCTTGCATTACGGAGCACAAGTCTTTCCCCGACCCTGCACCCCAACCTGGGACTTGCTGATTGGGCCGGAGCTTCGGGAGCTGCGTGCTGGCCTGCGGTCCCCACCCCTGGTCATCCCGTTGCTGCCCCCCCCTTCTCCTCCCTTTTCTCTCTTTTGTCCTGCAGGTGGCCATGGGTGGCTTGTAGCTTGCATTACGGAGCACAAGTCTTTTCCTCACCCTGCACCCCAACCTGGGACTTGCTGATTGGGCCGGAGCTTCGGGAGCTGTGTGCTGGCCTGCGGTCCCCACCCCCGGTCATCCCGTTGCTGCTTCCACCTGCCTGCTGTGCTGTTGCCGTCCCTGACCCACCAGTCTGGCCCTCGGCAGGAGGGTCCCCCCTTATGAGCCTGGTCCTGCTCAAGGTTTCTTCCCTCCTAAAGGGGAGTTTTTCCTTGCCACTGTTTGGCTTAAGGTTTTTCTCCCACTAGGGGAGTTTTTACCTGCCATTGTTTATGTAATAACTGCTCGGGGGTCATGTTCTGGGTATGGGTCTCTGTAAAGCGTCTAGAGACAACTCTGTTGTATTAGACGCTATATAAATAAAATTGAATTGAATTGAATTGAATTTAGGAGTGGAGACCAAAGTTCGCGGAACATTTGTTCTCGGCCGTGTCCTTTGAGAGTTAGCCTCTCCAATGGGAGGAATTGTATTATTTGTTCTTTGAACATTTCAAAGTTGGGCAGCTGTTCCCCTTTCCAAAATAGAAGAATACATTTTTTTGCATAATATGGTATCGTAATTAGCAGTCTGTATTTCTTTGAGTCCATTCGTATTTCTGGCAGTTCATTTAATAAATAGGCACCTGGGGATAAATCAAATTGTGTCGTCAATGCAACTTTTGTAAGTGAGTGGATAGAGTTCCAAAATCCATTTAATTTTTCACAATACCAGAACATATGCGCGAAAGTACCTTTATATTGGTTTTACATCTGGGACAGTTTGGTGAATTGTCATTTGAAATTTTATTCATTTTTACTGGTGTTAAGTAAAATTTATGAATGAAATTAAAGTTGGTTTCTTTAGTTTTGTTACTTGTGAATGGAAAATGTATTCTGTCACAGATATTAAGCCAAATGTTTTTGTCAAATTTAATTGCTAAGTCAGTTTCCCAGATCTCCAATAAAGGTAAAAAAGATGAATGACATTCTTTTGACAGTATGTCATATACTTTGCTTATTTTGCCCGTAATAGTGGTTGATGTTATTAGTAATTCTTCTATTTCATACAACTCTAATCTTAATTTATTTTATTTTCTCAGTGATTGTATAATGTTTCTCATTTGTAAATATTTAAAAAAATCTGTGTTTAGGATACATGTTGAGTTTCTATGTCTTTGTCATAGTCTTTACTCACATCTCTGCATGGACCTACTGTACAGCTAAACAAGTCCGCTTGAAAGAGACATCTCTGATTAAGGTGGAAAACAGTTTAATGCTTGTTAGCATTTGTTCTCATGACTTGTTCATTTATTCATTAAAAAATAAGTCAGATGAGTAACAACATTTTAGTCAGGTCAATATATCATCATCTTCATCATTCTCATTTGAAAACATACTGAATTTATAGTATTTAACAAACAAAAAGCGAGGTTTTATGATACCTACAACATCAACTAAAGAGCTGACACTCCTGCCTGCAGTCAGCGAACCAGTATTGTAACTGCATCAAGAAGTTTCTTTTTTTTAATGCTTTGGCTAAACTGTAATAATTTCTCAGCATGTAGATGTCATCCAGTGCATTTAAAAAAAAAAGGACTCAGAGCAGAATTGTGAGGAAATAAAGTCCTGAGCTACAAAATACTGGAGCTGCAATTGCTTTCAGGTAATTTGACAACGCTGGGTGACATAAGCACACATTTGTATCCATTTTGGTGGTATTTATTTTAACCGCTGACCCACTCTGGATTGGAGTGAAACGTCATAGAGTCTGTTTTCCTAATGCACTACTTAATGGCGTGGATTTGCTGCTTAATGATATGCACTGGGAACGGCTTCGGGAGGATAAAAACAGAAGTGCAGAGACAATATATGGATGGATGTATAAGAATATATGTATAATTCTGAGCACTTTTACGCACTAAGATCCAAAGGATAGAATGAAACATTGCAAGAAAATGTATTTTTCCTAAAGCGTCTGAATTGTTTCAGTAATTGTGTTACTACTGTCCATAAGTGGCCTCATTGGTCCTATTGATTATTAACATTAGAGTTCAAATATCCCATTTGAAATAGTCTGATTCAGTGACAAAAAAAAAATATTTGATGGTCTTCTGATATCCTACATCTTTCTGTAGGAATCTGCCAGACCCCCAAAAAACTGCTAAGAAATTCTGTACTTTGCATTAGAAGGTCCCCCCAGTTGTCTCTGCAGGTGTTACAAATGATCAGTTTGAACTCAGGAGTATCGGAGATTCATCAGTTTCATGAGCTTTATGTAAAAGGAATGGAAGCTGATCAGTTTTCTGAAGAGAGAAGGATTTAGGATAAAAATGATAGAAGGATTAAAGCTTAAAGGACCATAGAATTTAGGCTTAAAATAACAGTGGGATTTAGGCTTAAAATTATAAATGTATGTTTAAGGGGAATATGACATTTGCAGCAGGTACATTTCTGTGTCTGGTTAAGGATAACGTTACAAAACAACTACCTGTACATCATCCAGGTCACCGAGGTGGTTCATAAGCTCCTCAGTGGCCGGGCACCGGGGGTGGATGAGATTCGCCCTGAGTACCTCAAGTCTCTGGATGTCGTAGGGCTGTCTTGGCTGACACGCCTCTGCGACATTGCATGGAGGAAGGGGACAGTGCCGCTGGAGTGGCAAACCGGGGTGGTGGTCCCTCTGTTTAAAAAGGGGGACCGGAGAGTGTGTTCCAACTACAGGGGGATCACACTTCTCAGCCTCCCCGGGAAAGTCTACGCCAGGGTACTGGAGAGGAGAATACGGCCGATAGTTGAACCTCGGATTCAGGAGGAACAATGCGGTTTTCGTCCCGGTCGTGGAACACTGTACCAGCTCTACACCCTCCGCAGGGTGCTCGAGGGTTCATGGGAATTTACCCAACCAGTCTACATGTGTTTTGTGGATCTGGAGAAGACATTTGACCGTGTCCCTCGTGCCATTCTGTGGGGGGTGCTCAGTGAGTATGGAGTCCGGGGCCCTCTACTAAGGGCTGTCCGGTCTCTGTATGATCGGAGCAGGAGTTTGGTTCACATTGCCGGCAGTAGATCAGACTTGTTCCCAGTGCATGTTGGACTCCGGCAGGGCTGCCCTTTGTCACCGGTCCTGTTCATAATTTTTATGGACAGGATTTCTAGGTGCAGCCAGGGGCCGGAGGGGATCCGGTTTGGGGACCACAGGATTTCGTCTCTGCTTTTTGCGGATGACGTTGTCCTGTTGGCTTCATCGGACCGGGACCTTCAGCATGTGCTGGGGCGGTTTGAGGCCGAGTGCGACGCGGCAGGGATGAGAATCAGCACCTCCAAGACCGAGGCCATGGTTCTCCACCGGGAAAGGGTGGCATGCCTTCTCCGGGTGGGTGGAGAAGTCCTGCCTCAGGTGGAGGAGTTCAAGTATCTCGGGGTCTTGTTCACGAGTGAGGGAACGATGGAGTGTGAGATTGACAGACGGATCGGTGCAGCGTCCGCAGTTATGCAGTCGATGTACCGGGCCGTCGTGGTGAAGAAGGAGCTGAGTCGAATCTGGTCAATCTACGCACTTACCCTCACCTATGGTCTTGAACTTTGGGTAGTGACTGAAAGGAAAGATCGCGGATACAAGCGGCCAAGATGAGTTTCCTCCGCAGGGTGGCTGGACGCTCCCTTAGAGATGAGTTTCCTCCGCAGGGTGGCTGGACGCTCCCTTAGAGATAGGGTGAGGAGTTCGGTCACCCGGGAGGAGCTCGGAGTCGAGCCGCTGCTCCTCCACATTGAGAGGAGTCAGCTGAGGTGGCTTGGACATCTGTGCCTGGGAACGCCTCGGACTCCCCTCGGAAGAGCTGGAGAAGGTGTCTGGGGTGAAGGAAGTCTGGACATCTCTGCTGAGGCTGCTGCCCCTGCGGACGATGGATGGATGGATGGATGGATGGATGGATGGATGGATGGATGGATGGATGGATGGAACAACTACCTGCTTGTGGGAAATAAAACCTAGACCCTAGACCTATAGACCATGGATGCTCCCTATGCCCTGCCTTAAAGTGACTTCAAAAGTTTTCTTTTCACGTTAAATATAACTTTTAAAATAATTTCAGAAATTTTAGTTAATATTAGGACATATATAAGAATATTAGTCTTCCTGTCCCTACCAACATACAACAACCACCTAGACTAATGGTGGAGTCCTGTCCCAGTCTACTCCTGTGCACCGCAACAGCAGCCTCCCTAGAAGAAAGTGAAATATTCCATAAATCTAGTCAAAAAGGTCTTATTTTAAGCAACAAACATCTTCATCAATGGGTAAAGAAAAAATGTATTGACTAGAATTTTGAAAATTAGCAAAATAGGCCAAAAAATCCATCCATCCATCCATTTTCTGATGTGAACCTGGAGCTCCCTTTGGTTTATTTCACATTACTAGGTAGGCGTAGAGTGCTGTGTGATCCTGTGCTGGGGTTTGGGTTTTCTTTCATACCCTCAGGTTATCATCTATCAATGGCCCCAGCAGTCATCCCCGCTGCCAGTGTACAGATGGGAAGAAGATTTAAGGCAAGTTTATTTGTATAGCACACTTCATGTACAAGACAATTCAAAAGTGCTTAACGTTTTTTTTTTTAAATGCATAAAAAAGTATAAGCATACTTGGATTCTTTTGTTAGTTGGTTGTTTAGTTTGTTTTCCCTTTTCTTGGAGGACTGGTTCCCCCTTTCCACTTATAAGTCATATCTGACTGTTTTTTCTTCTTTTCAGTTCCTCCTCACTTTTGAGAGGTTGTTTATTTTTTTGTCGTTCTTGTATCGTGCTTCACTCTGAGTCTTTGTTTTTAATTTTCTGTATCTTTTTTCAGACTGGAAGGGGGAGAGGGAGAGGAAGAGAGAGAGAGAGAGAGACAGGTCCGCAACCTGCTGCAGTTTTTCAGGAAAGCTGCCACATAACACATTGAGGCTGCAAAAACCGCAGTGTCTGACCCTTTTCTTTAGACTTGAAGACATTATATTGTGTGAGAACTGAAATGCAATCAGTTTCGGTTTATTTATTTCTTCATTTGTTTTATTTATTTAAAAAGGATCCCCATTAGTCTTCACCATGGGAAGACTATTCTTCCTGGGGTCCACACATAGACATACAAAGATTACAATAATATAATAACACAACTCAAAAAGGGTGAAAAACATTCACTAGAATTCTTGAAAATAATGAATTGAAACAAAAAATAAAAGATTAAGTAACCAAGCAAAAATATCCACATCTTAAGTAACAATATTTGCTACTATCACCAGATCTGTATCCACTTTGAGCAAAAATAGTTTGCAACGACTCCATAATTTATAATATACCCATACCTCTACTTATAGTAGTATAAATATACTATATATCATAATATACTCATCCATTATAATATACTCATACTACTATACTATATATACACACTCATAACCTACAGTGATTTAGAATATATTTACTATTGAATTTATTATATACTTACAATTTGCACAATAATCACAGTATATACCTAGGACCGATCATGACTTCATCTATCAGTTTCGGTAACCATGTGTTTTATTATACTGTATATATGCTGGTCAAAAGGGATCTGCTTTAAACCTGGAATTACCAGTTTTACAACAGTTACATTCAGAGTTGGGTTTTTTTGGCAGTAGTGGCTTTTATTCAAAGTAGGTGGACAGGAAATGGGTATCGAGAGAGGGGGGAAGACGTGCAGGAAAGAGCGACAGGCCAGGATTGGAACCTGTGCTGCTTCCATGAGGGCAATAATAGACTCTGTAAATGCCATCCGCTCAACCCACCGAGCTGTCCAGGGCCTCACATTCAGAGTTTTAAGATTGGAGAAAATACACGGTGAAAGAATCCAGAGGAACCCCGACCCTGTATGGAAAACTGCTTTTTATGATAAGTGACTTTGACATAATGGGATATTGTAAGAGTCCTGTCAAGATGGTGACGAGGATTAGGACGATCAAGCCAACACTCACATTAACATTTCATCTTAGCCTTCTGTACGTGAAACAAGAAGGAAAACCTACTCTGGCATTGAGTACCACTCTCGTGCAGCCGTTGAACTTTGAAAAACAAGCCTCAGATGGCTGAGATTAACAGTAACGTCTCCCTCACTCTGATGATGAGCACAAGAGCCCAAGGCTGAGCGAGTCTCCCATCTATCAACTACATTGACTCAAGACCTTTTTGAGAGGACGCCCCAGAAGATGATGAGAAGTACTTGATTAGCTTGGAGTACCTCATCAAACTTAATAGTCCTACTTAAACATGGGTTGGTACAGCTTTAAAACTAGGGGGATCCTGGCCACAAATAAAAAAAACAGCATCTGAGAGAGCAGATTTAATTGTTTTCACAGAAATATGAAGCAATAAATACAGCAAAGCTAACCGCCATGCAACTTAAGGGTGGACGCTTCTAACAGTATAATTTTTTGCTAAAATATGTTCTCTTACATGTTCTGCCAGACATGAATAAAGCATGTGGTAGCGTGCATTATTATGAATCATTGGCAGACATCCTTTTTTCTTTAAAAGATGAAGATGTCCATTCTCTTCCCATGCAACTGTTTTCTTGTCATTGCATTTCACTGAGTGTCCTGTACGTGCATATTTCTAGGTTACATGGACCAAATATGTCATAAAGTGTAACCTTTATTTACCTTTTGTAAATGTTTAGCTGTACAAACAGGCCTAAACAAGTTACAAAGCTCTCTTTTCTCTGACCTTAAACGCACTCTAACAAATACAAATGCAATGTGTCACGCTATGCTTGCTTTGCACAGCTTCTTCAACAAGGGCATAACTCCGCTAACATAAATCATTTTGGCAGTTTAAAATACAATTGTGGCATGTTTCCAATGTTGGAAAACTGCAATAAATGTGAAAAAGATGCCACAAAATCTAATCCTGCCGGATATCGTAATCAGAAGCTATAGTTCAATTAATCCTGGAGCGAAAAAGACATCCAGGACATTATTATTATCATTATTATTATTATTATATGGTCCAAAATAGCAATAAGAGACAGGATTATGATGCTGGTGATGGAGGATGAGCGGAGTCTGCAGGTGGATGAGGAAGACCTTCTTTGCTCATCATGTAACAGCGGAGATGATGATGAGGTGGTTGCGCAAACCATCCGAGGGAGAACGAGAGAAAGAGGCTGAGATTTAAATAAACAGGCTCAAAATAAAGCAGGTAAGAAGATCATTGGACCAGTGGAGGGTCATCAGTTTATTAACTTCTAAAAAAAAAATCAATAATAATGCCCCTGTTGAGTCATCAGCAGAGGTTAGGTAATAACTGGTAAAAGGGTGTTTAAATAAAGAATTGATGACCCACGATGGAATTATAAATGTGGTGATCTCCCACTCCTTTAATCTTATCAAGATTTCCAACTGTGCAGGGGCCTCATTTAAAATGGAGTGCGTAGGATTCATACTAAAAGTGCACGTACGCTCAAAAGCCGAAAATGCCGTGCGCAAAAAAAAATCCGGATCAATAAAACCATGTGCACGCAGACTTCCACGCAGTCCAGCTGGAAGGTTGCGTAGCTGAATCCGCCCCTTTACACGCCCAGAAATGCATATGGATGAGCCTGCTGAGCATGCGCAGTGGCTTTCTGCAGCCTGTTTGGCGCAGATCCATGGTTTGGCGTCAGAATGAATGAGAAGTAGCAGCCACCGTGACACTGACTTTCACGGAGACCTAGATGCTGTAGATGATGTGGAAGACAGGAAAACCACATTATTTGGTGGTCACAGTAAAAGTTAGAATAAGTATATAAATAGTATACAATAAAATAAAGTGAGTGGGTGGCAGCACGCCGTTGCTGCGCTAAACGCCGTGAGTTCCCCGGCGCAACAGGGGGGACATGCCCCCCGTCTTTTCAAAACCATGTTTTTTTCCCCCTTACTTTTTACAGTTTAAAAACTAACGGTAGGATCAGCCTTAAATTGCAAATTATCAAGACACTGTATGAAAGCGATACGAAAACGGCCCCGCAGCCCCGCTCCCCCTCCTCCCTCCCGTCTCCCCTCAGAGCTGCTCAGGGCGGGTTTATGGTTCCGCGTCTACGACGCAGAGCCTACGCCGTAGGTGCGCGTCGCCGCGTACCCTACGCCGTAGGCTCTGCGCCGTTTTAACGCGGGACCCTAATTTAGGCACCATATACAAGCAGCACGTAAAGGTTTCACGCGCGCGTAAAACTCATATGAAAAAAAATCTGTGTGCCTTTAGGGAAGAAATGAGGGGCTCCGTGGGGCTCCCTAAACGCAGCCCCTCATTTGTTCTGTCCTAAAGCGGTGGGTGAAGAAGAGGCTGCAGCAGCAGCAGCAGCAGAGTCCTGACTGACAGCTTCACACACAGACGGACACGATCAGCGCTATATTATTTTATTATTTTAAGCCTGACATATGTTGTGATATGTGATGACATTATTAAGAGTATGACATGAATCTGGCTTCATTTCACCACCTCACAGCCTGCCTCGCCAGTTCCCCGTGTCTTAAGTAAATTCTTACGGGAGGGTCCTAGTTGCCGTAAAGATACGCAGATTTTTCGGTTAGTTTTTTCTTTTTAGATCCGAGGATTTGCGTAGAAGGCGGCTTCCGCAACTTTCAGGCGCTTTTTCTGCGCAAGCAAGCTTTATAGATGAGGCCCCAGGACTTTTGTTTCTCAAGGTCACAATTTATTTGAGAGGCCTTTTATTTTTCAAATAGCAAACTGATTTGACAGCCACTAACTAAATACAGATGGGTCTATTCTGTTATTTACTTTTTTTCATCTCCTATCGATTAGACAAAGAATCATTCGGGCTTTTCAGAGATGTGCCGGTGACTCAAAATGTCAATAAACCAACTCAAGGACTTTAAGAAGCCTCGTCAGCTGATGGAGGCGCGTCATTAACATCAGCTGCTCAGACATCCACTGTTGTGGCATTCACTTGCTAGTTTCAGTGTCAGACGGAGTCCGAATCACAATTACTAGCATCACTGTAGGCCTCTGACAGCGGGCCGTTGACCTCAGCCCCCGCCATCACAGTGATACGATGTTCTTCCAAATGTCATGTCATTTCCATCCTCCGTGGGGTACCAGTGGCTGCAGCTTTTTCTGCTCGTGGCAGATTTTCAAACCATACTCTCTCTTTAGTCCACCTAATTCCAAACTGCTGGCCTAAGTGCACTTGCGTAAGCCTATTGATTTACATTTCACAAGCAACGTAAGAGGCTTGTATCGACTTAACAAGAAAGAGACAAAACACTTAAACCGAACACAGGCTACAGAATATCATGGCGTTCGTTGTCATTTCAGCGATAGCTGGTGACTTTATATTTCATCTGAGGTAACTTACCGCTTGTGTCTTTGTAAGAAGTCCACAATAATTATTTTCTTTAATTAAAAAAAAAAAAAAGAAACTGTTTAAATAGGACAAATGTTAAGTCAAGTCAAAATGTATTTGTATAGAACAGGGGTCGGCAACCCAAAATGTTTTAGAGCCATATTGGACCAAAAACACAAAAAACAAATATGTCTGGAGCTGCAAAAAATGAAAAGTCTTGTGTAAGCCTTAGAATGAAGGCAACACTTGCTGCATGTTTCCATATTAGTTATAACTGGGGGAAGATTTTCTTTTCATTATGCACTTCGAGAAAGTCGAAATGTCGAGAAAAATTCGAAATGTCGAGAAAAAAGTCGAAATGTTGAGAAAAAAGTCGAAATGTCGAGAGAAAAAAGTAGAAATGTCGAGATTAATGTTGAAGTACAATCTCGAGAAAAAAGTCGAAATGTTGAGAAAAAAGTCGAAATGTCGAGAAAAAAGTCGAAATGTTAAGAAAAAATTCAAAATTACGAGAAAAAGTCAAAATGTCAAGATTAAAAAGGAAAGGAAAAAGGAAGAAAAAAGAGAAAAAGGAAAAAAAGAAGAAAAAAAGAAAAAGGAAGAAAAAAGGAAAAAAAGAGAAAAGAGAAAAAAGGGAAAGAAGAAAAGAAGAAAAAAAGACAAAAAAAAAGGTCAAACATTTTTTAAAAGCTCCAGGAGCCACTAGGGCAGCGCTAAAGAGCTGCATGCGGCCGCGGGTTGCCGAGCCCTGGTATAGAACATTTAAAATAAGAAGTTGGTCAAAAACCCTGACAATTTGCTCAACTCGGACTAGAAGCCAAAGACCATACATATATTTTCTGGAGAACTTTAAAACGATCAGCTGTGCTATCAGTTGCAAACATTTGTTTGTTTTGTTTTATCTGGGAACCTCCAGCAGCTGGTTAGCAGACCTCAGAGCTCTTCCTGAAGTATGAGCCTTTACCACGTTACACTTACAAAAAAACAAGTAATAAAAGTTTGATCCAGGTCCCGGAGGCCAGAACAGGATGGACATGATCAAATAGTTTTCTTTCCTGTGAGAAGGTGAGCTGCTGCAGCAATGGCTGACCAGGATCAGTCATGGCTGCAGTCACTGTGAGCGCTGCTGCTGTCAGCCATGACAGCCTCTTATTGTTCCCCGCCAGAGGCGTCGGGCCTGTTTGTAACCATTGATCATTCTGTCAAGATCATTCACCCTACGACTTCACTCGACAACGCAGTGATGAATACGTCAAGAGCCTCTGAGAGATGAGGTAGTGGAGGAAAAATAAAGAGCCGTTCAGTAAGATCAGATGACTCGCAGAAAACGATTCACATGGTGTCAAAGGGACTGATGCCACCGCTCCCTTGGAATGTGCTTTCTGATGATGATAATGGAGTGATGGATAATGAATGAATATTAGTTAATGAACTTTTATTTAGAAGGTTAAAGCAGCACAATGTAACTTTCAGCTTTTGTTGAGTTTGGCGGCATCTTTTGGACAAAAGCGGTGGTGCTTTACCAGAAAGAACACTACGTTTCCCATGAGCACCAGCGCGTACTGCCGGAAAGATCCTGTCCGGTCGCGTGCATTTGTTAGGATAGTGAATGAAGACGGGACGGACTTTTCTGTTTCACCAAGTGAACAGACGGAACGCAAAAGAATTTACCGGGATACCTTAAACAAGGAAGCCAGGGAGCAGTATATGGAGAAAATAATGATTATTAACGGTTTGGATCCATATGAAATCCCTACTAAAGAATGGAGCTCCTCGTCTCTTTAGAAGGGATTTACTGCCGCAGTTCTGCAGAACCCACGTCTCCGGCTACCTTGTTTAGGAGTGTTTGGCAGCTGCTTTGGTAAATGTTTGACTCGCCATGTGTTTCAATAAATTAGTATAATAGTACAACATACAGTACATGTTTTGTATTGTACTCTTACTTCTCTTTTCTTTTTTTTGACTGCTATATTATGCTGAAGAGACTCCGAGGCGTGAGCAATATTTTTGTTTTCCTCGTGGGATTATTTTTTTCCTCTGTAGCTACAAATAGAGTTAATAATTTTTCCTCAACAAACTAGTTTTATCTGAAGATTGGGGTTAATCGCAGCGCAGAGAGCTGGCCAGCAAATGCGTTTAGCTGGAGTAGTGGGGAATAAAACCTGTATGAATGATCCGACCCCGGTCTTTGTGTTTTTTTGTTTGTGGTTTAATAAACCCGTGTTTTGATCCAACCCCCGTCTGTGTGCGTGTTTGTTTGTTTACTGTGGAAGGTTATGTTTGGTCGTTACAGCCGCGATCCAACCGAGCCGACGACTCTTTCACTCTTTTACTCTGTTATATCAGATACTTGGCCGGCCTCCGTGGTTCTGCCTCCAAGCAGGAAAGTGGTGAAAAGTTAAACCATTAGCGATCTTTTTCCCCACGTCTGTTGTGTGTGGAGCTGCTGCAGCCACAACACAGCAACGGGTTACCAGCTTCTGCTGAGCTCTGAGCTCCACGCCCTGCCCATTTTCGTCTCGACTATGAATCGGGAAGGAGGGGGAAGTGATGTATGCCGTAAAGCAGTAAAAGCCGTAAAAATGTGTAGTTTTTTAGTGTGGAAGGGTTCCTACCATGCTCCTCAAAGTTACATAGTGCCAGTGAAGGCGATACAGACCCCTCAGACCATGACAGAGGTTCATTAAACCTGTTGGAAGTTGATCTACCATCACAATGATTCTGGAAATATGATATTAAGGTGGAAAAGTTACATAGTGCTGCTTTAAATAGACAAACCCGATTGTTAGGGTGCATTTGATAAACACAAATAGCAAATTCAGGTTCATTATAAATATAAAGGTGCACGCAATAAGACAGGTCAAGACTCCATCAACGCTTGAAACATTGCAACATTAATATTTGACCAATGTGTTTTCAGCCTGTGATGTTCATCAAGTTCACAATAAAACATTCACTGCCAGTGTTTTTTTCCTGGGGTACCACGGGAAACAGAAGTCTTGCAGTTTAACCAATGTCAAAAATGGGTCGTTTAGATTCATGGTTGGTTGGGGTTAAACCCTATTCCTAAAGTACAATGTCTTTCTGCATCTTGAGAGGTGTTCTTCTGGAGGGCTATACCTACAGCTTCTCAGAATGAGGGACATGTAGAAGCAAGTGATCACCATCTAAAACAACCCAAACCTTTATAAATGTCAATCCGGTTTTACTGGATTCAGGTCACATGGTCCATTTCGTGACATTTATGCAACACAGGTGTTCTGTAGTAAAAGAAATGGAAATAAAAGATCTGGATTACTGCGAGATGGTCTATTCCAGAGCCCAGAGATGTTGACGTTGTCTCTAAACAAGGTTAAAATGAGCGTTTGATCTTTTTCACAGTAATGTTTTATGTGGTGTTTTTTAATATAACTCTGTATCAACATAAATATCTACTTCCATAAAGGTTGCAAAGAACCTTTGATGACCAGTTATCCTCCTCTGACCAGGTTGCCCCGATGTCCTTCCCCATGCCGCTTTGGTTTCTACAGCATATAGAAAATAAGACCTTATTTGACTCAATATGCAACTCAACCAGGGGCGTCAATTGGGTATGAAGGTACGGCAGCCTCCACACCTCGGCTTCAAGGGAAAATGTAAATGTTTGTTTTTTAAATACATTTATGGAATTACTCTGTGTCTATTTGTATTGATTATTCTATTACCTAATACATATAGAATAACTACAAATGCAAATCAGAACAACATGATTGATTTCACTAGTTATTATACACTGCAAAAACTCAAAATCTTAACAAGAATATTTGTCTTATTTCTAATGTCTAATTTTTAGTCAAAAAAAGAAAATTTACTTGAAACAAGTGAAAATGGTCAAATTAATTAGTAATTTAATTTAATTAGTAATAATTAGTAATAAGTAATTTTTCTGGTGATGACTCTTATTTTAAGTGTAATGAGATTTTTTGACTAAAAATGAGACATTTTAACTAGAAATAAGACAAATATTCCTGGTAAGATTTTGAGTTTTTGCAGTGAGCGAGACTGCATTTGAAAAAGTTCCAGTTTTCTTGACCACACAGATAAGCTACATAGCAGACTTCTGTGATGAGTATTTGCTGGACGTGTTGATTGATACTCTAGTTAAGTTCTGTGACTCGTAACCTTGCCATACCTTAGCTTCCACTGAATTGACGCCACTGAACTCAACTCCTGGTACAAGCCAAGGTTGTATCCAGCGCCGGCTACTAATGCATCAGCTCTTCTGGGTCTTTATTCAGCCCAGATGGGCACACTCTGTTCATTGAGGTTCCCTGGCTACCTGTGGCTGCTCAAATGAGACACAGGTCTCTGAGACTTGCCTACAAGGCAATCTCGGGGTCTGCACCTGCATATATGAACTCCATCGTAAAGGCTTGTACCCCTTGACTGGCCTTGACTTCTCTTCGACGTTCCACAGGGGTGGAACAAGATACCTGTGTCGTACCTCTCTATGGTCAAGAAGGTGTTGAAAACTGTCCTCTTGCACGAAGTCCTCTAGAAACGCTGACTTATCTGTTCTGACCTTGTAATCTACTATCTTAATGTAGCTAGATTGTATTGCTCTATAAGTGGCTTTGGAAAAAAGCTTCTGCTAAATGGATTATTGTAGTGCTTGTCAAGGTTTCCAAAAATTAATCTCTTGCCTGTTTGGTCATGTTAGCGAATCGTGATTCGTGAAACAGTTTCCTCTGAGCAAATACAAATCAGAGACGTTCACTCTTTCGGATTCTTTGGGTCATTCAATGACATAATGTCAAAGGAGAAACATGCAAATCCCTTCCAATCTTTATATAGAACATTGTTTTAAGAAGTTACATATTTGTCGAGAAAGTGGATGTTTTTCTTTCTATCTTTGCTCCTCAAACGCTCAAACACAAGTGTTTGCAACAAAAATAAAAGGACAAAGTTATGTTGTTTATTATTTTTAAGGAAATCTGTTTCATAAAGCTGAGTTTGACAGGGCAGAAGATACAGCTGTTGTGTGGTGTTAAAGGTCACGTTCTTGATCAGACTGGACACTACCAGCAGCACAGTTCTGTTTTTTGTTTATTTTTCACTTATATAATTCGATCAGAGTTAATTAATATCTCATTGTCTATCCGACAGTGTATGAACACAGAACACATAAGACCTTTATATAAGGTCAGTTAAGGTCAGTTAAGTAACAATCAAATGCTGTTGCAGCCTATACTGCTGCTCTGTAGTTTTTGCCACAGGCACATCATGAAAGGATTAAGAAAATACAGAAGTACACTTTGGTAATGGTAAGGACATAGGCATCAGTTAGCATAGCATCATCCGTAATAATACAATAAGGCTTGTAATGTTCCATAAATCCAGCACCGAGAGCTCTGCAGGATCCGGCTGTTTCATCAATGCTTCACAATCATTATTTCATTTGTCAGCCCCTTTTAAGCTCCGAGCAGGCAATTTACCTCCAGCAATATTCATGCAGATCCATGTTACAGTCATTGTACTAACCCTGCGAGCCATGTCCATGTTGGAAAATATCTTTATTCATGATTTCAGCCGGACTTTTTCTTCTACGGGCAAACTTGGAAGTACATAAACTGGCATGGAGACGTTGGAGTTCATTTGTTTCATAGATGTCATCTCGTGGATTATATATCTGTTCACTGGAAATGACCACGAAAAGGCAGAAACGACATGCTCTGTTCACAGAAATGGAATTTGTTTTTTTGTGGGTTTTTTAAAGATGGTTTTGAGTTTATAGGAATTAAAATTAAAAAAGAAAAATCTATATGTGGTACACAACAGTTATCAGACAAATAAAACTATCCAAAAGTAAAGAAAAATAGAGATTTATATATATATTATGTTCTGTATAAAGTAGTAGTTGTTGTTAAACCTAAAGACATAATTTCATTCGATATCTGAGGGGTTTAAATTAGTTTCATTGTTATCTCTGACAGTGACTTTGTGAGACTGTCAGTGAGAAAGACGATTATAAGAAACCTTTTCAACGTTGACTGCCATTCTGAAAATCCATAAGGCCCACACAATGAAAACATTTGATTTTAATGGCTGTGTTCGACCTGCTGCCGAAATAACCGCTGGGGATTTAAAATCATGGCTGAAACGTTTTGCAGGAATATAATAGAGTTTGAATGTGAAATACATGGTCTTTGACAGCTGAACCTACAGGCTGTTAAAGAAAATCTGGGATAGAAAATAGATGTTAGTACTCTAAAAAGACACTGTATTGAAGTGCATTTGAAACAGGAGTCCATGCACTCCGCAGTGTACAAGTCCCTGAGTGTTTGAATTTTACTGCATGGAAATGAACCTGGACTCCCAAAGAGAAGAAGGGGCTTGAATCGAATAGCCGGGTTTACAGACGTTTCCACCAACACAGAACGTACTGAACCAATCACCACAATGTGGTGAGGAATGTCTCGTCCAGAAACATCTAAGAGGAACTCTTCAAAACGGCCAGAATCGTTACAAAACCAATAACACCACAAATCAACAGTCTTTCACCAGCATTCCTACGTCACTGCAGGCAATTTTGCATGTCTTTTTGTTAGGATTTGTGAAGTAGCTGAATTAGCTGAATCCCAAAGCAGATGCTCACCTGGGATGCAATTCAAAGAAGATGCAGAATCAGATCCTCCATAAGGGCCAAGGGAGAGGGGGCGGGGCAGACAGGTCAGCAGGGCTGGAAACTCCTGGAAACGCTATACTACCAGTAAGAGGACAGTGCAAACTAGGAGAACAGCGGGGTGAAAAGCGGTTTCAAGATGTGTGAAGTATCTGGAAGCAGATGTTTTACATCCTTTAACGTAACGAAGATGGCTGAACATCGAGATGAGTGTTGTTTGGCCTGGTTTTGCTTCTTGCAAAGCCCCGGTTTGTCATCTTTGTGCCCACAAATGGTCCTAACAATGGACGATTTTTTGTGGTTCCGGACATACGCCGGTTTATGCTCCGAGCTCCGAGGCTGAGTAGATTCCAGATCTCCTCGTCTCCCCAGTTACTCATCTTGCAACTATAGATCCTACCTGTGACCTTCTGCTGCTGCTCTCACTCTCATCACCTGTTTCCTTATTTTATAAAATAATAAATAAATAAAAACTTCCCAGGTGGGCTTTACTCAGGTTACGTGATCAACGAACCCCTCCCTGGACCCGCCATCCCGCGTTAGTTCAGTTTACATAATACCTGACCCGCGGTTAAGACTACCCTCGGAGGCGAGTTTTTCACGGGGCAACTCAACACGCCATTCCCGTTGGTCGATGTGAAAGGGGCACACGACATGCTAGATCCGTGCATTAAACGCTGTATTAAACGCTAAATTCAATTTTAATTAAAGCTGCAAGCAGCGATGAATGGGCCCTTGCGCGTGCAATTTTCACCCATAAAGATCAAGGACTCAAAACTAAGTCCTATGGCACCACCCATGACTCTTTATGTGAAACCATTCAAAAGTTATGGCAGAAAGTAGGAACTATATATCGACCAATCAGAAGAAGGGGCGGGGCTAATTTGCACCAATTATGGTCAAGGACTCAAAACCGAGTCCGATGACACCAACCACAACTCTTTATGTCAAACCATTCAAAAGTTATGGCAGAAAATAGGAACTATCAAATATCGACCAATCAGAAGAAGGGGGTCGCGCTTTTTGGCGTCTATTGTCACCACGGTAACGCTTTTGACTGAGAAAAGTAAGATCGAGACGCACATTTTGATGTATAACATCTGGGTGCACGTTACGGTTTGGGCGAAGAAACGGCCGAAGAAATGGCATAAATTGCGTCAAAATTACACGATTAATTGAAAATGGCCGACTTCCTGTTCGGTTTCGGCTATGGCTCCAAGAGACTTTTCTTTAAGTTGTGACATGATACAGGTGTGTACCGATTTTCGTGCATGTACGTCAAACCGTATTGTGTGGCTTGAGGCACGAAGTTTTCTAGGTGGCGTTGTTGAGCCATTAAGTCATGCCCATTAATGGAAACCATTAAATATCACATTTTTCGCCAAGCCTGGCTTGCATGCAAAATTTGGTGACTTTTGGGGCACGTTTAGGGGGGAAAAAAGGCCCTCATTTCGTCGGAAAAATAAAAATAAAAACATGAACGAGAACAATTCCTACAGATACAATAAGGCCTTCACACTGTCAGTGCCCGGCCCTAATAATTGCCCATGTGTTCCTGTAGCTACATAAATAAAATGAATCATTACTATCACTCCATGCATTTTCACACACATTCGGAATCTGCATATGAGTTTACAATAGCTATAAAAACATCAAAAACCCTGTGGTACTTCAGAGACATCAGGGAAACTGACAGGTGTAGTTGGCGTTGCTGAAGTCCACGCGTGTGAGACACCAAGGCTGCAACACAGTCTCGCTGCTAACCAACAGTGTCACCGTGCGCCAAGCTGGCCGCGCTGCGTTTTTACACAGTGGGGAGTTTTCTTGTAGGGGGTGGGGGATGGCACCGGCCTCAGCAAGGCATCGATCACACGGAGTGTGGCAGCCGTGACACTGATCCTCCTGCGCCTTGCCCGGACACACATCAGAATGCCTGCCACACGGGACGAGACCAGATCCACCATGGATTTCCTGCCATGGCTGAGATCCCCTGGGTGATCAATCCCTCCCTGGTGGATCCAAACTGGATTGCGAGAAAACATTACGCTGCCATAAACACTCAGGTGGCGGTGGACCCCGATGGCCTCATCACAGACATCGTCTCTAGGTGGCCAGGAGGCCACACAACACCTTCGTGTGGGCCAACTGGGGTAGGTGGCTCAGTTGTTATAGCATTCGCCCATGAACCTGAAGGTCAGTGGTTCGAGTCCTAGTTCCTCCTGTGTCCAGTGTCCTTGGGCAAGACACTGAATCCCCAGTTGCTCCTGGTTGTCAGGCCAGCGCGGTTGTATGGCAGCTCTGCGGAGAACTGCTGTGTGAATGTGTGCGTGTGTGGGTGAATGTCAACAGTGTAAAGTGCTTTGGGGCTGTAAGAGTACAGCTGGAAAAGCGCTATATAAGTGTAAGCCATTTACCATTTACTAACTCAGCTGTGGGGCAGAAGGCTGGCAGAGGAGAAAATGTGGCCCACCAGGTGTGATTAATCACGTAAATTAGAGCAGGTGAAGTATCAGTATAAAATGATCTGGTATGAGAAAATACTTCAAGCACAAGGCTTTGGTCATTCTTCTTATGACTTTTGCAGAACTATTTGTGTTTAGCTTGTTGTTATTTTACATTTAAATATGGTGTATCAGTGTGTTTTGAGGTGAGTTTTTAAGTTTGGTATTTGTTTTGGTATTTCAAATGATTGATGTTGTCCATGTGAACAGGACTTCCTGGCTCTGTTTCCTGCTCTTTGGCTTTGGAGGCTGTATCCCCACTAAAAAAAGTAGGTAAATATGTCCATGGACCTTATTGGTAGGATGTAATTGGGTGGGCAAATAAGTAATACTGGCATGTGGATAAAGGATCACGTTCTCAGCATTTTAACTGCAATAAGGTCATGTTTGATCAGATTTAGGAACACTCTTGTCAGATGTTTTTAGCTGGCTACATGGTGACAGCAGCACACACTAAAGACGTGCTAATAAATCTATATTCAGGCCAAACTGGTGTGGGATCCGGCTATGGCACAGGATCCGGTCATGGTGAAGGAGCTGGCTATGGCACCGGATCCGGCTATGGCACTGGCGGCGCGGGATCCGGCTATGGCGGCGCGGGATCCGGCTTTGGCGCTGGCGGCGCGGGATCCGGCTATGGCGTAGGAACCAGCTACGGTGTAGGATACGGTGCAGGAAGTGGCTTTGTGGGTGACCAGGATGCAGTGATCTCCAGTTTCATTGAGGAGCTGCTGAGCCTCAGTCCTAACCGTCCCTTCCCAGACTTTGCCTGGACCAGTGACCACGGTCCCCTCGGCATAGTTGAGAAGCGCCCTCTATACCCTTCTTCTCACTCTGTTCACTCCAGCAATGGCTACCAGAGAGCAAGGGACGTCCAGGTTAATTCTAAATATACCACAGATACTTTTGACCACATTCCTATTGACGACCAGGAAGGGTCTGGATCTAAAGGGCACAAGACCTTCTAATGAGGTAACAATCTGAATATTGATGCAGTACTGCAAGTGGTTATATTGACTGTTGCCTTTTTCTTCTGCAGGTCTGACCACAACATTGAACCCTTGGAGTTGTCAACCTGTTTGCCATAATAAACTTGTAATTTTCAGATGAGGCTGTGATAAATTCATCTTTAAAGGTTTGACATTCCTCCACTGTAGTGGCTGGTGCGTGTGCGTGTGTCCGTGTCCGTGTCCCCTCCCGGAATTTCAAGACTCTAGAACCAGCAAACTCAATGGTGGTAAAGCGTAACTCAAACATGACCTTAGTATTGCTTAATGGAGTCCATGTTGTCAAACCAACTGATTTAAACATTAAATGGCTGCCTCATAAGGTTGTGACCATTGGGTTTTGAAGCCTCCTTGCCGGGGGCACCCATGTTGCTCAGCAGCAATACTTATCAGGCAACCATCAGCAGAAAGTCGTCAGGTCATCTGAGATCTTCATGAGCGGGACTGTAAGGCTTTGAAGGTCGACGGAGCTGGTGCCGAAGGGGGAGTACAGTCTCAGTTTTCAATTTTGAGTTGGCCGAGATTTTTATATATAAAACTAATGTGCTTTAAACCTACAGTACATGCCTTGGCATCATAAAAAGGCTGTGAATGAGATCAGTATTTCTGCGTAAAACTGTGATGGGTGTCATCAATCACTAAAAGGGAAAAGAAATCCAGTTTCACAATATAACGTGAGTGAATCCTCCGTTATGACTCTTCTATAAACAGAACTCCAACTCTATTTTGTTTGCTCTCAAAGCCAACACACCGACTACAACTATCAAAAATACCCTATTGGAGTGGGAAATGTATCTTCTGTTTCACAGTGAAAACGCCACTTTGATTAAAAACCTTGTGAAAGATGTAATTTGTTGCTTCAATCATGTGACACTTAATGGCTGCGTTTGCCAGAGTTGTTAGGGAGCTCTTAAGAGCGTCTCGGCAGCTGTCTTAAACGCTGTGAAAGGATGTTTCCCAGAGTCGTTCTTAGCTTAAGATCTTTCACTAAGGAAACGTAAGATCGCCCTGACCCACTCTTAACAGCCTTCTCGGCAACCAAACGCTCACTGCAGCCGCGTCAGATAGTTATATCTAACACTCAAAGGAATACTAAAACCATGCGTAGTGATGAATGTGCATTCATAGCTGCAGAACACTGAAGCAAAAAAAATATAAAAAGAAATAATTGCCCATGTGTTCCTGTAGCTACATAAATAAAATGAATCATTACTATCACTCAATCCGTTTTCACACAAATTCGGAATCTGCATATGAGTTTAAAATAGCTATAAAAACAACCCTGTAGTACTTCAGAGACATCAGGGAAACTGACAGGTGTAGTTGGCGTTGCTGAAGTCCACGCGTGTGAGACACCAAGGCTGCAATACAGTCTTGCTGCTTATCAACAGTGTCACCGTGCGCCAAGCTGGCCACGCTGCGTTTTTACACAGTGGGGAGATTCCTGTAGGGGGTGGGGTACGGCACCGGCCTCAGCAAGGCATCGATTACACGGAGTGTGGCAGCCGTGACACCGATCCTCCTGCGCCTTGCCCGGACACACATCAGAATGCCTGACACACGGGACGAGACCAGATCCACCATGGATTTCCTGCCATGGCTGAGATCCCCTGGGTGATCAATCCCTCCCTGGTGGATCCAAACTGGATTGCGAGAAAACATTATGCTGCCATAAACACTCAGGTGGTGGTGGACCCCGATGGCCTCATCACAGACATCGTCTCTAGGTGGCCAGGAGGCCACACGACAGCTTCGTGTGGACCAACTGGGGTAGGTGGCTCAGTTGGTAGAGCGTTCGCCCATGAACCTGAAGGTCAGTGGTTCGAGTCCTAGTTCCTCCTGTGTCCACCAAAGTGTCCTTGGGCAAGACACTGAATCCCCAGTTGCTCCAGGTTGTCAGGCCAGCGCGGTTGTATGGCAGCTCCGCCGACAACTGCTGTGAATGTGTGCGTGTGTGGGTGAACGTCAACAGTGTAAAGTGCTTTGGGGCTGTAAGAGTACAGCTGGAAAAGCGCTATATAAGTGTAAGCCATTTACCATTTACTAACTCAGCTGTGGGGCAGAAGGCTGGCAGAGGAGAAAATGTGGCCCACCAGGTGTGATTAATCACCTAAATTAGAGCAGGTGAAGTATCAGTATAAAATGATCTGGTGTGACAAAATACTTCAAGCACAAGGCTTTGGTCATTCTTCTTATGACTTTTGCAGAACTATTTGTGTTTAGCTTGTTGTTATTTTGCATTTAAATATGGTGTATCAATGTGTTTTGAGGTGAGTTTTTAAGTTTGGTATTTGTTTTGGTATTTCAAATGATTGATATTGTCCATGTGAACAGGACTTCCTGGCTCTGTTTCCTGCTCTTTGGCTTTAGAGGCTGTATCCCCACTAAAAAAAGTAGGTAAATATGTCCATGGACCTTATCAGTAAGATGTAATTGGGTGGGCAAATAAGTAATACTGGCATGTGGATAAAGGATCACGTTCTCGGCATTTTAACTGCAATAAGCAGGGGTGCACACAAGCCGGTACTCCAAGGCCAGTCTACTGCATGTTTTAGATGTTTCCCTGTCTTCAACACACCTGATTCTAATCACTGGTCGTCATCAAGGTTTACACAACTCTGTTGGTGACACAGCCTTGTATATCAGGGTTGTGTTGAGGCAGGGAAACATCTAAAACGTGCAGTAGACTGGCCCTCGAGTCCCGGCTTGTGTGCACCCCTGGCAATAAGGTCATATTTGATCAGATTCAGGAACACCCTTGTCAGATGTATTTAGCTGGCTACATGGTGACAGCAGCACACACTAAAGATGTGCTAATAAATCTGTATTCAGGCCAAACTGGTGTGGGATCCAGCTATGGCACAGGATCCGGTCATGGTGAAGGAGCTGGCTTTGGCGCAGGATCCGGCTTTGGCGCTGGCGGCGCGGGATCCGGCTTTGGCGCGGGATCCGGCTTTGGCGCTGGCGGCGCGGGATCCGGCTTTGGCGCTGGCGGCGCGGGATCCGGCTTTGGCGCTGGCGGCGCGGGATCCGGCTTTGGCGCTGGCGGCGCGGGATCTGGCTTTGCCGCTGGCGGCGCGGGATCCGGCTATGGCGTAGGAACCAGCTACGGCGTGGGATCTGGCACAGGATACGGTGCGGGCTCTGGTGCAGGAAGTGGCTTTGTGGGTGACCAGGATGCAGTGATCTCCAGTTTCATTGAGGAGCTGCTGAGCCTCAGGCCTAACCGTCCCTTCCCAGACTTTGCCTGGACCAGTGACCACGGTCCCCTCGGCATAGTTGAGAAGCGCCCTCTATACCCTTCTTCCCACTCTGTTCACTCCAGCAATGGCTACCAAAGAGCAAGGGACGTCCAGGTTAATTCTAAATATACCACAGATACTTTTGACGACATTCCTATTGAAGACCAGAAATGGTCTGGATCTCAAGGGCACAAGACCTTCTGATGAGGTAATTATCTGAATATTGATGCTATTAGATGCAGTACTGCAAGTGGTTGTATTGACTGTTGCCTTTTTCTTCAGCAGGTCTGACCACAACATTGAACCCTTGGAGTTGTCAACCTGTTTGCCATAATAAACTTGTGATTTTCAGAAGAGGCTGTGATAACTTTCATCTTTAAAGGTTTGACATTCCTCCACTGTAGTGGCTGATGCATCTTGGTCATAGTTGCCCTGGTTACTGTCTTGACCCTTGACGTGGGGACTTAAAAGCCCCTTTTATGGTATGTGTGGCTGCAACCCTACTAGAATTTCAAGATTCTAGAACCAGCAAACTGAATGGTGGTAAAGCGTAACTCAAACATGACCTTAGTATTGCTTAATAGATCCCATCTTAACATATTATCAAACCAACTGATTTAAACATTAAATGGCTGTCTCATAAGGTTGTGACCATTGGATTTTGAAGCCTGTTCTTCTCCTTGCCGGGGGCAGCCATGTTGCTCAGCAAGCTGCTTGGAACATGCCCACCCACCCCCTCCAAAGCCTGCAGAGCTGATGTTGGACACTTGCAGTGGGATATCTGTTTTACCATGTTGACTCAATGAAAACTATTTGGCAGATGCTAATACAAACTGCTGGTTCTTTGCTGAGGGTGGTGACATGCTGGGATTGGACCGACCTCAAACTTGCGAGAATACTTATCAGGCAACCATCCGCAGAAAGTCGTCAGGTCATCTGAGATCTTCATGAGCAGGACCGTAAGGCTTTGAAGGTCGACGGAGCTGGTGCCGAGGGGGGAGTGCAGTCTCAGTTTTCTGTTTGGAGTTGGCCGAGATTTTTATATATAAAACTAATGTGCTTTAAACCTACATGCCTTAGCATCATAAAAGGGCTGTGAATGAGATCAGTAGTTCCGCGTAAAACTGTGATGGGTGTCAATCACTAAAAGGGAAAAGAAATCCAGTTTCACAATCTAACGTGAGTGAATCCTCCGTTATGACACTTCTATAAACAGAACTCCAACTCTATTGTTTGCTCTAAAAGCCAACACACCGACTACAACTATCAAAAATACCCTATTGGAGTGGGAAATGTATCTTCTGTTTCAGAGTGAAAACGCCACTTCGATTAAAAACCTTGTGAAAGATGTAATTTGGTGCTTCCATCATGGAACACTTAATGGCTGCGGTTCCCAGAGTCTTTAGGAAGCTCTTAAGAGCTTCTCTGCAGCTGTCTTGAGAACCCTGTGAAAGGACGCGTTTCCCAGAGTCGTTCTTAGCTTAAGATCTTTCACTAAGGAAACACAAGATCGCCCTGACCCACTCTTAACAGCCTTCTCAGCAACCAAACGCTCACTGCAGCCGCATCAGAAAGTTATATCTGACACTCAAAGGAATACTAAAACCATGCATAGTGATGAATGTGCATTCATAGCTGCAGAACACTGAAGCAAAAAAATATAAAAATAAATAATTGCCCATGTGTTCCTGTAGCTACATAAAATGAATCACTACTATCACTCCATACATTTTCACACACATTCGGAATCTGCCTATGAGTTTACAATAGCTATAAAAACAACCCTGTAGTACTTCAGAGACATCAGGGAAACTGACAGGTGTAGTTGGCGTTGCTGAAGTCCATGCGTGTGAGACACCAAGGCTGCAATACAGTCTCGCTGCTAACCAACAGTGTCACCGTGCGCCAAGCTGGCCGTGCTGCGTTTTTACACAGAGGGGAGATTCCTGTAGGGGGTGGGGGACGGCACCGGCCTCAGCAAGGCATCGATCACACGGAGTGCGGCAGCCGTGACACCGATCCTCCTGCGTCTTGCCCGTACACACATCAGAATGCCTGCCACACGGGATGAGACCAGTTCCGCCATGGCTGAGATCCCCTGGGTGATCAATCCCTCCCTGGTGGATCCAAGCTGGATTGCGAGAAAACATTACGCTGCCATAAACACTCAGGTGGTGGTGGACCACGATGGGCTCATCACAGACATCGTCTCTAGGTGGCCAGGAGGCCAGACGACTGCTTCGTGTGGGCCAACTGGGGTAGGTGGCTCAGTTGTTAGAGCGTTCGCCCATGAACCTGAAGGTCAGTGGTTCGAGTCCTAGTTCCTCCTGTGTCTACCAAAGTGTCCTTGGGCAAGACACTGAATCCCCAGTTGCTCCCAGTTGTCAGGCCAGCGCGGTTGTATGGCAGCTCCGCCGACAACTGCTGTGAATGTGTGCGTGTGTGGGTGAACGTCAACAGTGTAAAGTGCTTTGGGGCTGTAAGAGTACAGCTGGAAAAGCGCTATATAAGTGTAAGCCATTTACCATTTACTAACTCAGCTGTGGGGCAGAAGGCTGGCAGAGGAGAAAATGTGGCCCACCAGGTGTGATTAATCACCTAAATTAGAGCAGGTGAAGCATCAGTATAAAATTATCTGGTATGACAAAATACTTCAAGCGCAAGGCTTTGGTCATTCTTCTTATGACTTTTGCAGAACTATTTGTGTTTAGCTTGTTGTTATTTTACATTTAAATATGGTGTATCAATGTGTTTTGAGGTGAGTTTTTAAGTTTGGTATTTGTTTTGGTATTTCAAATGATTGATATTGTCCATGTGAACAGGACTTCCTGGCTCTGTTTCCTGCTCTTTGGCTTTGGAGGCTGTATCCCCACTAAAAAAAGTAGGTAAATATGTCCATGGACCTTATCAGTAAGATGTAATTGGGTGGGCAAATAAGTAATACTGGCATGTGGATAAAGGATCACGTTCTCAGCATTTTAACTGCAATAAGGTCATATTTGATCAGATTTAGGAACACTCTTGTCAGATGTATTTAGCTGGCTACATGGTGACAGCAGCACACACTAAAGACTTGCTAATAAATCTGTATTCAGGCCAAACTGGTGTGGGATCCGGCTATAGCAAAGGATCCGGTCATGGTGAAGGAGCTGGCTTTGGCGCTGGCGGCGCGGGATCCGGCTTTGGCGCGGGATCCGGCTTTGGCGCTGGCGGCGCGGGATCCGGCTTTGGCGCTGGCGGCGCGGGATCCGGCTTTGGCGCTGGCGGCGCGGGATCCGGCTTTGGCGCTGGCGGCGCGGGATCCGGCTTTGGCGCTGGCGGCGCGGGATCCGGCTATGGCGCTGGCGGCGCGGGATCCGGCTATGGCGTACGAACCAGCTACGGCGTGGGATCCGGCACAGGATACGGTGTGGGCTCTGGTGCAGGAAGTGGCTTTGTGGGTGACCAGGATGCAGTGATCTCTAGTTTCATTGAGGAGCTGCTGAGCCTCAGGCCTAACCGTCCCTTCCCAGACTTTGCCTGGACCAGTGACCACGGCCCCTTCGGCATAGTTGAGAAGCGCCCTCTATACCCTTCTTCCCACTCTGTTCACTCCAGCAATGGCTACCAGAGAGCAAGGGACGTCCAGGTTAATTCTAAATATACCACAGATACTTTTGACCACATTCCTATTGACGACCAGGAAGGGTCTGGATCTAAAGGGCACAAGACCTTCTAATGAGGTAACAATCTGAATATTGATGCTATTAGATGCAGTACTGCAAGTGGTTATATGGACTGTTGCCTTTTTCTTCTGCAGGTCTGACCACAACATTGAGCCCTTGGAGTTGTCAACCTGTTTGCCATAATAAACTTGTAATTTTCAGATGAGGCTGTGATAACTTTCATCTTTAAAGGTTTGACATTCCTCCACTGTAGTGGCTGATGCATCTTGGTCATAGTTGACCTGGTTACTGTTTTTACCCTTGATGTGCTTTTAAACTTAAGAGCCCCTTTTATGGTGTGTGTGGCTGCAACCCTACTAGAATTTCAAGACTCTAGAACCAGCAAACTGAATGGTGGTAAAGCGTAACTCAAACATGACCCATAGTATTGCTTAATAGAGCCCATGTTATCAAACCAACTGATTTAAACATTAAATGGCTGCCTCATAAGGTTGTGACCATTGGGTTTTGAAGCCTCCTTGCCGGGGGCAGCCATGTTGCTCAGCAAGCTGCTTGGAACATTCTCCCCCCCCCCCCCCCCAAAACCTGCAGAGCTGATGTTGGACACTTGCAGTGGGATATCTGTTTTACCATGTTGACTCAATGAAAATTATTTGGCAGATGCTAATACAAACTGCTGGTTCTTAAGGGTGGTGACATGCTGGGATTGGACCGACCTCAAACTTGCGAGAATACTTATCAGGCAACCATCAGCAGAAAGTCATCAGATCTTTATGAGCGGGACCCAGGGGCGGAGCAGGGGTCCGAGCCTAGGGGGGGCGACGCATTCTAGATGGGCCCTTGTGGCCTAAACATCCCCATTAAAACACAATCGCTAAAAAAATGCCACAGATCAGCACCTGACACACAACCACAGCAGGCAGGCGACACGGTCAGAACCATCACATGAGGTTTCAGCGCCATGGATTTTGCCAGTCATGTCAAACCTAATTATAAGCCTATTGTCGACTTTAAGATATATATTGTAAGTATCAAACTGGAGATAAAAATCAAATGACACCCAGTGATGTCTATGGAAGCCCAATTCCGCCAGTAAAAGAAAAAAGATGAAATCTTAGCCATAAAAATATCCTCACGGTAACTCATGTCATAATTTCGACTTTCTATCTCATACTTTCGACTTTATCTCAATTTCGACTTTTGATCTCAGGACTTATTGTGGGGATATTTTTAAGGCTAAGTTTTCATCTTAGCCATAGATGTCGGATTCGCCGAGTAGCACAATTCAGACACGTGTTCAACCTACACGACAACAGTTTACAATGTCCGACATGTATTTAACACAATGACCGAGCGACACGGCGGTCAAACAGCAACAAACAATATAGGAAAGGTCATATATTCAGCGTCATCAGAATCAGAAAGGGGTTTATTGCCAAGTTTTCACACGAGGAATTTGTTATGGGGATTGGTGCAACACAATACAAATATAAAAACAAATATATAAGAGATAAAATAGAATGAAATGTATAAACAATAAAAAGTATAAACAGTAAAATAAAATGTAGACCAGAAATGTACAAAATGAGGTTTTAAAGTGCCGGGTGAGTCTGTACAAAAGTGACTTAGAAACTTAGGATAGGTAAAAAGTATAAACAAATGTACAATGAGGTTTGTAAAGTGCCGGATATGAGTCTGTACAAATGTTACGGGGTTGGAATATTTACGTTAATGTAACGTAGAGTGGGATGGGGGGGCAGTCCTTGGTAGTCGGGGGGGGGGGGGGACCGGGGCCTTGTTGATGAGGAAGGCTGCAGACGGGAAAAAACTGTTCTTATGGCGTGAGGTTTTGGTCCTGATGGACCGCAGCCTCCTGCCAGAGGGAAGAGTCTGAAACAGTTTGTGTCCGGGGTGGGAGGGATCTGCTGCAATCTTTCCTGCACGCTTCAGGGTCCTGGAGGCGTGCAGGTCCTGGAGAGATGGGAGATTGCAGCCAATCACCTTCTCTGCCGAGCGGATGATACGCTGCAGCCTGCTCCTGTCTTTCACAGTGGCAGCAGCGTACCAGATGGTGATGGAGGAGGTGAGGATGGACTCAATGATGGCCGTGTAAAACTGCACCATCATTGTCTTTGGCAGGTTGAATTTCTTCAGCTGCCGCAGGAAGTACATCCTCTGCTGTGCTTTTTTGGTGAGGGAGGTGATGTTCAGCTCCCACTTGAGGTCCTGGGATATGATGGTCCCCAGGAAGCGGTGGGACTCCACAGAGTCTGCTGGGGAGTCACACAGGGTGAGGGGGGCAGGTGGGGCTGCGTTCCTCCGGTAGTCCACTATCATCTCCACTGTCTTTAGAGCGTTGAGCTCTAGGTTGTTCTGACCGCACCAGGTCACCAGCTGGTCCACCTCCCACCTGTAGGCGGACTCATCACCATCAGAGATGAGTCCAATGAGTGGTGGTGTCGTCCGCAAACTTCAGGAGCTTGACGGACTGATGACTGGAGGTGCAGCTGTTTGTGTACAGGGAGAAGAGTAGAGGAGAGAGAACGCAGCCTTGAGGGGATCCGGTACTGATGGTCCGAGGGTCAGAGACATGTTTCCCCAGCTTCACCCACTGCTTCCTGTCAGACAGGAAGTCAGTGATCCACCTGCAGGTGGAGTCAGGCACGTTCAGCTGGGAGAGCTTGTCCTGGAGCAGAGATGGGATGATGGTGTTAAAAGCAGAGCTGAAGTCCACGAACAGGATCCTGGCGTAGGTTCCTGTGGAGTCCAGGTGCTGGAGGATGAAGTGCAGGGCCATGTTTACAGCATCGTCTACAGACCTGTTGGTTCTGTAGGCGAACTGCAGGGGATCCAGTAGTGGGTCGGTGATGTTTTTGAGGTGTGGCAGCACAAGGCGCTCAAATGACTTCATGACCACAGAGGTCAGGGCGACGGGTCTGTAGTCGTTAAGTCCTATGGTCCTTGGTTTTTTGGGGACAGGTATGATGGTGGAGGTTTTGAAGCAGGCTGGCACATGGCATGTCTCCAGGGAGGTGTTAAAGATGTCCGTGAACACCGGAGACAGCTGATCAGCACAGTGCTTCAGGGTGGATGGGGAGACAGAGTCCGGTCCTGCTGCTTTGCGGGGGTTCAGTTTTTTGAATATTTTATTGACGTCCCTCTCCAGGATAGAGAGGGGCGTCGCAGTGGTGTGGGGGGTGGAGGATGGGGCCTCTGGGGTGTGAAGTGGTGGAGAGGCTCCAGCCCCTGCTGGGGAGGCGGGGGTGCTGTTGGAGGAATGGAACTGGGGAATGTGAATGCAGTCCGGGGGGATGGTATCAGGACTGTCCCTTTGTCCTTCAAAGCGACAGTAGAACTGGTTCAGGTCGTTGGCTAGGCGTCGGTCGTTGATGGAGGGGGGGGCTCTGGGTTTGTAGTTTGTTATCTGTCTCAGTCCCTTCCAGACTGAGCTGGCATCGTTATCTGAGAACTGTTGGCGTAGTTTCTCAGAGTACAGACGTTTAGCTGCTCTCACCTCCTTGCTAAACGTGTACTTTGCCTTTTTGAGCCTGTCCTTGTCGCCACTCCTGAACGCTTCCTCCTTCTGCAGCCGCAATCTTTTGAGCTTAGAAGAGAACCAGGGTTTGTCATTGTTATAAACAACCCTGGTTCGTGTTGGAATACAACTGTCCTCACAGAAGCTGATGTAAGATGTAACAGCCTCTGTGAGCTCGTCCAGGCTGCTGGAAGAAGTCCTGAAAACATCCCAGTCAGTAGAGTCCAAACATGCCTGAAGATCCTCCGTAGCTTTCCTGGTCCACTGCTTTGAGGTCCTCACAGCAGGTTTGCAGAGCTTTAGTTTCTGCTTATATGCTGGAATCAGGTGGACCATTAGGTGGTCTGAGTGTCCCAGTGCAGCTCGGGGGACGGCATGATAGGCTCTGCTCACTGTAGAGCAGAGCCTATCTGCTCATGACAATGTTATCAGAAATAATTAATATGACAGCTTACCAATGATGGTTTCATCCAGCGATGGGCAAAGAACCACAAAAAAACATATTTCCATCCAAGGGGTGGGGGTACACATTTAACGATCAGCCGGTTCTTCATCGTTGCAAACCTTTCAGTTTTATCATCAATGGCGATGTCCCTCTCGATTGAGAGCAAGGTGAGGTTTGAGGCCTCATCCATGCAGCCCGGAGATAGTTTTTAATCATTTCAGTCAACTGAAACTCAGCATGACTTTCTTGCTTTAAGGCTAATTCTGATGTGACAACTGGCTAAAGGCTGATTAAGGTTCCGCGTTACACCAACACAGACCCTAAGGCGTAGGGTACGCGGCGACGCGCAGCCTACGCCGTACCCTACGGCGTAGGCTCTGCGTTGGTGTAATGTAGAACCATAAATCAGGCTTAAAAGTAAACAGACAACATGCGCGCATGTACCCGTGCATGACAGGCAGACACCCAACGGGAGAAGGGACTATTTCTTTAATTTAAATTTTTTAAACAACTTTATCCTTATGAACGCAATTGTTATATAGTCCAACTTTCCTTAGTTTATTCAGAACACTTTTTTTTTTTCCTCTTCGGTGTGGGCCCGGGGCGGCCGCCCCCTCTGCCCCCCCGCCTGCTCCATTAGTGGCGGGACCGTAAGGCTTTGAAGGTCGACAGAGCTGGTACCGAGGGGGGAGTGCAGTCTCAGTTTTCTGTTTGGAGTTGGCCGAGATTTTTATATATAAAACTAATGTGCTTTAAACCTACATGCCTTAGCATCATAAAAGGGCTGTGAATGAGATCAGTATTTCCGCGTAAAACTGTGATGGGTGTCATCAATCACTAAAAGGGAGAAGAAATCCAGTTTCACAATCTAACGTGAGTGAATCCTCCGTTATGACACTTCTATAAACAGAACTCCAACTCTATTTTGTTTGCTCTAAAAGCCAACACACCGACTACAACTATCAAAAATACCCTATTGGAGTGGGAAATGTATCTTCTGTTTCAGAGTGAAAACGCCACTTCAATTAAAAACCTTGTGAAAGATGTAATTTGTTGCTTCAATCATGTGACACTTAATGGCTGCGTTTCCCAGATTCGTTAGGAAGCTCTTAAGAGCTTCTCGGCAGCTGTCTTGAGAACGCTTTGAAAGAAGGACGTGTTTCCCAGAGTCGTTCTTAGCTTAAAATCTTTCTCTAAGGAAACGTAAGATCGCCCTGACCCACTCTTAACAGCCTTCTCGGCAACCAAACGCTCACTGCAGCCGCGTCAGATAGTTATATCTGACACTCAAAGGAATACTAAAACCATGCATAGTGATGAATGTGCATTCATAGCTGCAGAACACTGAAGCAAAAAAAAAATAAATAAAAATAAATAATTGCCCATGTGTTCCTGTAGCTACATAAATAAAATGAATCATTACTATCACTCAATACGTTTTCACACACATTCGGAATCTGCTTATGAGTTTAGAATAGCTATAAAAACATCAAAAACCCTGTGGTACTTCAGAGACATCAGAGAAACTGACAGGTGTAGTTGGCGTTGCTGAAGTCCACGCGTGTGAGACACCAAGGCTGCAATACAGTCTCGCTGCTAACCAACAGTGTCACTGTGCGCCAAGTTGGCCTCGCTTTTTACACAGTGGGGAGATTCCTGTAGGGGGTGGGGGACGGCACCGGCCTCAGCAAGGTGTCGATTACACGGAGTGTGGCAGCCGTGACACCGATCCTCCTGCGTCTTGCCCGGACACACATCAGAATACCTGCCACACGGGACGAGACCAGATCCACCATGGATTTCCTGCCATGGCTGAGATCCCCTGGGTGATCAAGATTGGATTGCGAGAAAACATTACGCTGCCATTAACACTCAGGTGGCGGTGGACCACGATGGCCTCATCACAGACATTGGCCGGGTTTCCCAGATCAGTTAAGTAGTTCTTAACAGCGAAAGACTTCTTTCAAACCTTCTTAAGGAGCCTGTGAAAGAAAATCGCGTTTCCCAGAGTTGCTCTTAGCTTAAGTATCTCTTTCATTAAGAAGGAAATGAAAGATGCTGCTGACCCAGTCTTTACAACCATCTTAGTGAACAAAGACTCACAGATCCAGCCGCGTCAGGCAAATCAATATCACACCAAGTAATGAGATATTAAAACAATGCACCCCGCACAAATTTTTATCTATTTTATACTTTAGATTTATATTGTTTAGCATTTATTGGTGACAGCAAAGGAAAAAAAAAAGAAAAATAAGGAATAACAAGTGTGTTCCTGTATATGCTTTATGCTTTACGCACAAATTAAACGATCATCATGAATATCATTTATTTGATAATTTGGCTGCTATACAGCATATTCTCGCTGCAAATCAACCGCGTCGCCGCGCGAAGCAGAACTGTTTTTATGAACGCATTCGTGCGTCAGCACTTCAGTCCCCTGGACGTGTCGGACCGGGCTGTCAGACCGGGACACCTGCGCCGTGCCCGAGCCCGAGCACTTCTACGTGTGATGACAGGGAAGCAGCAGCTGAAGAACAGGAGCCTTTGATGAATCGTTCATTACAGTCTCAAATATAATCAATGGTGTCGGTTTATATTAAAGAAATGTTTTGCCCAGAAGAAAAAAGAGCGAAGACAACGACCCATAACTATTTTCTTCTCTTGAAAAAACCTGCACCGCGGGGTTTAGGATAAAAAGACGCTGCAGCGCGAGTCGGGATGCAGGGTCTCAGAAGAGCAGTGGAATACGTGCGAGGCGGGGCTGATCTCTGCAATCTGAAGCGCTCTATAATTGTAAAAAGAATTTCACTTATCACGGGTTCTTTTTGGAACATAACCCCTGCGAAAAACCAGGGATTGCTGTAATTCCACGTTGCGATTTGCGAAACTCGCCTTCTCTTGGCTCATGTTTTTGAACACACACAAACGCCCACCCCGTTTCCTCCCGGTTTCTGCGTGTGGGGAAAAAAAGCCTCACTGTAGCCAGAAATAACGGAGTAACGCACCGTTTGGATGAAAAAGGGTCATTGAATTATATTTATCATCTTAATTTTTTATTATAACGCACAGGCAGCAGGGAATTAGTGCGTTAGGTAGCAGTGCTGCATGTGAAAATGCGCTGATAGTGATCGGTGATCGATTTGCCTGGCATCGATTGATTTGGTTTCAGAACCGGACAGCTGCTCCAAAGAGCTTCTGAAAGAGCGAAACTAAAGGACGGTGTTAAGAAGTCATCTGGGAAACACCCGTATCTTAGGGTTGTCTCTTAGTTCAAACCTTCTTTGGAACCTTCTTAAATCCTTAAGAGAGGTTGGATCTGGGAAACCCGGCCATTGTCTCTAGGTGGCCAGGAGGACAGCTTCATGTGGGCCAACTCAGTAGGTAGCTCAGTTGGTAGAACGTTCACCCATGAACCTGAAGGTCAGTGGTTTGAGTCCTAGTTCCTCCTGTGTCCACCAAAGTGTCCTTGGGGAAGACACTGAATCCCCAGTTGCTCCCGGTTGTCAGGCCAGCGTGGTTGTATGGCAGCTCCACCGAAAACTGCTGTGAATGTGTGCGTGTGTGGGTGAACGTCAACAGTGTAAAGTGCTTTGGGGCTGTAAGAGTACAGCTGGAAAAGCGCTATATAAGTGTAAGCCATTTACCATTTACTAACTCAGCTGTGGGGCAGAAGGCTGGCAGAGGAGAAAATGTGGCCCACCAGGTGTGATTAATCACCTAAATTAGAGCAGGTGAAGCATCAGTATAAAATGATCTGGTATGACAAAATACTTCAAGCACAAGGCTTTGGTCATTCTTCTTATGACTTTTGCAGAACTATTTGTGTTTAGCTTGTTGTTATTTTACATTTAAATATGGTGTATCAATGTGTTTTGAGGTGAGTTTTTAAGTTTGGTATTTGTTTTGGTATTTCAAATGATTGATATTGTCCATGTGAACAGGACTTCCTGGCTCTGTTTCCTGCTCTTTGGCTTTGGAGGCTGTATCCCCACTAAAAAAAGTAGGTAAATATGTCCATGGACCTTATCAGTAAGATGTAATTGGGTGGGCAAATAAGTAATACTGGCATGTGGATAAAGGATCACGTTCTCAGCATTTTAACTGCAATAAGCAGGGGTGCACACAAGCCGGTACTCCAAGGCCAGTCTACTGCATGTTTTAGATGTTTCCCTGTCTTCAACACACCTGATTCTAATCACTGGTCGTCATCAAGGTTTACACAACTCTGTTGGTGACACAGCCTTGTATATCAGGGTTGTGTTGAGGCAGGGAAACATCTAAAACGTGCAGTAGACTGGCCCTCGAGTCCCGGCTTGTGTGCACCCCTGGCAATAAGGTCATATTTGATCAGATTCAGGAACACCCTTGTCAGATGTATTTAGCTGGCTACATGGTGACAGCAGCACACACTAAAGATGTGCTAATAAATCTGTATTCAGGCCAAACTGGTGTGGGATCCGGCTATGGCACAGGATCCGGTCATGGTGAAGGAGCTGGCTTTGGCGCTGGTGGCGCAGGATCCGGCTTTGGCGCTGGCGGCGCGGGATCCGGCTTTGGCGCGGGATCCGGCTTTAGCGCTGGCGGCGCGGGATCTGGCTTTGCCGCTGGCGGCGCGGGATCCGGCTATGGCGTAGGAGCCAGCTACGGCGTGGGATCCGGCACAGGATACGGTGCGGGCTCTGGTGCAGGAAGTGGCTTTGTGGGTGACCAGGATGCAGTGATCTCCAGTTTCATTGAGGAGCTGCTGAGCCTCAGGCCTAACCGTCCCTTCCCAGACTTTGCCTGGACCAGTGACCACGGTCCCCTCGGCATAGTTGAGAAGCGCCCTCTATACCCTTCTTCCCACTCTGTTCACTCCAGCAATGGCTACCAGAGAGCAAGGGACGTCCAGGTTAATTCTAAATATACCACAGATACTTTTGACCACATTCCTATTGAAGACCAGAAATGATCTGGATCTCAAGGGCACAAGACCTTCTGATGAGGTAATTATCTGAATATTGATGCTATTAGATGCAGTACTGCAAGTGGTTGTATTGACTGTTGCCTTTTTCTTCAGCAGGTCTGACCACAACATTGAACCCTTGGAGTTGTCAACCTGTTTGCCATAATAAACTTGTAATTTTCAGAAGAGGCTGTGATAACTTTCATCTTTAAAGGTTTGACATTCCTCCACTGTAGTGGCTGATGCATCTTGGTCATAGTTGCCCTGGTTACTGTCTTGACCCTTGACGTGGGGACTTAAGAGCCCCTTTTATGGTATGTGTGGCTGCAACCCTACTAGAATTTCAAGATTCTAGAACCAGCAAACTGAATGGTGGTAAAGCGTAACTCAAACATGACCTTAGTATTGCTTAATAGAGCCCATCTTAACATATTATCAAACCAACTGATTTAAACATTAAATGGCTGTCTCATAAGGTTGTGACCATTGGGTTTTGAAGCCTGTTCTTCTCCTTGCCGGGGGCAGCCATGTTGCTCAGCAAGCTGCTTGGAACATGCCCACCCACCCCCTCCAAAGCCTGCAGAGCTGATGTTGGACACTTGCAGTGGGATATCTGTTTTACCATGTTGACTCAATGAAAACTATTTGGCAGATGCTAATACAAACTGCTGGTTCTTTGCTGAGGGTGGTGACATGCTGGGATTGGACCGACCTCAAACTTGCGAGAATACTTATCAGGCAACCATCGGCAGAAAGTCGTCAGGTCATCTGCGATCTTCATGAGCAGGACCGTAAGGCTTTGAAGGTCGACTGAGCTGGTGCCGAGGGGGGAGTGCAGTCTCAGTTTTCTGTTTGGAGTTGGCCGAGATATTTATATATAGAACTAATGTGCTTTAAACCTACATGCCTTAGCATCATAAAAGGGCTGTGAATGAGATCAGTAGTTCCGCATAAAACTGTGATGGGTGTCAATCACTAAAAGGGAAAAGAAATCCAGTTTCACAATCTAACGTGAGTGAATCCTCCGTTATGACACTTCTATAAACAGAACTCCAACTCTATTGTTTGCTCTAAAAGCCAACACACCGACTACAATCAAAAATACCCTATTGGGGTGGGAAATGTATCTTCTGTTTCAGAGTGAAAACGCCACTTCGATTTAAAAACCTTGTGAAAGATGTAATTTGGTGCTTCCATCATGGAACACTTAATGGCTGCGGTTCCCAGAGTCTTTAGGAAGCTCTTAAGAGCTTCTCTGCAGCTGTCTTGAGAACCCTGTGAAAGGACGCGTTTCCCAGAGTCGTTCTTAGCTTAAGATCTTTCACTAAGGAAACGTAAGATCACCCTGACCCACTCTTAACAGCCTTCTCGGCAACCAAACGCTCACTGCAGCCACGTCAGAAAGTTATATCTGACACTCAAAGGAATACTAAAACCATGCATAGCGATGAATGTGCATTCATAGCTGCAGAACACTGAAGCAAAAAAAATATAAAAATAAATAATTGCCCATGTGTTCCTGTAGCTACATAAAATGAATCATTACTATCACTCCATACATTTTCACACACATTCGGAATCTGCCTATGAGTTTACAATAGCTATAAAAACAACCCTGTAGTACTTCAGAGACATCAGGGAAACTGACAGGTGTAGTTGGCGTTGCTGAAGTCCATGCGTGTGAGACACCAAGGCTGCAATACAGTCTCGCTGCTAACCAACAGTGTCACCGTGCGCCAAGCTGGCCGTGCTGCGTTTTTACACAGAGGGGAGATTCCTGTAGGGGGTGGGGGACGGCACCGGCCTCAGCAAGGCATCGATCACACGGAGTGTGGCAGCCGTGACACCGATCCTCCTGCGTCTTGCCCGGACACACATCAGAATGCCTGCCACACGGGACGAGACCAGTTTCACCATGGATTTCCTGCCATGGCTGAGATCCCCTGGGTGATCAATCCCTCCCTGGTGGATCCAAGCTGGATTGCGAGAAAACATTACGCTGCCATAAACACTCAGGTGGTGGTGGACCACGATGGGCTCATCACAGACATCGTCTCTAGGTGGCCAGGAGGCCAGACGACTGCTTCGTGTGGGCCAACTGGGGTAGGTGGCTCAGTTGTTAGAGCGTTCGCCCATGAACCTGAAGGTCAGTGGTTCGAGTCCTAGTTCCTCCTGTGTCTACCAAAGTGTCCTTGGGCAAGACACTGAATCCCCAGTTGCTCCTGGTTGTCAGTCCAGCGCGGTTGTATGGCAGCTCCGCCGACAACTGCTGTGAATGTGTGCGTGTGTGGGTGAACGTCAACAGTGTAAAGTGCTTTGGAGCTGTAAGAGTACAGCTGGAAAAGCGCTATATAAGTGTAAGCCATTTACCATTTACTAACTCAGCTGTGGGGCAGAAGGCTGGCAGAGGAGAAGATGTGGCCCACCAGGTGTGATTAATCACCTAAATTAGAGCAGGTGAAGCATCAGTATAAAATGATCTGGTATGACAAAATACTTCAAGCACAAGGCTTTGGTCATTCTTCTTATGACTTTTGCAGTGTTTAGCTTGTTGTTATTTTACATTTAAATATGGTGTATCAATGTGTTTTGAGGTGAGTTTTTAAGTTTGGTATTTGTTTTGGTATTTCAAATGATTGATATTGTCCATGTGAACAGGACTTCCTGGCTCTGTTTCCTGCTCTTTGGCTTTGGAGGCTGTATCCCCACTAAAAAAAGTAGGTAAATATGTCCATGGACCTTTATTGGTAGGATGTAATTGGGTGGGCAAATAAGTAATACTGGCAAGTGGATGAAGGATCGTGTTCTCAGCATTTTAACTGCAATAAGGTCATGTTTGTTCAGATTCAGGAACACCCTTGTCAGATGTATTTAGCTGGCTACATGGTGACAGCAGCACACACTAAAGACGTGCTAATAAATCTGTATTCAGGCCAAACTGGTGTGGGATCCGGCTATGGCACAGGATCCGGTCATGGTGAAGGAGCTGGCTTTGGCGCTGGCGGCGCGGGAGCTGGCTATGGCGCTGGCGGCACGGGATCCGACTACGACGTGGGCTCCGGCACAGGATACGGTGCGGGCTCTGGTGCAGGAAGTGGCTTTGTGGGTGACCAGGATGCAGTGATTTCCAGTTTCATTGAGGAGCTGCTGAGCCTCAGGCCTAACCGTCCCTTCCCAGACTTAATAAACTTGTAATTTTCAGATGAGGCTGTAATAACTTTCATCTTTAAAGGTTTGACATTTCTCCACTGTAGTGGCTGATGCGTCTTGGTCATAGTTGCCCTGGTTACTGTTTTGACCCTTGATGTGCTTTTAAACTTAAGAGCCCCATTGTGTGTGTGTGTGTGTGTGTGTGTGTGTGTGTGTGTGTGTGTGTGTGTGTGTGTGTACTAGAATTTCAAGATTCTAGAACCAGCAAACTGATTGGTGGTAAAGCGTAACTCAAACATGACCCATAGCTTAATAGAGCCCATCTCAACATATTATCAAACCAATTGATTTAAACATTAAATGGCTGCCTCATAAGGTTGTGACCATTGGGTTTTGAAGCCTGTTCTTCTTGCCGCGGGCAGCCATGTTGCTCAGCAAGCTGCTTGGAACATGCCCACCCAACCCCCCCCAAAAAACCTGCAGAGCTGATGTTGGACACTTGCAGTTGGATATCTGTTTTACCATGTTGACTCAATGAAAACTATTTGGCAGATGCTAATACAAACTGCTGGTTCTTTGCTAAGGGTGGTGACATGCTGGGATTGGACTGACCTCTAACTTACGAGAATACTTATCAGGCAAGCATCAGCAGAAAGTCGTCTGGTCATCTGAGATCTTCATGAGCAGGACCGTAAGGCTTTAAAGATCGGAGCTGGTGCCGAGGGGGGAGTGCAGTCTCAGTTTTCTGTTTGGAGTTGGCCAGATTTTTATATATAAAACTAATGTGCTTTAAACCTACATGCCTTAGCATCATAAAAGGGCTGTGAATGAGATCAGTATTTCTGCCTTGTGAAAGATGTAATTGGGTGCTTCATGTGACACTTAATGGCTGCGGTTCCCAGATTCGTTAGGAAGCTCTTAAGAGTTTCTCAGCAGCAGTCTTGAGAACACTGTGAAAGGACGTGTTTCCCAGAGTCGTTCTTAGCTTAAGATCTTTTGCTAAGGAAACGTAAGATCACCCTGACCCACTCTTAACAGCATTCTTGGAAACCAAACGCTCACTGTAGCCGCGTCAGATATATCTGACACTCAAAGGAATACTAAAACCATGAATGCGATAAACGGACCCTCGCACCCTTGTGCACGTTCAGGCATGCTGCAGTGGAAGCGCTTGTATGACTTGCATGTAGATTCTTCAGGCCTGGACATTTAGCGGATGAAACCACCCACGACTCTATGTCAAACCATTCAAAAGTTATGCCAGAAAATAGGGACTATCAAATATTGACCAATCATAAGAAGGGGCGGGGCTAATTTAGGTCAATGAAGGTCAAGTACTCAAAACCGAGTCCGATGACACCACCCATGACTCTTTATATCAAACCATTCAAAAGTTATGGCAGAAAGTAGGAACTATCAAATATGGACCAATCAGATGAAGGGGGGGCGCGCTTTTTGGCATCTATCGTCGCCACGGTAACGCTTTTGACTAAGAAAAGTAATGCGCGTCATCGCAGGATCGAGACGCACATTTTGATGTCTAACACCTGGGTGCACGTTACGGTTTGGGCAATATTAACTGCCGAAGGAATGTCGTAAATTTCGCCAAAATTACACTATTAATTCAAAATGGCCGACTTCCTGTTCAGTTTCGGCCATGGCGCCAAGAGACTTTTCTTTAAGTTGCGACATGATACAGGTGTGTACCGATTTTTGTGCATCTACGTCAAACCGTATTGTGGGGCTTGAGACACGAAGTTTTCTAGGGGGCGCTGTTGAGCCATTTTGCCACACCCATTAATCCAAACCATTAAATATCACATTTTTCGCCAGGCCTGGCTTGCGTGCAAAATTTGGTGACTTTTGGGGAACATTTAGGTGGGCAAAAAGGCCCTCATTTCGTTGGGAAAAAAAAAAGAAGGAAAAAAATTCCTACAGATACAATAGGGCCTTCGCACTGTCAGTGCTTGGGCCCTAATAACCGTTGCGATTTCAATAGGGCTTCGCACAAGCCTTGCTGGTGCTCGGGCCCTAAAAATCCACAGAAAATCAATGTTTACAGCCCCTATTCCGCCAGTGTAAAAGGGGCTTTAGATACCAAGGAAAACTGGGAAATGTTTATATTTTGTAACATGAAAAGAATATGCCAAGGTGCCAGGGTAAGAACAACAAAGACGTGCCTGCTTGACCTTGGAGACTTTTAGACGGCGTCTTTGACATCACTCCCAGAGACGTCACTGTCAGACGTGCTGAAAGGAGACATGGGCCTTCACTGTGATGCTTTTTTACATCAGCTGCCAGCATCCTGCTGAAATAGTGAGAGCTGAGACTGAACCAAAGTACTTCCACCCATCTTTCTTCTCTGCACAGAGCAGTGACCTTCAGTCACTGACTTCCAGCCACCAACACGTCCCACTCCATATACTTCAACTGGACACTTGCAACCAGTTCAAGCTCTTATAACTGAACAGGTAACATTTACAAACTCCAAAACCCAGCAGTACATACAGATAAAATGCTACATAAGCAGACATACACATGTCCGTCAAAGTTCACATTTCACTTTAATTTGCCATAATTGTCAGAACCCCATTAAGATACCTATATCTCACCAATAAAAACCCAATGCAGCATGGTTTGTGGGCTCGTTATACTTTATAACAAGAATTTGATGTCATAGCAACTTTTGGCCAAACATCAGATAACAGATAATACCTCAAGAGTTTTATCAGTCTTAAAGGTCCTCATCTGTATGTTTCTGTCAGATACAGACGAGACACCCACGGGGAAGTCACAGTTGGACACTTCGTACTGACCTTCACAAACTGCAGTTATGCCACCAAACTTTTCCAAATAATCAAAAACATCTTCTTGAACAACACAAAAGAAGTTATTGAATTTCAGCAACTCTGTGTGACAATCAGCAGCACTTCACTTAATGACCTCTATTGTGCACTGTCGGGCCAAATTGTGCGCAAGAAAGAAAGGAGATCAGGCACGTGATACAGCTGGATGGATGCCGGCGCAAATAAACGTGTGCAAGTGTGGAAGAGATGAAAGAGGGGGAGAAGGTGAAGCTCAGAATTGTGGACACGGCCGTGAAGCAAATGTGAAAATGAGACAAAATAACAGGTCCGTGTGGTTGGGAGGTGGTATACTGAAAGCTGGGCTACGGTTTTGTGAGACTCTGTGCCCCTCAGCACGTATTAAACGGCAAATTAAATTTAAAAAAAACAAAGAAAATCAATGTTTACAGCTAGTTAAGTGACATTTGGTGAAAATGCTGATTCAGCTTGATGTGTGTGTGTTTTCTGTTTAAAATGCTGGGTTGAACATAGAATTGTTAGTTTGCAAGAACAGTCCTGCAAAAAGGCCCCTGCTCGGGTTGCCAACTAAGAACCCGGTGTTTACTAAAACAGAGAGGCAGGGGCGGCAGAACTTCTGAAATTTAATCGGGCTTTTATGGTAGAGAAGCTCAACAGAAAACGCTTCTGAGTAAATGATACATGACAGCTCACTTGGAGTTTTGAAATGGCATTTAAAGGACTCTGAGGGAATGAAAAAAAGATTCAGTGATCTCATGATATAAAAATGCAACTATTTTTGGCAGGAGTCCGAGAACTTGCTAATTGTATTTCTGTAACAGGATGCCATGTTGATGAGAATAAGAAGCAGGGGATTGTCTGTAAAGAGGATACAAAAGTCTTTGAAGGAAAACATCTCCAGTGGACGTACTACCTGATATTGATATGTCCCACTAGTATATTTTATTCATTTATTTATTAGCTTTCCCTGAGCTATCTCACTCAACAATTTTGCAGTGGAAGTTGTTATTGTTTTTCAACTACATTCATCCTTCATAAAGTGTTACAGGAAGTTTTTTAGGGAACTTCAAGATCTTGATAAGTGTTTTCAATCTTCTGTCATGGAGGGGGCAAGGGAGCTTGTCCAACCAGGCATTCGACCGTGTCACTCAGGCAGGGGTGGACTGGGACAAAACCGGTCCTGGTATTTTTCCCCAGACCGGCCCATCACGCACACCACCCATCTTTGTGCACCCTTAACTATGAATATCAACTAATTTAATATTACCAGGGAGTATAATTAATTAATAAAAATCTAAATTTACAATCCACCAAAGTGAAGCAGAAGTCACGCTCCTATGTGTTCCTCTCTGTTTGATGGAAAAGGAAACGAGAAAGTATAACCACGAGAAATGGTTATTCAGTCTCCATACATACTTACCCGGTCAAAAATGATGCAGCTGAACTTTAAACAAATCCTGGAAAAAAATTAGACAAGGCATTCTCTGTGAGAGAATGGAGAGAGAGAATGTTTAATGATTGATCACGTAAATTATACCTTCCAAATAAAAGTAGCAATGTGTAAGCTCAAAACATATGTATGAGAAAGAGAGAAGAATAAATGCACGATAGATTGATCAGATTATCACTGTTTTCCTACAATCCATCCATCCATTTTATTCCGCTTATCCTTTACTGGGTCGCGGGGGCATCTCTTAGCAGAGATACCCAGACTTCCTTCACTCCAGACACTTCCTCCAGCTCTTCCGAGGGGAGTCCGAGACGTTCCCAGGCCGGCCGAGAGACATAGTCTCTCCAGCGTGTCCTGAGTCTTCCCCGGGTCTCCTCCCGGGGGGACATGCCTGGAACACCTCCCTAGGGAGGCATCCAGGAGGCATCCGATACAGATGCCCAAGCCACCTCTCAATGTGAAGGAGCAGCAGCTCGACTCAGAGCTCCTCCCGGGTGACCAAACTCCTCACCCTATCTCTAAGGGAGTGTCCAGCCACCCTGCAGAGGAAACTCATCTTGGCCGCTTGTATCCATCTTCTCTTGTCCTTGTCCTTCTGTTCATTACCCAAAGTTCATGATCATAGGTGAGGGGTAGAGCGTAGATTGACCAGTAAATCGAGAGCTTTGCCTTTCGACTCAGCTCTTTCTTCACAAACCGCATTGTTCCTTTTGAAACCGAGGTTCGACTATTGGCCGTATTCTCCTCTCCAGTACCATGGCGTAGACTTTCCCGGGGAGGCTGAGAAGTGTGATCCCCTTATAGTTGGAACACACTCTTCGGTCCCCTTTTTTAAAAGGGGGGCCCCCACCCCGGTTTGCCACTGCAGCTGCACTGTCCCCTTCTTCCACGTAATGTTGCAGATGCGTGTCAACCAAAACAGTCCTACAACATCCAGAGACTTGAGGTACTCAGGGTGGATCTCATCCACCCCCGGTGCCCTGCCACTGAGGTGTTTTCCTACAATATGCCGAATAAATTATAAACTCACAAAGACAAAATAAGACCTGTGAACCCAATAAGAAAATTTAGTTCAGGAAGGAGAGACAGAACTATGTTAAATCATAGTTTTAACCACTTTAACCAGCTCATTAACATAACGAGACAAACTGTCAAGTTTATTTACGTGTTGGATAATCACCAAAACTTTGTAAACAATTTGTTTATCACAAACTGCTTTGTACTTCTCAGATGAACAGGACTTTAACACCTGTCACACTGAATCCGTATTGAGATGAATTAATACAACATTTCTCTGTGTGTGCCACGTTGTCTTATACAGGTGTTGAGGAATTTACCAAAACCATTTTAGAAGTCCGCTTTGTGGTATAGTGAGTTTTATTCAGCCGGCGGTGGGCGGATCTACGCAGACCAGAGTCTGGCTGATATGCCGATCCCGAGAGATTTTACAACAGGGTTTTTATACAAGAAGCCTGTGATCTTCCAATTCGGGACTACCCCCTGGGTCAGGAAGTCCATATATGGTATCGAGTCCTCGTCTCTGCAGGAGCTGGAAGTCAAAGCCACTCCCACGGTGCCTGTCTCGGCAGGGATGCAAGACGCCGGAACTTGTGTGAGACAATAGGTCACCCATGGGGTGCTCTAGTGTTCCAGGTCTGTTTGAGGCAACTTCCAAGGTGTGATAGGAAGTTGAAGCTACCTCAAAGGTGTTGAGTCCAGTTCATAGCCCCGCAAGGGGTAGGAGGCTGGAGCAATCCACAAGGCGTCATTGTCCCTGCAGGGGCCAATTGCTGTTGGAATGCAGGCCAAGGTTGTCCTGTTGTGATTAATACTCAGAAGGTGATGGTTCCCTTATTCGTGTGTTTGAGACAAGTCAGAGTCTAGAAAAGTACTGAAAGTATTTTGTGAAACCTAACCCTCTTGTAGGTCTTTTTGGCACCACTGGAGAAAAAGATGCACACCTAAAACCAACACGTCACATGCTGGCCAGAAGGACAGCAGATGCACGGGTGCTGCTCTGCCCACCCTCATGCATTGACTGAAGGACATCATGTCCTGTCTTAGTCTTGTAAAGATTTGTAATTCACTTCACAACATAGACATAACATTTAACAGGGCATTAAATGATACTCTCCTGGGGGGGCGCCAGAGATCTCTGGGGGGGCGCGAAACTTTGTCTGCTTTGAAATTATGCAGTTGTAAAAATGATATTTGCGAATGAGTCATTCATAAGACATTGTTAGGAATAATTAATTAATGTCTTGAATATTTGTTGTGTTTTTTGTACACTGGTGACAAACACAGGAAATTATTTAATTCCTTATTATTATATCATTACTCAACATTTAATATACTCCGACAGGTTGGTAAAGGAAAAATGTTAAAAATGTTGGTCTCATATTAAAAGAGACATTTTTCAGAAATATTTGTATGTCCTTTTATGTCCTTTTGTGCGTATTTTATACATTGGTGACATTGGAGAAAAACAAAGACATATGTACAGGTATACAGAGTAAACCAAAGAGAAATGTATAAAAAAAAACATAATTAATGTTCATTTTTTCAATTAAAGACTATTTTGGTGCTAGTACGTACGGGTTGGGGGGCCCGGCTGGTCTTAGACACAAGTAGGGGGGGCTCCAAGGAACAAAGGTTGGGAACCACTGCTCTAAATGCTGTTTTTTCAGCCTTCCTCTTCTCTCTCTTCTCCAGTTCAGCTACCTGTGTGGGCCTACACTATTCCCACAACTGGGAACCTTGAAGAAGGCATCTTCCCTCCACTTTCTGAATCTAACTTCCAGCTTATAATTTTCTTTTTCACTGCTCCACAGACAAAAAAATAATCAACTTACTAAGTAATTCAATAGTTGTGTTGGGAGTTAGGAGTTTGGGGACAGCTGTACTGTACTCCAAACTTGACTGTTATCGTAGGTTCACTCTTGGAACATCTTCTTTAAATGTTCCTGTGAATGTTACCTTTCAGTACAGTTTGTGTCAATATGTTAAAACTGACAATAGGAAACGGTTGTGACGGTTTATAACAGTTTTTTCTCTTTATCATCTGGTTTTGAGTGTGTTTCACAGAAACACTGACATTGTGCGCATGCATGTGTATTCAGAGTGCCATGTACTGGACAAACAAACAAAGATCACATGACGTTACATTTAATCATCATGCAATTCTTCTGAACATTTTTGAGAACGTTTCTATGTTATTGATTGTTAAAGATATATTAAATACTGTGAATCCATAAATGTTTATATGCAGTAAAATCATATTTTTAGATTTTAGTAGCAGATGAAACAGATTTGTGGTTTATCATTGTACATTTGTAAATATCTTTTTTGATTTTTTTTTCTTCAAATAGTGTATTTAAATAGTAATCAGTAATCAAAGTGGGATTTATCATGGTTCGTCAATCAAAGAAGTCTGTGTTGTCCACTGGCACAGTCACATATGAAAAACTAGGGCACTGAGTTGAGAGTAAATGCCTTTTTTGCCTTTTATCTGTGACTCTTACTTACTCTTCTTCTCCCCAGATGATTCTTGGCCCTCTCGCCCTTTCAGTCATCCTCGCCATAACACCCCAAAGTCCATGGATTTACTCTTTAGTTAAAAGCAGAAACATAGCTCACTAATTATGTCAATGTTTTCTGAAAGGAATTGAGTTATTATAAAAAAAAAAACTAATTTATTTTATGCAGAATGAAAAGAAATGCTTCAAAGCCAAAGAGAGTCAGTGTGCAGGGAGTTATATTTGATGACATGCATGGCTATGCAAGCACCTCTCAATAGCTGAATACACCCTGAAATAGTAAGACAGAAGCTGATCTATCCCTTTAGGTGGCTTGTGGTATACATTTTACATGGGAATATCCTGTGAGAGATAGATGCATCTCTCTTGCAAAATCTCTGTATCACTCTGCAGTATTTTGTCGCTGAGAAAATTGACAGACCCCCTCCTTTATTTCTTTTTATCTTCCATAATCTTTTCTGTCCATATTCTTCTCTGATTGTAATGATCGGTTCAGTTTTTTGGTTGTTTTTAGCTGCCCAGTGGCTGCCAGATTATTGAACGAGTTTCTTTCCCATGCAACAGCAGGACCACATGACTCAATTCGTCACTCAATTACCCTGCCTCTTTTCTAGGAGCATGTCATCAAAGCCCAGCATCAATTTAATTTTCCAGTTTGGCTCAAGGCACAGGCTACCCCCTCGACAAGATAAGATAAGATTGTCCTTTATTTCTCCCTCAATGGGGAAATTCTCTTTGTGCAGCAGCAGTACACTCAACATACGCATGCAGGGAAAGGGTAAAAAAAGTAAAAAATATATAATTACAAAAAAATAAACCGTATATACATTGGAATGAAAAATAAAAAGTAGTGCAGTACAGGAAAGAAACAAAAGCAGTGCAAAAAAAGCAGGTAGGATGTTTATGTGGTAGACAGATATTGCACATGTCATTGTCCGTTGCTACTGAGAGCAGGCCTGGTTATACAGTCTGATGGCAGCAGGGAGGAAGGACCTGGGATGCCCCTCAGTGACGCATCGCGGGTGACGAAGTCGGTCGCTGATGGAGCTCTCCAGGGCTCTGACAGTCTCATGAAGGGGGTGGGAGACATTGTCCATGATGGATGACAGCTTTGCCACCATCCTCCTCTCCCCCACCACCTCCACAGGGTCAAGACTGCAGCCCAGGACAGAGCCGGCTTTCCTCACCACTTTGTCCAGTTTCCTCCTCTCTGCTGCAGTGATGCTGCTGCTCCAGCAGACCACACCATAAAAGATGGCCGACGCCACCACAGAGTCATAAAAGGTCCTCAGGAGGCCGTCCCTCACTCCAAAGGACCTCAGTCTGCGCAGCAGGTGGAGTCTGCTTTGGCCTTTCTTATAAAGTGCCTGAGTGTTTATGGTCCAGTCCAGTTTTTTGTTCAGGTGAACACCCAGGTACTTGTAAGAGTCCACTATCTCTATGTCCATTCCCTGGATGTTCACCGGCGAGGGGGGGACTTTGCGCCGGCGGAAGTCCGCTACCAGCTCTTTTGTTTTCCCAGCATTAAATGCCGGTTCCGCTGGCACCAGTCTACAAAATGTCTGGGATGGCACAGGCAGAATCCTGGTGGGTCCAATAGATGTTCCTGGGGCAGAGTATGTGAGTGAGATGACGACAATACTGGACTATTATCGATATACTCAGGCTGGCATTGATGGAATAAAGTTTTAAATTGACTGTGCTTTGAGACTATAAACAGGTGGAATGAGACCTGTGTTGTTCTGTCTGAATATGAAGTTACAAAACTATTTGCTGTTCATTAATTAAAACATAGTATTTCAATTTTTAAACATGTACAAAAATGTAATTCTGTGGTGGTCAAAGGCGTGGGCCTTATGCCCTAACCCAGGGGTAGGGAACCCTGGTCCTAGAGAGATGTTCCATTCCCTGATTTTTCACACCCTGATAAAAAGGACTGTGTCATTAACAGACTTCTGCAGACCTGAATGAGAAGCTGATGACAATCATTAACTAGAATCAGGTGTGTTGATGCAAGGAGATATCCAAAACATGCAGGACTGCGGCTCCCTTGGACCAGGGTTCCCCATCCCTGCCCTAACCATTGGTCATGATAGCTAGTTCTGAGTAGGGCCATCTCTCTAGTGGCAAAGGAAGTTTGTGGTTGAGGTTGAGAAGTACAGCCTAAATATTAGTGGGGCTCACCTCAACACACAGTGCTGGTTCTAGAACCAAACTTCTCAAGAGGGGATGGACTTTGTTCCGCTCTGGAGTTGCCCATGGCAAGAGGCGCTGAGCTGGAATGGGATTGCTTTTTTTGCCCCACCTTGCGGCCTGAACTTTTGGACTCTTCCTGGCAGACAGGAGGGTAGGTTCCCTCCACCTCCATGTTGGGGAACAGGCTCTGACTGTTTGTGCTTATCCACCATAAAGCAGTTTATAGTACGGTACCCAAGTCCTTGGCAAGGGGGCTAGAAAACACTCCTAAAGGAGACTCTGTGGTGCTGCTGGGAGACTTTAAACTCACATGGGTAACAAGAGTATTACCTAGAAGGGCGTGATTTGTAGGAGCAGCCTCTGATCTACACCTGAAAGGCATTCTGTTGTTGGACGGTGCCTGTCATGGATTGTCCATAACAAACACCTTGTTTGAACACAGGGTGTCCATTAGTACACACGGCACCAGGACACTTTAATTCAAATTCAAATTCAAAAATATTTTATCTGTCCCCAAAGGGAAATTGATTGTTGCAGTGCTTATTAATGTCTCTTCAGAGATTCATTGTAGAGGTTTATAGCTCTGGGCAGGAAGAAGGACCTCCTGTACTGGTCTGTGTTGCAGTGGATCTGAAGAATCTTCTGGCTGAAGACACTGTTGCTGAATCATGTGTTAATTTTTAACATTTTCCATCAGGTCCATCAGCTCCAGAACCATCCCCAGAACAGAGCCAGCCTTCTTTATCCGTTTGTTCATATTCCTTAAGTCACTGGAACCTGATGCTGCTCCCCCAACAGATGACTGCAGATGTGATTGCACTCTCCACTACAGACTTACAGAAGATGGACAACATTGTGCTGCACACACTGTAAGACTAATGATTCCTGAAGAAATAAAGTCTGCTCAGTCCTTTTCTTATAAACAGCATCAGTGTTGCGTCTCAAGTCCAGTCTGCTGTCCAGGTGAATACCGAGGAACTTATACCACCTTTTCTAATGATGGATAAACCATTGAATTTATGGCTCTCCTAAAATCCACAATCATCTCCTTCTTCTTGTTCCCGCACCATGTCACAAAACGTTCCACAAGTTCAACGTGAAGAAAGGTGAGGTGTACAACGTGAAGAAAATGGTGAGAGTGCAGTCCCCTGTGACGTGGTGTCCACACTTTGGTGAAGAGCAGAGCTGAGCTGTGATCTGAGCACTACCTGATGGTGAGTTGGATCAGATGGCAGGGATGCTGGACAGACCTGGCAAGCCCAAGCCTGCAGGGAAGGTCTGGGTTTGGTTACCTGTTGGACTCTGAAAGCAGTTGGCAGGAATCAGAAGGCCAAGCGGGCTGCAATCTCGAATGAAGTAAAAACTGGGATGTGGCAGGAGTTCGGAGAGGCCATGGAACGCAACTTTCGATTGACCCAAAGAAGATTCTGGCAAACTGGCTTAAGATTTTGGCTACTTTTTAAAAGCTAATGGTTATCTAATTACGTAAAAAAAAAAGAAAAAGGAAAAATGCATACCCTGTCTGTATAATCTGTAATTCAAGAGGGGATGTTCTTTCACAGTAGACAGTTTTTAGCCAGGGGAAAACTGCCCTGTGAATCTGTACAAATGGATATCTCACCTCTGACAGCTGAGAAAACGTATGACAGCCTGTTACCAAAGTACATCATTATGCCAACTCTGAAAGCTTTTCTGTGTATGAAAAGTGACAGACGAAAAACACTGTAACATCCCAGCCTAACCACCCCGCTGCTGCACTTAACACCTCGGCTGTGACAAGAAGACATATTAAAAATGACTCACCCATGTATCCGACTGATCGAACAATGCACTAACAGAGCTAAATATCTGAGATGTAGTATTGATTATTAGGCATCAGTGAAGCAATTTACTCTTATTAAGTGTATGAGGCACACGTTAAAGCACAGAGTTCACTCATTTCTGAAGGAATGGCTCATAACAGCTGAAATAATCTTCAAACAATCAGACAAAAATAAATTAACCTGCTTATTATCAAAAATAAAAATAGGAAAAGAAATGGAAAAAGGCAGGCCATCCATAAAAACATCTAAGATACAGCACGATATTAAAACTTTCCAAAAATGATCAAGATTTCCCTTCCGTGGTGATGTTTCTGGTTCTTAACATCCCTTCAGTTCCATTTTTGACATAGAGCTATCATGCAGGTGTTACAATGCAGTTTTCTTTCAGGAATTAGATTCAGAAAGATGGGTATAGAGCAGATGCGCAACCAACAAACAGTAAGAAAAATGTAATCACTTTACCCATAGTTTCAACAGGCAAACATGAAATAGTTGAGGACAACTGGACTTCTTTCCTGGAAGACATTACCCCAAAGGTCTCTGCAGTTCAGATTGACTGTTTTGGGGGAGGAGGGGTTGGTCTGTATTGGAATTGTTGTTCGGGCATCAATTCTTGTAAGCTTGTAAGCTGAATAGATTTAAAAATCACTGACTCACCTGTCCCTCTAGGGTTATCTGGGTCTCCCAGACTGGCTGGTGTCTGGACTGTGAGCATTCATAACCTCAAAAGATTGTCTCCTATCTATGAGATGTCTCACAAGGAGGTTGGGTTGATCCATATGACAATATCCAGCATGCTGCTGTGGTAGACAATATACATGTAGGAAACATGTCAATGAAAGTGATTTGCACATTGCTATGTCTAACTATGGGACTGCTGTCATGAAATGGTACAGAAGCAACACGGGTGCTTGTTTAAGTACGACAACACCATCTTTTAATGTTTAATGAGTAGCTCTGCTATTTATCGGGGTGTGGGTAAAAAAGAATGAAAGTGGTAAAAGCGAGGAAAGAAAAGAGCTATATTTCATAACAAAATTCTCACATTTCTTTCTTTTTTATTAGAATTTTTCTTCTGTGGTCTGTGGTCATCATGTGAGCAAACGAGGCAAATAAGAGAAAAGAGAGGAACATGGGGGGGGGGGGGGGGGTTTACAAGATATTTAACAAACTGAGACATCTTTGCCTTGAAGCAGCTATTTTAAAGTAACATCAATTAAATATGATGTGTTTTTCACAGCTGCATCATCTATCATTTTGCTTTAGCCTATTATTGTATTTGAATATCTCAGGGAGAGTAACTGTCTCTGCTTATCGCCATTATTTAGAACTGTGTCTTCATCGATGCCTAAACACTTTGAGATGACTCTGTATCTCCTTCCAGACTTATACAAATCCGCTACTCCAGATTGCAAGTCTTTAGAATTCAGCTTTTTGTGAGTCATGGTTCACATCAGCAAATGTTTCTCTTGAAAGAGCAAACTTGGATCAAATGGTAAATTAGCTCTGCAATACATCTCCAGACTTGATTGCAGGTTTGCAAACTGCTGAACCCAATCAGCCTCTGTTGATTCTATTAGTCTATCGGTTTGCTTACTTCATCCATCGGAACTGTGAATGTTTAGTGGGTGTGTTCAAAAAAGATATTAGAAATTACACTTGTTTGTGTCTTTGATTATGTTCATTGTGTATATTTGGGATGCGCTGATCTGACATGATGTCAGATGATGATGATGATGATGTTGGATATCAGGTGAGATACTGTCTAAACAGCTGGATCAGAAATCAGATCCTGGGCCTAATAAATTAGGTTGATTGGTTTACTTCAGTTCTATGTGTGTAGTGTTTGCAATGTGATGTATCATTTTTGCATGCAGAGAAAAAAAAGTATGTGAACCCGGAAATAGTTAACTAGTCTCCTGCTTTAATTTTCCATAAAATATGATCTGCTCTCTAAGTCACGCTAATAGATTAAAATAAAGTTCTTAAGCTGATAACATGTAAATAATTATTATTAATTGGGTCTTTCTTAATTAATCATTCACAGTTCTGGTGAAGAAGGTAAGTGTGAACCCATAGATTAATGTTATTTATAATCGTATTCTTACTGCTGTATTTCATTATTAAAATAACAGTTCAGTGTATTTATATCTGTGTGAAGGTTTGTGATTTTTATTTTTTTCCGGAGAGTTTTGTTTAAGTCAAGTCTTATGGCTTTAGTTCCTTCCACATACCAAAGCCCCTCCCATTTGATCAGAAGAAAGATATTTTTTAAATAATTTTATTTAGGAACCATGCACTGTTTTGAAGTTGTTCCATATTTTCTAACCCTTCTGCCTCTGAGCTGGAAGTTTCCCTGAGGGCATGACCCTGAGGGATGAACAGGGGGCCGGGGGAACTATGAGCATGGATGCACAGGGGAAGCCTTTGGAGAGGTTTTTGTTGTACATATGACGTCGAAAAGGGATGTGACGCTTCATAGGGTGTTGTAAACTGTAATAAAAGTGATTATATAAGTTGGGGGCGAACACTGTTGATGCTCATCTAACTGATACGAAATAAGGCTGCAGGCGATAGCAAACAAAATAAATAAATATATAAACAAGTCAAGTGGTGATGCAGCTGTGCCAGCCATCATATTTAATTGACGCTGCTTTAAAATGACAGCTCCAAAGCTGTCCTATTGAACCAACGTCTCTTTGTATAATTAATAACATGTGACATCCAAAGCAAGGATGTCTCATTTTATACTTAATAAAATGAGACATCCTTTCTTTGGACCAGTCATTTTGCTTGTCACCCCTCTCGACTCGCCTCTTCTTTTGTATTATAATAATAATAATAATAATAATAAGCTTTATTAAGGACACAAGGTCCAGGTATTATTTTAGGACTGGAACTTTTTGTTTGCTTGCTTGCATTTCCTATCTATTTGTCTGTTCCCATTAAAAACTTCTTGAGTTTGAGAAAATTGAGTATACATATTTGGGTCTTCTTCCTTTAATTATCCACCAAACTTTAATAAAACACTTATGAAGTTATAAATTAAAGTGATGATACATTTCTTTTAAAAAGGGGAGGGGGGGGGGGGGGGGGGATTTGTTGCTTTGCTTTAATGGTAACTAACTAGAGACATACAATACTGCAATAATATTGAATTAACTTAAGAAGTAGCTCAACTGTAGCTAGATAACATAATTGTGATTTTATAAAAAGCGTAACATTTTGCTTTGAATTTCTTCTCGTGACATGTTAGGTATTTAAGTTGATGTTTGAAAACTCAAGATCACAAGCAAGGAGATCCATTGTAAGAAAGCTACAGACATGGACAAATTATTTGGTACAACTAGACAGAATGACAACCGAAGTGCACATAATACATTTCCAAAATGATTTAAGGTCAGCTCCAAGGTTAAGATACATCATCGTCCGATCACACCATAAGTCATTGTTTGAGAGAAAGTGAATGACAGGGGAAGGCTCCGCTGTTGAAAGCAAATCATAAATAAGCCAGTCCGAAGCCACAAAGACAAAAGAAACAGAACTGGAGTTTCTTTGCATGTCACATCAGCTCTATGTTCACAGATGCAAAATGAAGCAAACAAAACAAAGAAAGCCGAAGCTACTGTGAAACATGGAGGAGGCTGTAATGGTGGGCTATGGCCTGTAGGGGTCGCACTAATAGGAGGTCACTATCTGTAAAAAGGAGCACGAAGAAGAATAAAGTTTTGTCTTGAAGCATCCATCTTGTTGTGTCCTTGAATACAAGTTACAGAGGAACAATACATGGTGTCAGAGTTGAGAATCCACGACAGACAGAGTCTGGTGGCACAGACAACTAGTTGGAGCTGCTCACCGGTGAGGAGAGTGAGGACGGGTGATCTGTGGAGAAGAGGAATGAAAGAGCACGTCGGCGAATGCTAACAAGCTAACGGCAAGCTAACATCATTCAACATGGACCACATATTCACCATCACACCACCGGGACCGTTCGACTTCGAGCCGAGTTCGTGGCCTGCATGGATTAAAAGGTTTGAACGCTTCAGAGTCGCATCTGGATTAAAAGACAAAGATGGAGCATACCAGGTGAACTCTCTCATCTACACGATGGGTGATAGAGCCGATGATATCCTCTCGTCACTGCGGCTGGCAGAAGACAAACAAAATGACTATGATGAAGTGAAACAGGCTTTTGATCAACACTTCGTGGGAGTGCATAATGTCATTTTTGAACGAGCCAAGTTCAATAAAAGATGTCAAGAAGTCGGCGAATCTGCAGAGAACTTCATCACCTCAGTACACAAGTTGGCTGGACATTGTAATGGCATCCTACGTGAGGAAATGATCCGAGATAGGATTGTGGTCGGCATACGTGATGCAAAACTGTCTGAAAGACTACAGCTCAATCCAAATCTGGATTTAACTACAGCCATACTTCAAGTGAGGCAGCAGGAGGAGGTGAAAAAGCAACAAGCCGTCATGCGGTCAGCCGATACACCAGGGAACTTGGATGCAGTGTTCCACAACAGTAAGAGACCAGCTTATATGAAGAGGTCTACTCAACGCATAAGTCATTTTCAGCCACAGTCTACATCAACAAAGTCAAAACAGTGTGGGAGATGTGGCAAAACCCCAAAACATTCATGGACTGATTGCCCAGCTAAAGATGTTGAATGTAGAAAGTGTCAAAAGAAGGGACACTTTGCGGCTGTATGCAGATCAGCTCAAAAATTAGAATCCATTGAAGATGATGAGGCGGCAGCTTACCTGGGAGCTGTTACCGATCCACAGTCGTCTACATGGACTGAAATACTCACCATCAATGATGGTCCGCTGCGCTTTAAAGTGGACACGGGTGCATCAGTGACTGCTATTCCAGAATCAGAGTACACAAAGGACAGGTATGGCAGTCACACACCTACACGCAGGCCGCTGCTGGGCCCGGCCAACCAACCGCTGGATGTTAAGGGGCAAGTGCATGCTGTCATTCAAAGAGGGGACAGAAAGATTGAGGAGGAGGTGTTCATTGTGAAGGACTTGACCACACCTTTATTGGGCCTCCCTGCCATTCGCAGACTGCACATGATCCCCCAGCTTCACAGCATAGATGAAGCAGAGACACTATTTCGTGCAACCTACCCAAATATTTTTAAAGGGCTAGGTAAACTAAAAGGGGAATATAAAATTAAACTGAAAGAAAATGCAGTCCCCTACGCCCTCTCTGCCCCCAGACGAGTAGCTATTCCCCTTCGCACCAAGGTCAAAGAGGAATTAGACCGCATGGAGAAGATGGGGGTCATAGCCCGTGTCGAGGAACCAACAGAATGGTGCGCAGGCATGGTCCCTATTGTGAAACCATCAGGGAAAATACGGATCTGTGTGGACTTGACCCATCTGAACGAGAGCGTCATCAGAGAGAGACACATCTTACCGGCGGTGGATGAAACATTAGCCAAGTTGGAAGGTGCCAGAGTTTTCACAAAGCTAGATGCTACATCAGGCTTCTGGCAGGTACCACTCCATAAAGACTCTATGTTCTTGACCACGTTCATCACACCAGAGGGCAGATATTACTTCAAACGCCTGCCCTTTGGTATATCATCAGCCCCCGAACACTTCCAAAAGAGGATTTCTCAGCTGGTTGACGGCATCGATGGGGTCTGGTGTCATGCTGATGATGTCCTGGTCACAGGGAGGGACCGAGCAGAGCACGACATCAAGCTGCACAGAGTCCTGCAAAAGTTCAGTGAGGCGGGGCTCACCCTGAATGAAAAATGTCAGTTTGCTCTGACAGAGATCCGTTTTCTGGGCCATGTCATAAACAGTGAAGGCATTAGAGCGGATCCAGATAAAATAAAAGCGATTCTTGACATGCCTGAGCCGCAGGATGTGGCCGATGTTCGACGCTTTATGGGCATGGTGAACTTTGTGGGGAAATTCTCACCACGACTGCCCGACTTAACGAAGCCCATCCGTGACCTGTTGAAGACAGAGAACAGTTGGATATGGGGAGCCCCTCAACAGAAAGCGTTTCTGGAGACAAAAAAAGAACTGGGGTCAGAGACAGTGTTAGCCCAGTACAGTCCAGAACATGAAACTATGGTTTCCGCTGATGCCTCTTCATATGGGCTGGGAGGTGTGTTAACCCAAAAACAAAAAGATGGTGAGTGGAAACCTGTTGTTTTCATTTCCAGAAGTCTAACTAAAGCCGAATCCCGATATGCACAAATCGAGAAGGAGGCTTTGGCTGTAACCTGGGCCTGCGAGCGCCTGAGAGGATACCTAAGTGGCCTGGACTTTATCATAAGAACTGATCACAAGCCGCTTATAACACTCCTGAAGTCCAGAGCACTGGATGACCTCCCGCCGAGGATCATCAGATTCAGACTTCGGCTGCTCAGGTTCAGCTTCAATATTATCCATGTCCCAGGTAAAAACCTGATAACAGCTGACACTCTGTCCAGGGCGCCGCTTCCAGCTACAGCCACAGAGGCAGAACAAGACCTGGAAAAAGAGTGCAAAGCCTATCTGGACAGCATTGTGGAAAACTTGCCAGCCACACCAACAAGGCTTGAACAGATTAAGAGAGCACAAACCTCAGACAATGTATGTAAACGTCTCAGTCATTACATTGCAAAAGGCTGGCCTAAACACAGACGTGATGTGCATGAGCTGCTGCTACCTTACTGGCCTGAACGGTCAGTCCTGCATGATGGAGGAGGACTGCTTATGAAAGGCGAGAGGCTCATAATCCCTGAAAACATGAGACCTGATATCCTGCAAAAACTACACCAAGGACATCAGGGTGTTAATAAATGTCTTGCCAGAGCAAGTGAGTCAGTCTGGTGGCCGGGCATCACATCTGCAGTGAAGCAAATGGTTGAAAGATGTGGAGTCTGTGCGCGTGAAGCCCAGACACCGGTGGAACCTCTGCTCACAACAGAACTTCCCAGCAGGCCGTGGCAGAGGGTCGCAGCAGACCTTTTCCAGTGGCAGAATGGACACTACTTAGTCATAATAGACTATTACTCACGCTACATAGAAGTGTGCAGCCTGCAGGGAAGCACCTCAGCAAAACAGACTATCACAAGGTTTAAAGCTGTATTTGCTAGGTTTGGTTGCCCAGAGGTGCTGGTCACAGATAACGGCCCTCAATTCTCCTGTCATGAATTTGCACAGTTTGCCCAAGAGTACGACTTCACACACGTGACAAGCAGCCCCCGTTATCCACGCAGCAATGGGGAGGCAGAACGGGCCGTCAGAACAGTCAAGTCGCTCTTAATAAAAGAAGGAGACTTCCACAAAGCCCTGTTAGCCTATAGGGCCACTCCACTGGCACATGGGAGCTCCCCAGCTCAACTTCTGATGGGGAGGAGAATTAGAACACCAGTTCCAGTGTCCCCGGAGCAACTTCGACCACAGTGGCCGGATCTGGAGAGATTCAAAGAAAAAGACACAACATTAAAACTACAACAACGACAGACATACAACCAGAGACACCGCACTCAAATCCTGCCACCTCTTCAGCCTGGTCAAGAGGTGTGGATCCGACCCGCACGCACTACAGGGACAGTTGTGGGTCCGGCAGCAACACCACGCTCCTACGAGGTGCAGACTCAAGATGGAGGACGGCTGCGACGTAACCGGTCCCACCTCAGGGAAGTACCAGCGCCCCCAGCACCACAGAACACTTGGACTCATGATGGAACAATTACTAGGTCAGGGAGACTGTCCAAGCCTCCTGATAGACTTAACTTATGAATGTTTGACAAATACAGTTCACACTAAGTGAAATGTTAAAAGAGAGTTAAGTAAAGAAGAACAACTGAAAATGATGATTGATGGTTAAAAGTAAAAGGTTCTAGAGATGAGTTACAATCTTACTTTGTCTGCTGTAAAATGTATTTTGTTAGTTCCCGTAATTATACTTCCTTTAAAAAGGATTCTATGAAATACATTAAGTGATGTTATGGATAAGGAATGAAGTTCATAAGTAGCTATACTGTTTAAAGCACTTGATTGTCATAGAAAGTTCTGTTAAACAGATAATCTTTTATCTAAAAGGGGGAGATGTAATGGTGGGCTATGGCCTGTAGGGGTCGCACTAATAGGAGGTCACTATCTGTAAAAAGGAGCACGAAGAAGAATAAAGTTTTGTCTTGAAGCATCCATCTTGTTGTGTCCTTGAATACAAGTTACAGAGGAACAATACAGAGGCTCCGTTATGTTCTGGTGCTTCTTTACTGTGGCTGGTACAGAGTGTCATGAATCTGTCCAGGTACAATAACATCTCAGGACCAGCAAAGGCATTCTGAAGACAAACATGTTGCCCAGGGTTAGAAAGCCTGGTCTCAGTTGCAGGTCATGGGTCCTCCAACAAGATGATGACCCAAAACTAATAGCTAAAAACATTCAACAACAACTGAGAAAAAAAACTTTAGACTATTATAAAGTCTGAGAACCCTGAGCTAAATCCTATTGAACATCTGTGGAAATATCTGAAACATGCAGTCTGGAGAACACAACTGTAGCAAGGCTAGTGCTACGGGGGCCCGACCGACAGGACAGAGAGGACACAGAGTTTCAGTGCAGAACTCTTTTATTACAAACACCCAGGACACACGTGCTTCCAGCTTCAACAGCTTCCAAGGGAGACCCCTTGCTGCTGTGCAGCCCTGCCTTAAAAAGACCGCAGGGTGGAGAGGCTGATTGGGCCCACCTGTGCCCTAATCAGCCTGAGTGGCTGCAGCTCCTCCACCCTGCCACACACCCCCAATGCCAAACTCGCGCCGGGGTCCGTCCGGCCGAGCCTACTCCCCCCCCCGCCCACCTCGGAGTGGGAGAGGAAGCCCGGAACCGCCGTCTGCGCCCCTGGGCCTTCATGGTTCGGGCGGCTGCCGAGACAGGTCGGGAGGCCACCCTCGGCGTCCGGCCGACCAACGGGAACGGTCGGGGGGTCGTCCTCGGCGCCGGGCCGACCGCCGAGGAGAAAGCCGCTCTCGGGACCAGGCCCATGGTGGCCTCGGGCCAGACGGCATCCGCGGCCGTGGCCGGGGTGCGTCCAGGACCACCCCCTCCTCCGTGACGCGACCCTGCGCCAGCTGCTGTTCCGCCTCCAGGACCGCCTCCTCCACGACGCAGCACTGCTCCGGCCGCTGGTCTGCCTCCGTCTCCGCGGGTCCCACCGTCGCTGGCGCCACTGCCTCCTCCGCAGCCGCCACCGCCTCAGGAGCCGTCGCCTGGTGGCCAGCAGCCTCTGCCTCCCGGCCTGTGGGCTGCTGCGCCGCCAGTGCTGCCGCGGCGAACCTCAGGCGTGGTGCCGGGGTGGGTCGCTCCGTTGGCCACTAGCGCTTCCAGCGCCGCGAGCTGCTGCTCTCCCTGGCCCCGGAGCAGGGCGCCCAGGTCTGCCATGGCATGGGCGAGCGCGTCCAGGGCCCGCTCCGTGCCTCCCTTCTCCATCCCGTCGGGCCCCACATTGGGCGCCAGTGTAGCAAGGCTAGTGCTACGGGGGCCCGACCGACAGGATAGAGGAGGACACGGAGTTTAGTGCAGAACTCTTTTATTACAAACACCCAGGACACACGTGCTTCCAGCTTCAACAGCTTCCAAGGGAGACCCCTTGCTGCTGTGCAGCCCTGCCTTAAGAAGGCCGCAGGGCGGAGAGGCTGATTGGGCCCACCTGTGCCCTAATCAGCCTGAGTGGCTGCAGCTCCTCCACCCTGCCACAACAACCAACCAATGAACTTGCAGATTTGATAAAAACTGACATCCAGGAGTTTGTTTTTCAACCCCTATTTAAAGAGAAAACCAACATCTACATCACTGATCAGTCTAAATATAACTTAAATCTGTTACAAGTAACAAAACTTCTTTTTGTTTTGGATATTTCCTTTCTTACAACAAAACGCAGTAAATGACTAAATAATCTGTGTCATTTTAAGTCTAAACTGTTATTTGGTATAACAGTGAAGTGTGTACATGACCAAACTCACAGCCCAAAGGTTAATTTTTCCGTCACTTTCCTCTAAGATTAGTACGCATTTCCTCTAAGATTAGTATTCTTGAATAGATACACTTTTATAGAGAAAAATAGAAATCAGGACAGACTATTTTTTTCTAATCGAGAGTTGAAGCAGGTTATGTACCGAGTAGCTAGTTTTCACTGAAAACTGAAACACAGTGGTGAACTACAAAGCAAGATGTAATAGTGAGGCAGCAGTATGTTTGTAGTATCACAAAGGTCATGCAGAGACGTCTGTAATATGATTTTAATCACCAATAAAAAATGAAACGGGATACAAAGAGGAGGCTCAATAATCCCTCCCCCTTGACTGACAGGCAGCAACTGTTGCTGATGAGATCCCTGAGGACCATAGCTAATGTTTTTCCTCCTTGGCACTATGTTTCATGCACATCTTAATGCTACAAACAGGTAAACTGCAACAAATGTCTACAAAGCCATTCACAGTCTCTGATGACCAGTGAATTAATGAAGTACGTTTTCCTGGCAGCATCTGGCTGCCATCTGCCATCTGCCGTCTTTATTCCAAGGAGAGGATCTCTGATGTCTTATGTGTGACTGTTTTTCACACAGTTCCTCTGCACTTGGTTTTGTTTTTGATTCTGGAAATTTATGACACATTGTAAAATGGCATGTGTTGTTGTTGTGTTTCCCAGGCCTGTTGAGGACCAGATTATTATTATTTGTCCTGCACGAAACCTCAGTGAGTGAAGAGTGTACTCTCTTTTTCACAGTAAAGATAAGGTGATGATCTTTTATCTCTGAGCCACAAACACCACCTGCTTTGACGTGGCTCTTAGTAATTCAGAGTAAAAATAGAGATTACATTTGGGATCATAAATGCATTGCCAATTTCAGACTGTTGAGAGCCTCTCTTTTGAAAACCTGCAGATCATTACAGATTGTTAGTGGCAACTGCAACCGTCGGAGTGGAGTTTATAAAGCCAAGGTACAGCAATTGAGGATAATAATGTTGAAGAAGTGAACATAACATTGAATATAGGTATTTAAGAGCTCTCCATTCTCATGTCTCAATTGATATTCAGAAAGAATTTCACTGCAGATTAAGATCCCGACTGCCTCACACATTTCTATCATTACATTCTGTTTTTTAAGGCTCTCTGAGGTATTGATTTGATTTAGATGAATAAATGCTGTGGACAGAACTTTGCCACAGCTGTGCTCTATTGTACTCATGGGGACATCGTTGTATAGTTGATTTGTTTTGAGAGAGATTCATTCTTTTCTCTGAATTTGACATCTTCCATCCATCCATTTTCTATACCCGTGTTATCTTTGCAGGGTCGCAGGGGCCTGCTGAAGCCTATCCCAGCTCAATACAGGCGAGAGGCAGTGGTACACCCGGGATAGGTCGCCAGTCTATCGCAGGAATTTGACATCATATATAGACAATTTCATGCACCACAAAAGAGATTACTGAAAAAAAAAATGTTTTTTTCCCTTTTCTTATCTGATGGACACCACTATCATCAACATTTGAGCTTTCTACATGGGTTTCTACATTCTAAGGGCTAGTTCACTCTCGCAGGCAACAACAAAACACTTCTGTCTTTTGCTCAGAACTAGTGAGCTCTACGAAGAAGCAACCATGGCTGCAAAAAATCTAAATTTAAAGGTTTGAATCACTCAGGCAGATTTGTGTGACAGCTGGGGACATAACAGATCCCTCCGAGACAACCCAAGGACACTCAGGTTAAAGATTTCATGTGAATAACTCTCAAGGTTATCTATTAAGATGTGACAAAGGAAACCCTTGTTGCGTTTGTCCCCTTTAGGAACTGTGTTGTGAACAATGAACTAAGGTCCGGAGTGCAACAAGGACAAAAAAATTAACAGGGGAACGTCATGTAATGCATCTTCAATCAAATGAGCCAGGGGATGTTGAAGGAAAAATGCATAAAAATGTCAACGTGATTTGATTGATGCAAATAGATTCCTATTAAAAACAGAGCTGGGTATTAATCCAGATGGCACCGACTGACAAACGGGATGCAGGAAAGTCTGTTGCTCATGTAAATGCAGAACCAAGGCCCCTAGTTTTTTCTAGCTGAGGAAATTTCTTCATAGGTCTAAGTGCCACTTGCACTTTTAATCCTGTATTCCAAACTATTGGAGTGGCAAAGACCCACAATGCTAATCTGTAAAAACAACATGGTTAAGTCAGTCAGAAAACAAATACATGAAAGTTTTCCCTCGAATCAACGGTTAGCTCTTGTCAGACTTTTGTCATAAAGTAAAGAAAAGTCTGGACACGCCATCAAAGAGCTGTTGGACTGGCTCATTCAGGTTCAAGTAGCAGGAAGTTTTGTGGCGGTCATGCCATGAAAATAGATGATAAAGTGACCTAACGATATGAAAAAGCGCAAGTGGAATTCATATCAAATGTATTTCACAGTGAGCGCTTGTTTTATAACTGTTCTCAAGCCTGCCACCCTTAACTTTCTTAAAAAATTGACACAATACATAGATATTCAGAACGGCAGTATTAAGATTATTCACTGTTGCCTATCAAGAAAGTTCAACGAAACAATGTGCTCAGTTAAAATGCAGTTGGCAAGAATACTAAACAATTAAGTTTCACGCACAGCAGTTTCATGTGCAAATGAATAATAGTGCCGGATGTTTGCATGAAAAACTCCTCCACTAAAAACAAGAGTAACAGGCATACATTCATACAGTTGATCAGTCAGTTTTATCAGAAAATGATGAGACTACCAAATTTGCATGAATGTGATTGTTACAATAATAATACGTTTTTACTGTTATATTAAAAGTTTGGACTGTGAATGAAAATGAAGTAGCCTACTGTTTCTATAGGAATTAAGAGAGTAAGCCAGATGTATCCAGATGTTGATGATTAAAAGTACTTGATAAATTAACCATAAGCAAGCATGAACACCACCACCCTTAACAGCTGCCGCAGACCTTGTTAGCCTGGGTGACGTTCAAGCTAGTATGGCGTTGGTTCTCACTCATGGTATTTTACTCGAGGTACGTGCGGAGGTGTCAAAAGTATTCACATTCATTACTCAGGTAGAAGTATAGATACTAGAGTTTAAAAATACTCCTGTAGAAGTTGAAGTATCAACTCAAGTTTTTTACTCAAGTAAAAGTATAAAAGTACTGATTTCAAAACTACTTAAAGTATAAAGGTAAAAGTAATGTAAGGGGGAAATAGCCATTAAGGACAAAAGCCATTGAAAATGAATGCATCTTAGTATAATGCAAATATATTAAAGAACCATATATGTGTACTATTGAGCATTAACATGTGTTTCAGAGAGCAGAAGATATGATGACTAGTTGCCTATAAGTATTGTAATGGTGCAAAAAGTCAAACTTCAGAGGCATGTTATCATTTATCCTAACCTTTATTGGAATGTACGTCCAAGTTTAGTTGCAGGAATCTGAGGGAACGGATGTAAGAACAAAACTGGACAAGAACATCTGAAACAACCACAACCAAATTCACTCTATCCCGATGGAGCAATTTAACTGGATAGTTTTTTTTTTTAAGGCCGAAATGAAATAGAGTAACGAGGCTGTTTTTAAAATGTAAGGAGTAAAAAGTACAGATAATTGTGTGAAAATGTAAGGAGTAAAAGTAAAAAGTCGTCTGAAAAATAATTACTCCAGTGAAGTATAGATAACCAAGATTTCTACTTAAGTAAGGTAACGAAGTATTTGTACTTTGTTACTTGACACCTCTGGGTACGTGACCCACCAGAAGTCGAATTTAGTTTCCATCACCACTAGATTCGAACAGTGCCTAAATATTGCAAAGAAAAGCTTTTAATAGAAATGCCTCTTTTTAAAAAAAAACTGCCAAATATCGCAAAAAACGTTTTTATGCTTTGTGGTGGAGAACCAGTACAAGTAAATAGCCTCATCTCTGCTACGCTGAAACTTTGCTAAGATTCCACGAGCATATGTGAGCACAAAAACAAGTAGCAACGTGAAGCCATCTGTTGAAGTTGATAAACTGAAAACTAGATCAACAGAAGTGGCCGGGTGCGGTTTCTGTTATGAAAAACAACAAGCGACTTAAAGCAGGATAACTGCAGTTCAGCAAAACAAGTTGCTAACTCCTAGTACTCTAACGGTCACATGACTACAGGTCATGCATCAGATAACGAAAAACGCAGTGTGTTTGAAACAGATATAGAACCTACAAGAGGTACACACTGAATTTCTTTTACAGTTTTCACTGGGTGGTTTTTCCAGATGTGTCGATAATCAAGTTTATCACAAAAGGGAAATGGAAATGCTTCTTGCACATGTGCATCGGATCCAGCAGCACTGGATGTGACGTGGTCGGTCAAGTGAAAGTCATCAAAATCTACTTTTCAGCTGTTTTTGGTCTCATTTATATAATGTACCTGTGCTAAAAAAAAACTGCTTAATCATCCTGCCTTATTGAATTAACGGCTTTGCCTCTGAATAATTATTTGATTGACCACCCACTGCCTTCATCCTCTAAAGCAGTGGTCCCCAACCCCCGGGCCGCGGCCCGGTACCGGGCCGTGGGTCATTTGGTACCGGGCCGCACAGAGAGAGAGAGAAAAAAAAATTATTAAAAAATAATTTCTGTATCATCCCCGACTGATGATGGATGACTCTCAAACTGATGGTTCACAATGTTTTTATTCCTTGGATGTAAATACACTGCAAACACACCGTAAGAGCTATAAAGGAATAAAATAAAATAAAATAGTTAGACTTTCTACATTCATATAAGTTTAACTTAAATACAGACCGACGCAGCTGCTCGCTCGGTTGGCAATAAAGCTACCACAATACATGAGCGACCAAACTCAAGCTGGACATAAATACGGTATAAAATTTGCACAAATCCTCATCAGTAGGTGCTTTTTGTGTCAGTTAGGCTCCACTTTAGCATTCCCGACACTAGTTTAGTCTTTCAGACTCACTTTCTACTGCCGTTAAACTTTTACCATTAAAGTCAGAAGCGCCGGATGTTTACGAGGTCTCGGTGAGACGCCTTCAAAATAAAAGCACTAAATATCGGTCTACTTAATATATAACAATAAAATAAAAGCCTGGCTTTAAATAACGTTAAGGAAAAAACAAACATAAACACACATTTATAGAAACACTGATATTATAGGTAATTTACAATTTCCATTATTTAATTTTATTTCTTCAAAAATTATGTTTTTTTATTATTATTATTATTATTATTATTATTATTATTATTATTATTATTATTATTATTATTATTATTATTATTATTATTATTATTACTACAACTACTATAGCGAAAATACCACAGTTTTTAATGCTGGTCATTTTATTTAGTTTTTATCAGCTACACCTTTAGATTGGGCCGTGAAAATATTGTCAGACATTAAACCGGTCCGCGGTGCAGAAAAGGTTGGGGACCACTGCTCTAAAGACTAAAGTTGTGTTTTACCATCTCATGTAAAGTCAAAATCTTTCTTTCTCATTGTATACAAGATAAGTCTCGCTGGACGAGATATGGAGAGGAACGGAGATAAGGAGAAAGAACCAGGAGAGTTACGTTTATAAAAAGAAACACAGACCCACCCGCAACAGTTACTTTATCCCAAATTCAGAGTTTTGCTTTGTTTCGCTGAAAGGTGTAATGGAAATCCACCTGGAAAAGGGCTTTAAACCTTTACACTTTAAACCCCAAAGGTACTGACAATGCCACAGCACCAACTGGCCACAAGGAAGCAAGAGCTTCTCCCAATACATGGAGGATTTCACCTCAAGTCCAATGCCTATGACTCTTCATCAGTGTCGGACTGCAACCCTTGAGGACCTCTGTCCTGCATGGTTTAGAAGTTCCCTGCTTCATTTCACCCTGATACAACTTACTGTGTCATTGGCAGACTTGTGCAGAACTTGGTGACAAGCTGATGATGATCCATTACTTTGAATCAGGTGTGTTGAAGCAGGGAAACATCTAAAACATGCAGGACAGGAGTTTGAGACCTGTACTGTACATGAACCAGAAGGATAGAGATTAGTGGGCATCAAAGCCTCCACCCAGGTTGAAACAACAAACATCCAGAAATATATCCAGAAGAAGCCCCCCAATGATGAACTGCTTAGTGCATGACCAAGCAGCATAAATCCAGTGTGGAATAAGAAGACACAGAGGAGGAACCCCATTGTAGAAAGAGAAGCCAATGCACACCATCATTTACCATCATGAGACTGAAAAAAGTGTCTGGAAAAGTCTGGTCTGAAGCGCAGTATGGAGGTATTAATCACAGCAGCACAAGAACAGGCGTTATACACAAGAGCGATAGAGGCCAGGGTCTATACACCAGACAAGAACCCAGCTGCACACTGTGCAAAGGAGTCCTAGAGACAATCCAGTACATAATAGGAGCATGCAGGTTCATGAGATGCCACAACCAAGTAGCTGGAATAGTATACAGGTGCATCTATATTGAGTATAGGTTGGAAGTCTCAAAGTCAAGATTTGAGATACTTAAAGAATGGTGAGGAATGGAAGCAAAAAGATCCTGTGGGACTTCCTAATCCAGACTGATAAATGGGAGATGACAAACCAACTGGACTCCATAAGAAAGCAGTGGTGGTAAATGAAGCCATCCCACAAAAAGCCAACAAAGAAGGAACATAAAAAGCTCGAAAAAATACCAATAGTTGAAGAAGGAGATGGAAAGGATGGAAAGTGAAGGTGGTGTCAGTGGTAGTTGGAGCTGCTCTGACCTGTGACCTGAGAGAAGGATTTCAAATCAACCAACTCAAATACTGAACAGGATAAAAGAAATGAAACAAAGACCAAAAGACTAGTTAATTACATTATAATACAATATAATAATCAGGCAGCCAAATAAAACAAAGGAATGGAGGAAAGGAGCAAATGTGATAAAGATAAGGCAAATGTTAAGTAATGTGATGCTTGACATGTATGGCGTCACGAAACACCATCTGGCCACCAAACAGTAGAGATTAGCCGCACTGAAACAAGCGAGCTGATAAGTGCACTGGGACAGATAAGTGCACTTCAACAGGAGCTTTATCCACCAAGTCAAGTGTCTTTATGTCAGTTGTCAGCGGGAGGTTTGACATGAAGAGAGCCAGAACCTAGTCCTCCGCATCCAAGGCTAGGTCAGGGGAGTTAACTAATTCCAGAAAGGGTAGCCATGTGTCTTGAAATCTCTTGGTGGAGCCATTGAGTGAAAACCTAAGCTTTTCAAGTTTCAGGTTGTAAAGAACTTCTTTAACCCAGCGGTTATACGATGGAAGTCGGGTGAGCTTCCAATCAAGCAGAATCAGCCGGCGAGCCAGCAAGGTCGAAAAAATCAGGGCCCGTTTTGCTCCAACAGAGAGGTTGATGTCAGGAGGGGATCGAAAATGAGCCGATACTGGGTCAGGTGGAATATTCAGGCCATAGGCTCTACCTATGGTATCAAAAATACTTTGCCAAAAAGGGCAGTTTAGGGCACGACCAAAACATGTGTGAATGGCTAGCAGGGGAATGGTTACATCTATTGCAGGCATCGCTAACCGTGGGATAAATCTTAGCAAGTTTCGCATTTGTGTAGTGGATCCTGTGCAGAATTTTACATTGAATCAGGCCGTGACGAGCACAGATGGAGGAGGTATGGGTCAGGTTTACAGCTGCGGTCCACTGTTGATCCGTCAGCACCATAGACAAGTCATTCTCCCACGCAGTCCTGGTCAAATTAAGAGGTGTTAAAGTTGTCGGCCGAAGGGAGTTATACAACATTGAAATACACTTCTTTCGTTTGGGGTCCACGGCTATGAGTATGTCCGTCAGGGTTTCAGGTGGGCGATTGGGGAAATGGGAAAAATTCTTTTTAACAAAGTCTCTACTTTGGAAAAAGCGAAAAAGGTGGGAGTTCGGCAAGTGAAATTTTGATGAGAGTTGCGCATAGGACGAAAAAATATCATTTGTGTACAGATCTCTAATACTGATTATACCCTTACTGTGCCAGGTTTTAAACGTCGGCTTGATGTCAGTTTTAAAGGAAACAAACAACATTAACTACATTTTTGGTTTTTGCATCCATGCTCCACCTCTCCATCAAGTTGAATGAAACTTGTAGTGGAACCTTGCCGACAGAGAAACAGCGCTGAAAAGACAAGTCAGCTTATGAATGACACACTCCTTGCCCAAAACAATGTACCTGTTCAGCGAGGAAGAGAAAGCAGCAGACATGCTGCAAAAGTAATGCAAGTTTCAACCTCAACTGAGTCCAGTTTAAAATACTTAATGACACATGGCTTCATCGAGGACCCTGAGGATAAACTCAGTGTGTTTCCTTATGAGCCATCAACGCAATAGAAAAACAAAAAACATCATCTCTTTGCACAGAACAGTCCACAAGCTTTAGGCTTTAGGCAGCTGCTTACAACTGTAAGAACAATTGTCGTGTTATTTTAAAACTTGTTTTATTACTGTCATTTGATTTCTTACACACGAATTCAAAAGATACACAAAGCACACTATTATATTGTGCGGTTTGACCATATTTTTAACCTGGAGGTGAATAAGCAGATGGTGTTTGTTATGTGAGTGGGTAGAACATGTCTTAACCTTTTTTTTTAATTCCTAATATGACCTCACTGTGTTTCTAAAGGAGTCTAAATCTGGATTAAAAGGTTTATTGCATATTTTGTAGTCTGAGCTGGGGCATAGACTTCATAAATATAAACCATTTGCCATCAATAACATTCTAGCAAATAAATACTTGCATAAATTAAATTTTTCAGGTCTGGCAGAATTATTAAAATTATTTATTTTTTTTACTTTTATTATTCCAAAACATTTTATCACTTATTAGCTTTAGTCAGAGTCAGATTAATTCAGAAAGGTCTTGTCTTGAAAAGTCAAATCAATGCAGGAACACCTCTGGAACTGATGTGGCAGTAACTGTCAGCGTGGTCCAGTTTCATTAAAGGTAAACTATCACCTGAGCAGTTTTGAACACCTTTCCCTAAGTTGTATCACCTATTCTGAGAAGTATTTCTAAGGAATAACACTCCAATTAACACCTGTCATCTCCTCATGCATCAACAAATCACTGTAACATCAGCACTTCCAGTGATTTCCCTTGTTGAACCTTTTCCTGTTTTTGCTATACAATTCTTTTAAGTATTATAATATTATATAATGTTATGATGTCTGCTGCCCATTTTGCGTGCATGTTGCGTAAAGGCAGCATGGCAACTTTCATGTCCTCTACTTGCTGTCATTAATGTCAGCTGGGAATGGGATCACTAAATCTGTCAGGGAATTGTGGGAACTTATCTTCAGTAGGTGGCAACGGTGATGTCAAGGCTAAAACGATGAGAGAAATCTCAAAGAGAAATATTCAATCAGTTATGCTGTGTTGGAGTAAAGCCCTCGGATCAGTTTTGACATTTATCCAGATCTCTTCTTTATTACTGTTTCACCTCGACGGATTCCAGTGACCTTCAAAAATGAGAAAGTCACCCTAATAAATTCATTTGTACCGTATGATGATGGCTCATATTAGACTTAATTAATGATGGCTCATATTAGACATTAATTAGACTTATCAGTCTAATTAATGACTGATGTTCTGAACTTGGTTGATCCACACAGAGAAAAAATGAGAAGTAAAGCCCCCTAAAGCCCCTAATACGCAAAAGCCCATCAAAGTGCTTTGACATTTTGCCAAGGCACCTAAAAATGATTGATTACCGCACATTTGAGAAAACGATGCTCTGCTGTTCGGGTCTGTGTCTCATCATGCACAGGGGAAGGATTTGTTTTCCCTTAATGAGAAAATGACTCCAGTGCCCTCAATGGCAGCTTTTATAGCCACATGAGCACTGACTGTACTGACTCTGGAAAATAAAAGTACTGGATGTGAAACTGTCCTTTACCCCAGTGTGTTCTGAGTAACTTCAGGAGTTAGGAATTTAAGATTAGTCTACATTTTGTAGATGCTCTTTAGACCTCCATCTAACAGCAAGCATGCAATGATTATCCACCAAAAAAGGCATTAGGGAATAAAAGTCAAAAATACCCTGAATTAACCCTTCCATGTTCTCCTGATGTAGCCTACGGTTTACCGCGGTTGAATTGGTTTGATATTTGATATTGGATATTATGAATTCAACACCCATAAAACTTGTGATACATACCACTGATTTTTGTCATATTGCTTGTGATGTGTTCATGGTCATCTAGACTATATATCACAAAACAGTAATTATTATAAAATCATATTATGGGCTGATTTAATGAGGTTTAATTAATTCAACACCCATAAAACTTGTGATACATAACACCGATTGTTTTCATTAAACCTCATTAAATCAGCCCATAATATGATTTTATAACAATTACTCTCTTGTGATATATAGTCTAGATGACCATGAACACATCACAAGTGGTTTGACCAAAATCAGTGGTATGTATCACAAGTTTTATGCGTGTTGAATTCATAATATCCAATATCCAACATCAAACCAATTCAACCGCGGTCTACGGTTTTAGTATTTACTGAAGATTGTAAACTGATGAGGTGCTGATTTAAGAGTTGGCTCGCGTCTGTTGATTCCAGCTCCATGATAGCAGTTTCTAGGGTTGCCACCTTTCAGAAATAGAAATAAGGGACGCCCTGATTTCAGCAGCGCAGGAGCCAAAAAAAAGCCCCAAAACTTCTAAACTGAATAAAAATGTGTTTATTTTATATGAAAAAACAAAATGCTTTGATTTAAAGTTTAAAGTGCTTTAATAGCATTGAACTTGCATGACTGTAGAGACAGACAACCATACTAGCAACTGAAATATCCTCCTATTCTATATATGTCCACATCAGCCAAGGTGTAGAATATAGCTACAGGTGAAGAATATGGTGTAAAAGTTAATTTATTTCAATAATTCAACTAGAATATGGTGTAAAAGTTAATTTATTTCAATAATTCAACTAGAATATGGTGTAAAAGTTCATTTATTTCAATAATTCAACTAGAATATGGTGTAAAGGTTAATTTATTTCAATAATTCAACTAGAATATGGTGTAAAAGTTAACTTATTTCAATAATTCAACTAGAATATGGTGTAAAAGTTAACTTATTTCAATAATTCAACTAGAATATGGTGTAAAAGTTAACTTATTTCAATAATTCAACTAGAATATGGTGTAAAAGTTAATTTATTTCAATAATTCAACTAGAATATGGTGTAAAGGTTAATTTATTTCAATAATTCAACTAGAATATGGTGTAAAGGTTAATTTATTTCAATAATTCAACTAGAATATGGTGTAAAGGTTAACTTATTTCAATAATTCAACTAGAATATGGTGTAAAAGTTAATTTATTTCAATAATTCAACTAGAATATGGTGTAAAGGTTAATTTATTTCAATAATTCAACTAGAATATGGTGTAAAAGTTAATGAAAATACGGTACAAATCGTGTCCCGTATTAGTTCAATACGGGACGCAACATTTTTTTCTCAAATAAAGACGGGTGGCAACCCTAGCAGTTTCTGTGTGAAGACAGACACTTGAGCCCAGCAATAAACCAGTTGCCTCTTCTTTGCGAGGGCTGGAATCTGGCGTTAAGTCACACGGCAGCTCTGGAGACGTCAGGAACGCTGTCCTTTACGCACGATCTCCCTGACAACGACCCGCCGGCCGTAGGCGCAAAGCTGCGCAAAGAGTGCCTGCTCCCTGCCTGCGGAAAGATGGATGTGGCATCGGAGCGCGTCAACAACGGCACATTTTGACTTTTCCCACTCCATGAGGATCACAAGAGGATCTTTCGCCTCTCTTTTTGACGGCTACTTGTTGTTTTTCCGATGGATATCTACGCGTCCGCTTTGTCGCCGGCGCTGGACATCGGCGCGGGTTTCTACCTGCTGATTCTAAGTAAGCTTGAATTAGTTGCTTTCACTGTGCTTCAGTTTGTTTCTAACACGGATAGGTTGAATGAATCTTCATTCCAGGGTTTAGCGGCTTGAAAACAATCACACTTTTTTTCTTTTCTCTCTTTTTACAAACATGTTTTCGACTAAATGATGAGATGCGAAATCAGTGTCTGATATTTAAGTGACAGGGACTGAGGCAAAAAACTGGTCAGACGTCTGTTTATGGTGTAAAACTGCGAGTAGGCTACAATACATTATTGTGGTTATTTTATCAGTTAAGAAGTGACAGTAGAAATATTATGTAATTTACATCATTAGGCTACAGCTGGCTTGAAAAAAGAAGAAAAAGTTCCCGTTTATCCTTAAATATTTGTGGTTAGACTTAAAAAAAAAAGATAATTTTACCTCGACAGAGTGATTCTGTCTCCGCAGGTGTGCGCGTGCAGGCATCTTTTATAGTCTGATTACATGGAGACTGGAAACCAGTCACATGTGGAGGAAAACCCCTTTAAAGGCTCCCCGAAAACGTCGTAAATCAATATTAATGTGTAATAACAACGCCTATAAGACTTAACAGATGCAACCAAGTGATCTAAGAGAAGGAGCTGCAAGAAATGAGCAGGAAAAGACGAGTTCTGACCTGAGAACCTGATAAAAACTAAGATTTTGCATCTTTGAAAAAAAGATCACATCTATTTGAATCTTAAATATGAAATAGCTGATTCCTGTTGGAGCATAATAAGTCTTAAAATTCTATGTCATTATAGTGACATAAAATCTTAATTGCTATGAATTGCTATGTTTACGGTCTAAATTAAAAATTGGTTCATGTGCATCTCTTGTCAGTCATTGTGTTTTGAAATTGAATGTAAAATGGCGAGTAAAGTCAATATAAAATCCACCTACAGACGTTGTGTTTCATCTTAGCTGCATTATTTTTTGCTGTAATACAAAGATGAACTGGATTAATGTGGCAAACATCCGTTTACGAGATGAAATGAATATATTAAATGGGATGGTGATTGAAAGCCTCTTCAAGAAAATTACCGTAATGACAGATTATTAAAATAATACAACAAAATCAGTATAAATTTCATATAAACTGTAAAATATCTTGAATAGTATGACTCAACATATAAAGTAAAAGAAAATAATTTAAACAAATGGCTTATTTTAAACATTATTCAGCTCACATATGTTCATCCACTGACAGTAGGACATTGATAAAAGGTTGAGGGGAAAATTGGGAGTAAATTAATGCTTTTGCCTTGATTTCCTGCTTTTCTCAGCCTTTTTCTCAGTTACTTAGAAACTGGGCACCTATCAGCTTTTAATTCACTGTTTTAAAGCCACTAAAGTCAGGTCAAGTTCTGTATTCACCTGTTGAGCTAAATTTGACTTGCAATGAGAAAGTCCTGCTGTGGACGGCGCTGTAGGAGACCACGTACAAAGAAAAACCAACCCTGCTGGAAACTGCACACCTCTGAACCTGCAGTTTTGTAGGGGACCAATAGAGGTCCTTTTGTCAGATTTGTGTTTTCTTTAAATTTAAAAGATTGTTTTCGGATTAAGGGTAGAATGGGCCCACATAAGGAAATACAATCATCCAACACTCTTAAAATCACAAAGCTGTACTGTTGTAGGTCTCCATCTTGCTGATTACTCTTTTTCAGCTATGAAACAAATCTAAAAAAAAACAATAAGCCCTGGTTTCATTGGATTTCGTCAGTTGATAAAAATACCTAAATGCATGCTTAGATAACCTCAGAGTCAGAAAACATCCCTGCCACACCTTACAATCTAAAGGTTAGTGGAAATCAAAGTCTGAGGTGGCTGTATTCTTTTTTCAATAATACGATTTCATTGTAGGGTTGTGAATGAAGATCAGTGAAAAGATGGGTCTTCAGTTGGGATGCTAAAGGTTAGATGGAGAAAGGGGACACATTACATCAATGGTGTGCCCTCACTGGACAAATTTGCTACAATAATATAGAAACCAACATGGGTTTCCTTGTATTTATGACCCCATTAGGAGCTTTTATGGCAATCTGAACTCAGTTTGATGAAAACGACTTTAGATCAGGTTGAGGCGGTTAGGTTTGACCATTGGTGTCAAAGGTTTCAGTGCAGTGTTTTCATAAGAATAACTGAATGTATGTGTTTTATGTGCGGATTAAAATGTCCTTCATGTAATTTATGTGAAGGGTGAAGTTAGAGGATTCATTAAAACCCGGAGGTTATCCATAAACTCATGTAAGGGCGGGCAAATAATACATTTTATGTAAATAACAATCTATCATAACTTCTACTTCTTATTTTGCATTCGTCACATTAATAGCAGTGGTAAATATCTGAGAGCAAAGCCAAACTTAATAATGGGAAGTTCTCAGCTGCACGGCATGATTTATACACTCGCATCCTCTCTACGTTGCAGTGCTCTCATCTGAAACAGCTCCACGGTGGCAGTAATCAGCTAACATGACAGGCACAGCAACAAGCATCCCACTTTTTCACACATTACGTCTGCCCGGAGCCTTGTCACAACGACCAAAGATAGACTGACAGATGTAGAGAGGAAGCAAGAAAACAAATAGTTGTTGCGTTTCATCTTGTTTGTGCTTTCACATGTTACGAGGAGAAATGCTTGGATCAATCTCGCATGAAATGAAATCTTGGAATAAATTCCAACGTGTTAATTCCTGCTGTGCATTAATTTATTGTGTTTATTACATATCTTACTTCCATGAAAGTGGTCTGCTACTCAGATTTCATGTAAAATACGTCCGTGACCTCTGAAATTGAGTGGGGTGTCTGTGTTTATGAGACAGCTATGATTCAGGTTTATTTTATGAGCAAGGAAGTAGGCAGTGATTAAACTAATCACAGGATCATGCGGAAGAGGCCACTTTTTTTTTTAATCCTCCCTCTAAACTTGCTCAAGTAACAGAGGTGTTAAATCAGTATCATTTGTGTAGATATTCAACTCTTGTTTGAATCTTTTTGGCTGCTTAATATCTTTTTTTCCACACAATCCTTGAATTGGTCTACAAAATCTATTTTCTTGTCATCACGGATTCTTACATATGTGCTTTTCCATATAATCCCCTCTGTATAGTACGTTTTTGGATGTGTAGCCCTGTGTGTGTACTGTAATGGGGCCATGCTGCCAGCAGTCCCAATCAAAGTTTATTTTAAATCTTATTGAATCTTATCACTGGTAGCTCATAAAATTAAATCTAGTTTTCATGTAAAGTAACCTTTAAAAAGCAGATGTAAGAATTTGAACATGCAAAAAAATGCACAAATATGGGGTCTTCCTCCACCCATGTTTCCCGCATTCGGCCTGGAGCGAGGGGACCATGGGAGGTGCTGATGGCCGGACCCGGGTATGGGCTCGCCGTGCTGCCTGGGGGGGTCTGAGGGCAGTGCCGGGCCTCCAGGGGGAGATGTCTGAGAGTCTGTGTGGGTGGGTGTCCTGCGGTGGACTGGTGGCCTGTCCAGGGTGTGCCGCTGCCTCTCGCTGTAGTTGGCTGGGACGGGCTCTGGCGGACCCCCGTGACCCTGCAAAGGGTAAGGCGGGTATATGAAATGGATGGATGGATGTATGGATGGATGGGTGGATGGATGGATGGATGGATGGATGGATGGATGGATGGATGGATAGATAAATTCCCGTTGATGATGGAAGGAAGGAAGAAATGAGCCAGAATGAATGAAAGAAAGAAAGAAAGAAAGAAAGAAAGAAAGAAAGAAAGAAAGAAAGAAAGAAAGAAAGAAAGAAAGAAAGAAAGAAAGAAAGAAAGAAAGAAATTAGCCTGAAAGAAAAAGAAAGAAAGAAAGACAGAAAGAAAGAAAGAAAGAAAGAAATGAGCCAGAAAGAAAGAAAGAAAGAAAGAAAGAAAGAAAGAAAGAAAGAAAGAAATAGAAATGAACCAGAAAGAAAGCAAGAAAGAAAGAAATAGAAATGAACCAGAAAGAAAGAAAGAAAGCAAGAAAGAAAGAAAGAAAGAAAGAAAGAAAGAAAGAAAGAAAGAAAGAAAGAAATGAGCCTGAAAGAAGAAAAAAAGAAAGAAAGAAATGAGCCAGAAAGAAAGAAAGATAGAAAGAAATGAGCCTGAAAGAAAAAGAAAGAAAGGAAGAAAGAAAGAAAGAAAGAAAGAAAGAAAGAAAGAAAGAAAGAAAGAAATAGAAATGAGCCAGAAAGAAAGAAAGAAAGAAAGAAAGAAAGAAAGAAAGAAAGAAAGAAAGAAAGAAAGAAAGAAAGAAAGAAAGAAAGAAAGAAAGAAAGAAAGAAAGAAAGAAAGAAAGAAAGAAATGAGCCTGAAAGAAGAAAAAAAGAAAGAAAGAAATGAGCCAGAAAGAAAGAAAGATAGAAAGAAATGAGCCTGAAAGAAAAAGAAAGAAAGGAAGAAAGAAAGAAAGAAAGAAAGAAAGAAAGAAATAGAAATGAGCCAGAAAGAAAGAAAGAAAGAAAGAAAGAAAGAAAGAAAGAAAGAAAGAAAGAAAGAAAGAAAGAAAGAAAGAAAGAAATGAGCCTGAAAGAAGAAAAAAAGAAAGAAAGAAATGAGCCAGAAAGAAAGAAAGATAGAAAGAAATGAGCCTGAAAGAAAAAGAAAGAAAGAAAGAAAGAAAGAAAGAAAGAAAGAAAGAAAGAAAGAAAGAAAGAAAGAAAGAAAGAAAGAAAGAAAGAAAGAAAGAAAGAAAGAAAGAAAGAAAGAAAGAAAGAAAGAAAGAAAGAAAGAAAGAAAGATAAATTCCTGTCGATACGTTTTTGTGGAACAAACATGGCGGAACAGGGATCTTTTATCAATTAAATTTAATTGGTGTAGTTTAGTATTTAGTATCTTTTAGAGCAGTGATTTGGCTCCAAAGACTGAATGTGGTGATAGATTTATAGTTACAAAGGTGGAGTTAAATTGGTATTTTTTTATCGTAATTTTTATCGTTATCGGGATAAATGCCAGAAATTATCGTGATACATTTTTTAATCCATACAGCCCATCCCTAGTGGATGGGTGTCCGTTGTCTACGCTGGGTTTGGGACTCCTTGCTGTTGGGCGTGTGAGGGTGGTTGTCGGGGGGTTCTTGCGCTCCGTTCCCGTTTCTGCTTCCCCCTGCTGCCCTTGCAGCTGGGCGCTCCTTTCGCTCTGGGGTTCCCGCTTTCATTGGGGCAGGTGCCGGCCCGCCGGTGTCGGCAGTCGGGGTGGCCCCGTCTCTCCGTGCAGGCTGGACTCTCGCCGGGTGGGGGTTGTGGGCCTGGAGGGTGTGGACCTCCTGGCCGCATAATCGGCCGGTGCCGTGTGGCTGGTGCTCGGCTGGGTCCTGGTCCATCACTGTGGGTTTCCTGGCTGCCTCCTCCCGTGGTCATGGGGGCCCCGCCCGGGGCTTCCCTCTGTCGCCTGCTGGGGTTGGGGCTTGCTGGCGGGGGGTTTCCTCCCGCCCTCTTTTGGCCCTCCGTGTGGCTGCTGGTGGCCTGGGTTCAGGTTTCTTCCTTGTCGGCTTCTGGTCTCTCGTGGCGTGGTTGTTTAGGTAAAACCTTCTTTTCACTTTGCACACACACAGTTAGACGGGCATACACACCTGCTCAGTCACCTACATACTCACCCCACAGTTTTGGGGGACAAATAATCACAGTAGCCTAGTCTTGATTCAGTTTTAGAGACCTGGGGCCTCATTTATAAAGCTTGCTTGCGCACAAAACAGGGCTTGAAAGATGCGTAAGCCACCTTCTACGCAAAGGTTGGGATTTAAAAATAAAAAACTAACCGAAAAATGTGCGTATCCCTATGCCAACCCTGACCCTCCCGTAGGAACAGTCTTAAGATATGGGGAACTGGCGACGCAGATGGTGAGGTGGTGAAATGAAGCCAGATGCTCCGGTTCAGACCAACATGTTGCTTTCAGCTGGAGCTGCTGACAGGTCGGACATCTCTGTCACCATGACGACCGTATGGGACGACTACTGGAGATTAAAGCCAGATCCTAAACATTCCATAACTGTGTCTGGACAGAAAAACATTAAAATACATTTTGCAGCGAAAAACCGGTTCTGTAAAGTTGTCTTTTAAAATAAAACTAAGATGTCACGGAAAGGTTGGTTGGTACGAACTGATGTGATTCAGCAATGATGAATAAAGTTTTTATTGAATGTTTAGGCAAGAGTCTGATATCGGGTCGGCTGCAGGTGCTGCAGGATCCAGAAAGTGTTTCTCCTGTTATGGACCGGGATCTAGACCGGTCTCTCCTCCTGCGGATGCAACACTCCGAGTTACAGCAACTTTGCTCTTTATTTCTCACGTTTGCACCTCGATAATCCCGTTGGCACAAGTTATCTTTATTTCTGCAGCAGAAATAAAGACATCCATCCATCAATCCATCCATCTATAAAGCCAGGCAATAGAGTGTCTTGGATGAGAACCAGGTGTGCCTCGTTGAGCATGCCAGCCTGACCACGCCCTCCGCTGCACATGCTGCCAAGGAGAGAGAAATAAAAGGGGTGGGGGGGGAAAGAAAAACAGAGCGGTAGTGGTGTATCGTGATGGCGTCTGTTCGAGCTAGACATGCAAATTGCTCTGTTGTTGGTTGTAAAAACCAAAACAAGCGATGCTTTGTGCCTTCCCCTGCTACGCGTCATTCAGGCAGCCAATCAGCACAGAGCCTCATTATCATACCCCCGCCCACTGAGAAACCCGCATAGATAATGAGGTTAGAGAATGGGATGCTGCAGACATGGCTCAGAGGCTGAATTTCTAATTTATTTAGCAAAAAAAAATCAAAAGCTTGTTTTTAAGACATTCAAGGCCTGTTTAAAATAGGTATTCGATGCCATAATAGGTCCCCTTTAAGTTTTTAACAACAAAACATAGGATTTAAAGGGGTACAAACTTTTCCACAAGAGTACATCGTGAATGAGGGCAGCATTTTACTTTGATGCTAAACTGTCCCATGATGAAAATGACTCAGAAGCTCGACTGGGAGCTTTCTACAAGAAAGTGTGGAAACCCTGCTATTATGTGATTTCAGACCATGTTGAACATTAACATAACCTGCAAGCACTGCAGTCTGTCTGGACACGTGTCAATCTGTGACATCCAGTACACACAGAGGGATGCTTGAAAAACATGATACTCTTCCCGTCTCTGTTGGGCAACACAGCTCATCCATGCCTCCTTCCAGGGATCTCTCTCTGCAGAGGATGATCAAGGGGAAAAATGTCAAAATATTTTCCTTTTTTGCTCTCTGTTTTTTTTTTTTTTTTTATGTGATCAGTCTCCGTGACCTCTGGATTTTTTAGGTATTTTTCTGATCATTCGCTGGTCTTTGGAAACTCTATCTGCTGCTTTCACATGTGAACAGCTTTCTGTTATCGTGATGACTCGTCTTAGAAAAAAGTGCCACATATTTCTGCAAGACCAGCATACTCTGATACCAAGCGGACTTGACAAAGTGACTGGACTAGACTGGACTTGTTCAGGTCTATGCCATGCTGTAGACTGACCTGTCAGATTTAACACACTCATGCAGAGCCGGCGCAAGGGGTGTGCGAACCGTGCGACCGCACGGGGCCTCGCGCCCCAAGGGGCCTCGCGCCCCAAGGGGCCTCGCGCCCCAAGGGGCCTCGTGCTATGGGCCGTTTTTTTTTTTTTTTTCCAATTTTTTTTTTTTTTTTTCGTTTTTTCCCTTATAAATATCAACAGTCACGTTCCATTACAGACCTAAATGTGTACTAGTCTGTGCATATCAATAAATATATGTGCAATGATGCGCGTGTCTGTTGTTCAATACAACTGCGTCAGACCAAGCGCAGACACAAGCTGCTCTGATCCAGACGGGTGGAGTTGGAACAAACTGTCACACAATGTCGAGAGAACGAGACAGTCAAGAAATTTCCATCAGGGGATTAAAAAAGAAAAAAACTAAAGAAAATGGAAATGAATGCCTCTCTGAAAGACTCGTTTGATAAATTGTTACAAAAATCACCGATCCGGGTCTTCCGACCCGAAAAACCCAAAAATTTCGCGAGGGCCCCCCCTGGCCATTTTGCACAGGGCCTTGCAAATCTCCCAGACAGCTCTGCACTCATGCATCCACAAGAGAAAGAAGCAGGACACTTGAGACAGTGTACTACTCGTCTACATCATGTAGCTTGTTCAAGCAAGTCGCAGGACCACGACTGAGACGTCTCTGTCTATTTCAGTCAAAAACTGATGCGAAAATGGTGACTACTGCTTATTGCTTGGATGAATGAATAAAGGAAACTGATTTAATAATTAATTAATAGAAAAAAATGGCAGAACATTGGATGCCACTTGGTCCACGCTGCCCGGTTTGAGTTTAATAAAAAAAGACTTCAAGAGCGTTTCCCTGTGTGGTCATTTATGGGAAAAATGAATCACATGCATCACATGACCATTGGCACGAAGTCACATAACGGGAATTTGTATGTTCGTTAAGCAATAGGTTTCTAAATATAGAGCTTATGGATGCAAGCTGCCCATTCTATATGGCCTTACAGCTCAGTCTGAAAGGAGCTATTGTGTAAGTTCAGAGGTTAAACACTCAAAGGAGGTTTTTGCATAATGTTTGTAGATCAAGCTTTCTCTCTTTGTGTCTTGACAGTTTTAAAATGATGGTATATGTCTTTGCTCAGCTGATGGACAGTAAGGTGCGCTCCTCGGGTGTGGATGATAAGCATAGCATACTTACTCAACATTAGTGTTGTTACATTCACCGGCCTCTCTGTTAGATACAACTGCTATACCTAACAAACTGTCAATCACACCTTTTCTGCTGCGGTTTTGTTTTTTTTCATCCTAGATAATCCCCCAATCAATATTGCAACATCATTCCATGATTGAGGTCTGTTAGGATTAGGATGATGAATGCACCCTCGTTTAAATATCTGTCTAAAAGTAGCACAAAGAATGTGATTGCCGCTGCTTTGTTGAGCGGTTGCTTCGTCTTCCACTGACCCTCGCAGACGCTGTTGTGCAGATGTGGCACACACAACCGGTCTGTGATGTCCACACACTTCCTGTTTGGCTCTATTTCAATTAGTCTGATCATACATTTATCTTCCTGCATTTGGAGTCTGTGTAGAGTCTTACTCATTTTCTTCCTGGGATATGCACATTATGTCTGGCATGGGTGATGTTTTTTTTAGATTGCTACCCTGTTCATTTAGCTCCAAGTGATTAAAAATAATGTTACGCTTGGTAGGAGTGAAGCAATAGAAAGGACTTCAAGGAAGTCTAATAGACTTTGAATGTGATTACCCTCAGTTCTGTTGCATATAAAATAAGCTTGAAACATCTGCATCCTTTTTAGTCATCAATGAAAAAGTGCTCATATAGATAATTAACAGCTATATTTTCTTTGTAAAGCTCAACAGAAGATTAAAAAAAATGTCCACATCGATTTCTTTTTGTTGCGCAGTGAGTGGTTCGACCTGTTGGCTTGAGTGCACTTCCTCGAAAGTAATTTTCAGTGAGCTGGAAGTTGATGGGGTCATTGGGCTTTGTGTTTTAACAGTCCCACGGAGGATCCTGTGTGAGGTCCAGGGTTCAGAGTTAATTTTGGAGAGGCAGAGAGACAGAGTAAAGAAGCTTACATGTCTGGTTCAGCGGTTGGCATCCAGAAAAGTCCAGTCAAACTTTACGTGCTGATTAGATTTAATCACAGTGAGAATGAGGAATTTAAGTCACATCTCGGTTGTTTCTCCTGTTTTCAACATTTTTGCTAAGAAAGCCTGAATTGAAGATGCTTTTTCCATGAGAAAAGACATCCTTATGGGGAATCCTCTAAACCAATGAGCATACTTTACGCCATCTTATTACTTTGTGATTAGATTTTTTCAAAGTTGCTAAATGACAGCTGGAAACAAGGCCGTACTGATGAGGTGAACGATTGATGAACCGTCTCCATTTCAAGTTTCAGTCCAAGAAACAAAAATGGAGACTTTTTCTCTTTTCGCTCTAATTAGTGATAATCGGCCTCGTGGTACACCGGTCAAGCTTCAAGGATTTGACACTTTTTGTGTGAGTCATGTTGTTGCCTTCTTTTTTTTACCTGTTAATCACCTTCCCACATTTAACTGATTTTCCTGTCAGTGAAATGACTCAAAACACATTCCAAGGGCATATTTATCGGTGGAAAACTCAAATTACTTTGCACCACAGACCTATTTACAGGAGGGCTTCTTAAAGAAGAACTAACAGGTCTGTGAGAGCCGGAAGTCTTACTGGTTGACAGGTGATCAAATACTTATGTCAAGCAATACACAAATTATATAAATACGCAAATTAATTACTTAAAAATCATACAAGTGATTTTCTGGATTTTTTTTTTTAGATTCCATCACTCACAGTTGAAGAGTACCTATGATAAAAATTACAGACTTCTACATGCTTTGCAAGTGGGAAAACCTGCAAAATCGGCAGTGTATCAAATACTTGTTCTCCCCACTGTAGCTTCTGCAAGTAAAGTTTCTTTATCTGGATTCCTTATGTTGACACAACAATCTCTTCGAGGCTTCTTCTTTTTGCAACAAATGGCATTATTAAAATAGCAAAATGACAATATAATGCTTTGTGACATATTGATGTTGAAAGTGCATCATAGCTGGGTGGAAAGGTCAGGCTGGTGTTCCCAGTCATGTTTATGTTGTGTGTTCAAAGACAAGAACCAGAACATGAAAACGTTTAGGCTGACTCTCGCTCAGTTCCCTGAAAAACCCAGTTGAAATGTAAACGAGCGAAAAATGCCTCACCTTAAAAAACACGGCTGTTATACAATCTAACACATTGGTGTCACTCTTCTTCTCCTCAGAAGGTAAAATACATTTTTCTGCCTTTTTAAATTTAAGATGAGTTACTTTGGATCCTACCTTCAACTCAGAAATGTTTAGCCTCTAATAGCGTGACAAAAATGGAGGGCAGTTGTATTAACAGGGAATAATTCACCAGTAAATTAAAAAGAAATAAACCCAGACTTTTTTAACATACTTTTAGAGGACACTACAATCCCAGTGTTCACTCTGAAATATGTAATAGAAAAACACTGCCGGGCATTTGAAGCACAATTTCTGAGATTAAAAGCTAACAAGCAAACCTCTTCTGTTAAGGTAATCATAAGAGAGAAATGTAACAACTTTTTATTTTGCGCACCGCCGTACCGTACATGTGTGGCTCTCTAAGTGGAGGCGTAGAATCCCAGGATGTCCCAAACATTACATGTAATCATGTGAACAGAGGTGAAAGTAACTATAAAACTATTGTCATTTTCTATTTATTGGGTGCTGTCTTCTTGTTTTGAGTAAGATGCTGCTGGAATTAATTACAGTAATTACCATAATAACCCCTGCATAAATGTATACTTTTCTCATATTAGTGACAGTGAATGAGGGCTAAATGAGTTAATAGAGATATAATAAAACAGTGCCGTGTCATTAACTGGAAGTCAGTATCTCAAAGTCCGAAACTGAGACTGAAGCTAAAATAAAACTAACACAAATCCTTCAAAATTAAAACCACTCATGTTCCTTTCAAAGTAATTACGAGTAAACTGAAATAATCCTACAAGCTGAAAAATGAAAATAAATGAATTCATTCAAAAAAGAAATATTATGACTCAGAGTAGTTCAGAGGTTCTGGGTAGCTGAGGAAGAACTAGTGCACATTGTGAGAATTAAGAGTTAAACAAGACACATACTTGCGTGGGTGTGACTAGATTTGAATTCCTACTGGTCTCCAAACTGCATTTTGTCAACACATGCAGAAACTGAGGCCAAACTTTATGTTTATTTGAAAAAGGTGTGCAAGCTGTTTTGATTTCTTTACACACAGACAAAGCATGAAGATAATGACATAAAGACATGAGACAAGGAATAGATTAACACTTAACACAGGTAGCAAGGTTTGTTTGTACTGCAGAAACGGGGGGAGGGTAGAAGAATGGTGTACTGTATATAGTAAGGCCCTGTCCCAATACTCCCCCTAACCCTCGTTTTCATCCCTTCCCCTAAATTTTGCGCATTCCCGTGAGGGTAGTGGTGTCCCAATTCCTCTTTTCACCTAGGGGGAGTGGAGAAAACGAGGGGTAGTGGCTATGAATTGTTCCTTCAGAGCAGCGAAGGTTTTCAGATGCACACTCGCTGATCTAGGGACCAAAAAATCAGACCAGAATGCTTTTTGTCGTCATTTGCGGACTGAATCAAAAAAAAAAAACATGGCGGACATTTCTTATTTTTTAGTGAATAAAATCAATATTTTGAGTTAGTTTCTGCATAAAAATGAGTTTTGATTACATTTCTAGCGAGAAATATATTTTACTTTATATATACATACATATATATATATATATATATATATATATATATATATATATATATATATATATATATATATTTTTTACTTTCATAATATTCATACCAACGCAGAGCCTACGGCGTAGGTTACGTAATAGGCTCTGCGTTGATTTAACGCAGAACCATAAATCAGCTCCCGAGCCGGCAGGCAGGCAGAAATCTCGTAATTTTTTGGAGCAAAAAACAGGCATAGCTACAACTGTTAGATTTCATCTATTAAACCAACATGTATCTTCCTAAATGATTTATTTCAGCCAGCGGTAATTCTCCACAGAGCTGCGGGTTACTCCCCGGGACGACGGCGCAGGTTGACCTGGTGATCACGTCTGTTCTCGGGCTGTGAGCTGCTGCTCCCCGGGGCCGGCGGCTCTTCTCATCTCCGAAAACATCGGATCAAACAGGCGTTATTTGGATAAACTGAGCCCAGGTTGGGGATCTTAACGGTTACTTTTACGCCTGAAAAAATATTAAAACTTAATAAAGTGGCATATTAACAGCGCTACAGCTGAAATTAAAACAGCTTTTGGCTCTCAGCTTCCTGAGGGGTAGGGATGAAAACGAGGGGTAGGGGGAGTATTGGGGCAGGCCCCTGGGAAGATTTCAAGTGCCCTAAAATCTGTCCCTTCTTTTTTAGGGGTAGTGAAGAAAAGAAGGGCGAGTGAAGAAAAGTAGGGCTAGTGAAGAAAAGTAGGGGGAGTATTGGGATTGGGCCTAAAAAGGCAGTAGCCCAGTCCACCAGTGGTATGGTTCATTGTGTTTTTTCTCCCCCTTGCTTTAAACGATTCCCTACCTCACGGTGACATCAACCCACTCACGCGCTGCAGCTTAAATGGGGATTCCCCCCGGGTCCACTTGCTAAGATATCCACCAGCAGCCAGAGGTATGTCTTAGAGGCCCGTGTCTTTGATCTGTCTTAGAGTTGTTCACACATAATGATTAAGTACCAATGGGCAACCATCACCTGGAGCGGATCGTCTTGATCCAACAGCACAGTATTCTTTAAACTTGGCAGATCAGTCGTTATTTATTTTTAATACTTACACCCATTTGGTTAATTTTATAACATTCTCGTGTTCTGTGTCCATAATCTAGTATATTTGGCAGCTTTTATTACTGTGGCCAGAGCTGTATTGTGGTTCCCCCACATTTAACTTGGGGCTTTGTAAGTATGCGTCACATATGTGCAAACAAAAACAAATAGAAGAGAGGCTGGAGGGAAGTAAGAATGTGACTGTAAGACACTCACGCCATTCCTATAATTAGCACACTGTCCGTGAGGCCACAAATTCAACATTGTATACTCATTAATGTACACAGTGATGTCTGTTTTCTTTATTTTATGTCATTCCTTTTTGATGCAGAAGCACTCAGCTGGTGTTTTTTAGTAAAACCGGACGTGCTGCACACTAGGAACATTGTTAAAAGTGAAGGTCATGCATGTGACACCTCCTACCCTGTACTTGTTTCATGCTTCCTCTCACCCTATATGCATTACACACATGACCGATCAGGGCTCTCTTAGCACAGGTTCGGATTATGCTTGGGTCATGATAATCTTTATTCGGACTTGTGTTCAACATCAGACAGCGCAGGACAGCAGGGGTCTGACAACAAGCAAAGGTGCATTTTGATCAAAGGTACGGTTAGTTCTACAAGTATTTAGACTACAACAAAGTCTTTATGATTTTTATTTTCTTCACCAACACAAAGAATTTAATATTAAGTGATCAAAAAGTGTAATTTCACATTTAACTTGAGAGGCTGTATGACAAATTAGCATTTGCCATTTTAAAGGAAAATACCTTCATTTTCAGGAGCTCAAAAGTATCTAATAGAAGAATTTATCTGTTAACATAATAAAAAATGAACGGCATTAACACAACTGAACGTGCACAATGTCTTTCTTGATGTGTGTTTTAGGCTAATGGCACCTGTTATTAGCGAATTTGACAACAACCCACCTCGAGCTCGCTCTGTAGACTATAAAGTCCATGTTCACGCCGTCTCCAGGATTTTTTCAGTAGCCTTTTTCTTTCTTTGTTTTTTTATTTCTGGATTTTTCCCACGACCACCATCATTTCCTGGTTTTGTATGTGTTCTTCCATCAGGTTGTGTTTTCCGGTTGTAATGGTTGTTGCTGTGTTTCTTCTTCTTTGTTTTTCTTAGGGCGCTTTCAGACCTGTGGCCCGTTTGTTTTGTTCCGTTTCAGGGGCTAAATCGATACACTTGTTTCGTTTTTCGTATGTGGAGTTTGTGTTCACAAAGCATCCGTCTGTAGCGGTTCAAAGCTGTTAACAAATGCCATGCACGAACCAACTGTTCTCTCATTGGTCAGAAATGAACGCGGAAGGAGTTTCCTCTTCCGCACCCCGGGAAAAACAACAAGCCCCTTTCACAGAGAGGGCACAAAACGCAGACCGGCTTTCCCATTCATTTATGTGCTACCGCGGCGCAAAAGTGGACCGTTCTGCCGCCGAGCTCGGCGGCTGGCGAGACGCCGCCTGCCGCAGGGTTTGTGCTGCGCAAACCCTGCATTTGAACAAACATACCAAACATTGAACATTTTTTAAAGGAGCATGAGGCTCCTTTTAAGAAATGAGACTCATTAGCGCCACCCTTCGCCACGACGGCCGTTGGGGGTACTGCAGCCAACAGCAAAGCCGGCACGGGAGAACGGGGAGAACGCGCATGCAGCGTCATGTGACGTCACATCCGCAGGACAGCGCGGGAAATTCGGCCCCACAATTGCAGCACATTTTGTAGCACACAGCCTGTTCAAGGCAACGGAGAGATACACTAGAGGGCTCATTCTTTTTGGTTTGGAACGCTTCATCTGACATTATTACTAGAAAACTTAAAACGTATACGAATTTTTTTCATAAATCCTGCCTTAATCCTGCCTCATGCTCCTTTAATATCACTGTGCCGCACTGTGAGGACATCTCGGCACGTCCAATAGAAGAGAAGGGAGAATAGAGAGAAGGGAGAAGGGAGAAAGTTGTGTCCAATAGGAGTGAAAGGGGTGGAGGCTGCGCCGACTCTTCTCCTTGCGCCGCGGTCGCACATACACGATGAATTGTGTCGGTTGCTGTGTCGATTATGTTCTCACTCCAAAAAAAAAATATGCACCGCTCCAGGTCTGGAATGGAAGCGAGCCGAGACCACCTCTCCTAGTTCGATCTCAGCTCGGTTGTTTTGTGCCGCATCCGAGTACGATTGCTGTGTTCAGATGTACCAAACGAACCGATCTTTAGGGGGAAACGCTCCCTGTTTCGGAATAACCGCTCCAAACGGGACAGGTGTGAAAGCGCCCTTAGATCACGTTTGATCACGCAAATTTGGATTTGTTGTGTGTGTGTGGTGTGCTCCGATAATCTCAGCCCAGCCCACCACATATATCCATCCATCCATTTTTTTATACCCACTTTATCCTGTGCAGGGTCAAGGGGGCACCACATATAAATGCACAATTTTTTATCTTCGTGTGTGGGGTCTCTGCAGAGAAAAAATCTCTTCAGATGTACAAAAATCCTTATGTGTGTACGCTGCTTTAGATAATAAATACGGATGGTCTGAGATGTTTTGTTGTACCACTTTGTCCCACTTTAGGTGCATTATGGGATGTCTTACACCAGGGGATAACAAATGAACCTTATTGTGATATGTTGCCCCCATATGGTCAAATGTGATATTGCTACATTGAGTGGTTTTAAGTTAAAAGATCTTACAAGCTAAGTAAAATATTAAAGTTGAAATATCTAATATTGCAAGCACCATTCAGAAGATTTGGGGTCATTCTAAAAGTAGTTATTGGGGTAAAATACTTTCCTCTCTCCCTCCCCCTGACAAATGGAGATAGAAAGAAAAAGACACCATATAATACCCCAGATCCTGGAAAAGGTTAATGCAACTCAAAAGAATAAGAAGATTGTGTGCTTCATTGACTGCAGACGATAAAATGGGTAAAGCTTCCATAAGCCCAGACAAATAAGCTTGTGACCTCTCCTGGTACCATGGGCCTTTTCATAGCTGATTATTCAGAAGTATAGTAAGCTTGATTTCAGCAGCGATGCATTCAAAGACATAAAAAAAAAAAACAGATTTGGTACGGTGAAATAATTTAAATTAAAAACAATTGCAGCCCACTCAGCATGCGGTAATGCTATATAATTTGCTTCTTATCCTGCTTTCAAGGAGCACAGATTGTAAATAAAGAACTGACATACCCATCATCACTTCATCTGTCGCTGCATAATCTGAATCTTGTTAATAATTGGTTCAATAAAAGACATCCTTTATAGCCACTGCTGTTTCCCTTAGGATGTTCGTACTGACAGAAGTGAGACAATGTGTCATTGTGTGCTTTCAAACAACACTCGGCCATCCCAGAAGGAGCAATGGAATAAAAATGTCATTGTTTAGAGATTTGCCTTTCACCATGCCGGCTGTCATGTAAAGAAGACATATAAAAGATATAAAAGATGGCTCAATTTTCCAAGGTCCTGATGGAACAATTCAGATTTTCTTGGTTGAAACTAACACTTACAGTAGAAAACTCCTCTTGAACCATGTCACACCTCTGTTCATAGGGCTCATAAAATAAGATAAGAGATAAGATAATCCTTTATTTATCCCTCAAGGGGGAAACTCACTTGTTTAGCAGCAGTACACTTAACACACACATGCAGGGGAGGGGTATGAAAAGTAAAAAACTAAAAAATATATATAATTACGAGATATAAACAATATACACAGTACATTGCAATGGAAGTAGAGGTAGTGCGAGAGAAAAAAAAAAAGCAAAAAAAAAGCAGGTAAAATGTGTGTGAGGTAGACAGACAGATATTGCACATATGGTATTGATAGGGGGTGGGGGTCTGGGGTGGTCTGGGGTGGTCTGCCATTTAGGGATGGGCGGTATGGACTAAAAAATGTATCACAATAATTTCTGGCATTTATCCCGATAACGATAAAAATGACGATAAAAAAAATACCAATTCAACTCCACCTTTGTAACTATAATTCTATCACCACATTCAGTTTTTGGAGCCCCCAAAACACTGCTCTAAAAGATACTAAATGCTACTGAATTACACCAATTAAATTGAATTAATAAAAACCAATTAAATTAGTACACCTGTACTGCAAAACTGGAATGACTCAGATCCGCTATGTTTGTTACACAAAAACCTCATCAACGGGAATCTATCCTTTTCTTTCTTTCTTTCTTTCTTTCTTTCTTTCTTTCTTTCTTTCTTTCTTTCTTTCTTTCTTTCTTTCTTTCTTTCTTTCTTTCTTTCTTTCTTTCTGGCTCATTTCCTTCCTTCCCTCCCTCCCTCCCTCCTTCCTTCCTTCCTTCCTTGATGCATTTAACGCAGAACCATAAATCAGCTTTACACAAAAACCTCATCAACGGGAATCTATCCTTTTCTTTCTTTCTTTCTTTCTTTCTTTCTTTCTTTCTTTCTTTCTTTCTTTCTTTCTTTCTTTCTTTCTTTCTTTCTTTCTTTCTTTCTTTCTTTCTTTCTTTCTTTCTTTCTTTCTTTCTTTCTTTCTTTCTTTCAGGCTCATATCTTTCTTTCTTTCTTTCTTTCTTTCTTTCTTTCTTTCAGGCTCATTTCTTTCTTTCTTTCTGGCTCATTTCCTTCCTTCCTTCCTTCCTTCCTTCCTTCCTTCCTTCCTTCCTTCCTTCCTTCCTTCCTTCCTTCCTTCCTTCCTTCCCTCCCTCCCTCCCTCCCTCCCTCCCTCCCTCCCTCCCTCCCTCCCTCCCTCCCTTCCTTCCCTCCCTCCCTCCCTCCCTCCCTCCCTCCTTCCTTCCTTCCTTCCTTCCTTCCTTCCTTCCTTCCTTCCTTCCTTCCTTCCTTCCTTCCTTCCTTCCTTCCTTCCTTCCTTCCTTCCTTCCTTCCTTCCCTCCTTCCCTCCCTCCCTCCCTCCCTCCCTCCCTCCCTCCCTCCCTCCCTCCCTCCTTCCTTCCTTCCTTCCTTCCTTCCTCCCTTCCTTCCTTCCTTCCTTCCTTCCTTGACGCATTTAACGCAGAACCATAAATCAGCTTTACACAAAAACGTCACCAACAGGAATTTATCGTTTTTACCGCAAGTTGACAAATTCTTACCGTGGGGAATGTTTTTGACGGTATATCGTGAACGGTAAAATATCACCCATTTCTACTGCCATTTGACCTCACCTCTTTTATGAGGATTCATCCTTTTGAATTCAGTGTTAAAGTTATCCAAGTTAGCCCTAATGTGAAGGTGGGTGGAGCTAAAAGTAGTGATGCTGGACAGTTCTACCTCTGGGTCGATGAGGTCATAGCACCCAGCACAATTTGAATAAATTGCTGAATGAGAAGTCAGTCTGAAAGAGTCATAAATGTCTTTGGCTATGAGGACTTATACATATGTGGTGATTGCATTTTCACTCAAACATAGTCGACATAATTTGACTGCAATTTTTTATTTGGTTAAATGGAGAGAAAACAATTTCCAGATAACGTCATGTTTTTATATATTTGAACAAAACATAAGATCCTCATCTTATGCCACTGTTTTCTGCTTCTGTCTCTCTCAGCTGTATTCTCCATTGTGGGCAACCTGCTAGTCCTCATCATGGCATTCAGAAGGTCATCAAGGATGAAGCCACCGGAGCTGCTGAGCGTGAATCTTGCAGTGACAGATCTGGGAGCAGCTGTCAGCATGTACCCCCTTGCCGTTGCTTCTGCCTGGAATCATCACTGGCTTGGGGGAGATGCTTCCTGCCTTTATTACGGTCTAGCGGGATTCTTCTTCGGGGTAGCCAGCATTATGAACCTCACTGTCTTGGCTATCGTGCGTTTCATTGTGTCCCTGAATCTGCACTCTCCCAGTAAGTAATTTATGACTTCAAACTATGATAACATAACAACATTTGTACATCATGATATGTGTAGAAAGGTCACAGTGAAAACTTCATGCAGCAACTTCTAATTCCAGTGATACAGTGTCTAACATTTTCACTAACATTGCACTCCAAGAGACAATGGTGTTGTCACTTTTAGAGATCCATGATATTAATGTTACTTTCAACAAAGCGAGTGCTAATGTAACTTGTTCAAGTACTTGATTTAAGGATCTCCTTAGGGCTTAAGATTGATCGCAATCTCTGATGGGAAAGAGCAGATAAAAAAAATGGCAAAGTTTCAATAAGTACTGTGACTCCCCTAACCTAAAAGATAACAATAATAATCAGCTGCTGGAGGATCCTGTAAGGAGCCAACCAAGAACTAAAAAATACATTCAAATAACTACACATTTCCAAAGAAAAGGATAGCTATGATAATCTAAAAGAGTTATTTTGTCCCTGTTATTTTTAGGTCAGTCTTAGTTCAGCCAAAACCAATACTGGATGTCAAGTATTAGCCTGAAAAATAAAGTAAAGCCTTTATTGTCATTGTACGTCCAGTATACGAGATTGGGAGCGCTCTCCATATTGTCCATGGCATAAGATGAAATAAATAATCCTAACCCTAAATTGAATAGAAGGATAAAAAACAGAATACAATTTAAACGACAAATTAAAGCTGCAAGCAGTGATGAACGGGCCCTCGCACCCTTGTGCACGTTCAGGCTGCAGTGGAAGCTTGTATGACTTGCATGTAGATTCTTCAGGCCTGGACATTTAGCAGATGACACCACCCACGACTCTCTATATCAAACCATTCAAAAGTTATGGCAGAATGTAGGAACTATCAGATATCGACCAATCAGATGAAGGGGCGGGGCTAATTTACAGCAATCATGTTCAAGGACTCAAAACCGAGTCCGATGACACCACCCACGACTCTGTATGTCATACCATTTAAAAGTTATGGCAGAAAATAGGATCTATCAAATATCGACCAATTAGAAGAAGGGGCAGGCCTAATTCATGCTAATGAAGGTCAAGTACTCAATACCGAGTCCGATGACACCACCCACATGTCTTTATCACAACCCATTCAAAAGTTATGGCAGAGAAAAAGTTTTCTAGGGGGCGCTGTGTAGCCATTAGGCCACGCCCATTAATGCAAACCATGAAATATCAAATTTATCGCCAGGCCTGGCTTGCATGCAAAATTTGGTGACTTTTGGGGAACTATCAAATATGGATCAATCAGATGAAGGGTGGGCGCGCTTTTTGGCATCTAGCGTCGCCACGGTAGCGCTTTTTAAAAGAGAAAAGTAATGCGCGTCGTCGCAGGATGGAGACGCATATTTTCATGTATAACACACCTGGGTGCACATTACGGTTCGGGCCGTATTAACTGCCGAAGGAATGGCATAAATTGCGCCAAAATTACACGATTAATTCAAAATGGCCGACTTCCTGTTCAGTTTCGGCCATGGCGCCAAGAGACTTTTCTTTAAGTTGCGACATGATACAGGTGTGTACCGATTTTCGTTCATGTACGTCAAACTGTATTGTGGGGCTTGAGGCACAAAGTTTTTTCTGTCTGGACCAATCAGATGAAGGGTGGGCACGCTTTTTGGCGTCTAGCGTCGCCAGGGTAACGCTTTTGACTGAGAAAAGTAATGCGCGTTGTCGCAGGATGGAGACACACATTTTGATGTATAACACACCTGGGTGCACATTACGGTTCGGGCCGTATTAACTGCCGAAGGAATGGCATAAATTGCGCCAAAATTACACGATTAATTGAAAATGGCCGACTTCCTGTTCGGTTTCGGCCATGGCGCCAAGAGACTTTTCTTTAAGTTGCAATATGATACAGGTGTGTACCGATTTTCGTGCATGTACATCAAACCGTATTGTGGGGCTTGAGGCACAAAGTTTTCTAGGGGACGCTGTTGAACCATCTTGCCACGCCCATTAATGCAATCAAATTTTTCACCAGGCCTGGCTTGCGTGCAAAATTTGGTGACTTTTTGGGCACGCTTAGGGGGGCAAAAAGGCCCTCCTTTCGTCAGAAGAATAAAGAAAGAAAGAATAAAGAATTCCTACAGATACAATAGCAGGGCCTTCGCACTGTAAGTGCTCGGGCCCTAATGAGTAAAAAGAGCATATGGACAATACAATTTGTGTGGGGAATATTGGAAACGGTTTTGCAGGATATACAAATGATTAAAGTGACAAAAAAGATGAAAGACCTTGATTAAAACTGCTTGTAAATTGCTGATCAAAAATAGAGGCCAGGTTTCCATTCACAGGGGTTTTGCAACCCCAGAAGACTCGAAATGTAACAGGTTGACCAAGGAGCCTGACCTCCTCATTGGTCCTTTCACTAGTTGTGACTTTATTGCAGTGCCAGACTGAGTAGGATCCAGTGACTCGGCAAACTACCGATGAATTGACTTGGTGGGAATAGTGCACCATTTTTACAATCTCCTATTGAACAATAGGTAAAAATGGAGGTAGAGGAGATGAACAGTGATGGAGCTGAAAGTGTGGCTGTATTTCTATTTGTTGTATCTACATACACTGATGGTGGCAATAAATGAGAAGAGATGACTCAAAGTCCGAGGGTCATTGAGAGAACTAAAACAATGCAATCTTCTGCCAACAGCATACTTAATCTGCAACAAATCTTTGTACGCTTTATTTTAAGGGCATTTGTAACTAGTACTACTTTATTTATGAGGACAAGCTCAGCCAATGCCGAGACCTCAAGGTCAGTAACACCAATAGTCCTCTCTGCAAAGTTCAGTGTCACAAGTTTGCAATTAAAGTCACAAGCTTGTATAAAAAAATCAAAGGGAAAAAACTCTCTTGCCACCATGTCAAACGATTTTTCCAGCGTCAAGTGGCATTTCAAACATTCAGTTTCAGTCATAGCTCTAAGGAAGCAGAAATGTAAAAAATTGAAAGCATAGGCTACTCTAGAGTTAGCAATTGCTGATCAAATTTGCAAACCAGATGGTTCACATCAACACTCCAAACCTGCACCATGTAATCATTAATCTCATGAAATTACAATTCAGAAGCCACAACTGCGAGAGCTTCAGAAGAAATCACTTTGGAAGATGCCTCATTAGCACAGGGCTCCAGGGGCAAAACAACAAGACGGCATTACAAATAATAAGAAGTAAACCATCTGTTCTGTTTAACAATTTAATAACATTTTCCGCAGAAAGATAGGCAAATCCCTTCTTTAAGATGTTGGTAAAAGCACATTATGATGAACCAAATAATTATCTTATTTGAACATCTGACAGATTTCTAAACTGTGAAGATGGAGTTGAGTTGCTGTTGAGGAACATTCGTGAATTTTTATTCTTCACATATGGCAGTTCTGTTGATTTTACTTTGTAGCATAATAATGTCTTTGTAATGTTTTATTACATTCTTATCTCTTCAGTCCAGATGCAAATTTGTGGGACAGTCATCCTTTCACCCTTTTTTTCCTCCAATGTTCTCCACGTCACTATGATTCTTCCTGCGTATTAGATTAGTCCACCAGTGCTACACGAGCTATTTATTCTCATGCGAGGGCCATCTGGAATATTTGTGAATGTCATCACATATTAATGTTGAAGCCTGTTTGAACATACTTTACATATATTTTTACATTTGTCCCTTCATTCTATACGTGTTGTTATGCACCGTGCACAGCGTTGTAGCCTGTAGCCGATTCCCATTGTGTGTGTTTGATGAGTTCATGTAGGACATTTTCTCGTTCGTATTGCTTTCATCTCTATCGCACAGCATTTAAAGCTGCATTAATGATTTTCTTTCTCGTTTAAAATGTCAAATTCAATTTAATTTGAAGGAATATCAGATAACTTTTAGGAAGTGTTGTCAAGCTCTGGTAGTCTGCCTCCCCTCACAAAAAAACATCCAAAGTAATTTTAGACTGCAGTCCAGGTCGTTTCTTGAGTCTTGTACTTTAATGTGCTATATGACACATCAGCAGTGATGAAACAAAGTCACAGAACTTTAGTTAATGTCACAGAAAAGATGGCTAAGAGACTTAAGAAATCAATTACCGGTATGTCATTTCCCTTCTGGATTTGAAACAAATATTTTTGAATTTTGAATTGAATTTGAAAGTATTGATGGAAGACAGAATGAGAGAATGACTGATTAAGAGTAAACTCATCAAGGGCATCTTAAAAGCAACTTAACCTGCCGATAGAAAAATCTTCTGTTCCTAAAACTTAATAAAAAGTTCCTTTGCACTGCTTTGACTTATGGGCATACTCGGTTATGTTGTTTTAAGGTTGGTCTTAAGGCCAAAACATTCACAAAATTCAAAACGTTGTAAATATGCTTTTGTGTCAAAGCACCAAAATGCATAAAAATCTTGTTTTTCTTTCCAGATTATGTTTCTAATCTAATGAGTAATAACGAGAATTCAAATTTTATGACATCAGCTGCTTTGACTTGAAAACAATAAAAGGGCTAAAAATACGATTACTGAACAATAACAAATATTATCTATATCAAAAAACATCTCAATTGAACATTTCTAACAAGATAAAGGAGCCATTGATATTTGAGTCAGATGAATTTGTTAAAGTGCTGGGGTAGGGCAGTTAATTTGACTTGATGTGATTCAGTATTTACGTAAGAAATAACCACTTTAACTTGGCTGACTTTTGTCCCCAGTTTGCTCCAGCTGCAAGCTGCACCACCTCAGAGTCTTACACCAATATATGTAATAGAAGTGTAAATATTGTATTAGTAGAAATGTACTTGTTTTACTGAAAAGAAACAATGATTTGCATGACATTTTTTATGGGTCTACAGCAGGGATGTCAAATGTGCGGCCCGTGGGCCGCATGCGGCCCGAGAGAGATTATCATGCGGCCCGCGACAAGTTTCCAACGCAAAAAAAAAACAAATGTTAATTTACTAAAAAGGAAGGCATAAATAATTGCCATGAATCGCAGCAAATCCAATAATATATTTCTTCTACAAATCCATCGTTATTTCATAAAGAGAGCAGTTTTCAACATTTTTTTAGTTTTCTAGAATGCATTTGCCGATTTTATTTCTTTGTAGACGGTCGTTTCTTTTTATTAACTGACTATTATATATTTTCGCAGGAAAAATATCACTGCTAAAAAAGATGATAGAAGATATTTATTCGGAGAATTTCAGTTTTGAATACGAGGATAGTGACAAAGTAAAACAGGTAAAAGAGAAGTGCTGACTTTTTCAGCACACTGGCGTAAATATCCGCTCCAATTTTTAAAAATAAATACACTTAATTGTACTGGAAAAATCTCTAAATCACAAAGAAACACTCTCGGATGTAAAAAGAAAGATTTTGCTTTTAATTAAATTTCCTATAAAAAAGCGAAATATAAAAAAAACATACTTGTTTCTGTTTATCTTTGTAAAATGATATTAAAAGTATCTTACATAATTTGAAAAAAACAAGAAATTTCAAGAAAAGATCCTGAAGAAATATATTTTCCATAATTAGAGTGTAAACAAAGTTCATATTTCCTTTAAAATGGACTAAACTGATATTGGATTAGATAACAATAGTAAAAAAAAACAATTAGAAAAAAAGTTTTGCACCGTTTTTGTTATTTTAAGCGTGTGGCCCGCGAGAAAAAAATTGGTTAAATCCGGCCCGCCATGCAAAATGAGTTTGACACCCCTGGTCTACAGTATATTCATAACTGGGATGTAGTGAACAGTTTGAATGGGTTAACTGAAATCCCAAAAACAAAAAGTTTCAAGATTGATTGGTTGATTTTTCAAAGCACTTATGTGATGTACAGCTTTCTGAAGAAAAACATTGACCAGCCTTTGACTATCTCTCTGCAGAGGAGAAAATCAGTTGGAAGAAGGTGAAGATACTGTGCATTTGGACGTGGCTGTACGCTCTGATCTGGGCCCTGTTCCCCGTCCTGGGCTGGGGCCGGTACGGCCCGGAGCCCTTCGGCCTGTCCTGTTCACTTGCTTGGGGAGAGATGAAACAAGAAGGCTTCTATTTCGTCATCTCTTTATTCTCATTCAACCTGGTCCTGCCAAGTATCATCATCATCTGCTGTTACTTTGGAATCGCTATAAAGCTTTACTTCACCTACAAAAAGTCAGCAAACAGCAACCATGTCCCTAATATTATCAAACTCCATCGGAGGCTCCTGTTAGTAAGTAACTTTACCTAACTCCTTTATTATGTTGTGGTTTTCTCACAATATACTGTTTCATCACCATAACGATTCATATTGATGTGTCAAATGTGCAATGGGTTTGTAGAACATGGTGCTGGGGAATGATGGCAGCTGAATATGTCACTTTTCTATATGTGTAAAATGAAACATACAAGGCATTGTTAAAGGTTGGGTGGAAGGAGAAAAACCAAATAAGAGCCAGAAACATTTTGAAAACAAAAAGTGGAGCTGCCTTCAGATCTGCCTCTAAAGCCATACGTCCTATGTGCATAATTGTGGAGAACTGGAACTCCTCTGTAGGTAGGAAACACATGGCCATGTCCTGATTTGTTACCAACAGTACTGGAGTTGAGGGGGGATGAGGGGGGATGGCATCCCCCCCTGAAATAAAAACAGTCAAAATCATCCCCCCTGTAAAACTGCCATCCCCCCTTTCCATCCCTTATGTCATTTCATCAATGAATGTGGTTTTACTGCTATTTACACATTTAGAGTCATCACCAGAAAAATAATTTATTTGACAATTTTCACCTGTTTCAAGTAAATTTTCACTTGAAATAAGTAGAAAAAATCTGCCAGTGGGACAAGATTTATCTTGTTCCACTGGCAGATTTTTCTACTTATTTCAAGTGAAAATCTACTTGAAACAGGTGAAAATTGTTGTTTTTTCCAGTGATGAGTCTTGTTTTAAGTCTAATAAGATTTTTTTACTAAAATTAGACATTTTAACTAGAAATAGGACAAATATTCTTATTTTGAGTTTTTGCAGTGATCCATTTTACTTATCCTGTGAAGGACAGAATCATATTGATAAGTTCAGAAAACTGTTTTTTATTGTTGTGTTTTGATGTATTTGATGTAAGCCCAGTGGATATTTAAAGCTTACAGAAGGCTGCATTTAACTGCTGCTATGTCATTCCTGCAGTATTTCTGCAGGTGTTTTGGTCAGTGCTATTATTTGTAATATATTATATTATTTGTAATCAGCACAAATTATCTGTCCCCATATGATAAAATCCACCATCCCCTCTGATTTCTTTTTACAACTCGAGTACTGGTTACCAAGCACCAACCATCTAACTTCCAGGTTGAGGTTCATGTGGAACTAAGATCTGTTGCAGTTCCTCGACTGACTGCTGGGGGCTGGCTCCGAAGCTGAGTTCATTTCCATGAATTCCCATGTTAAAATGCCCAGCTTGAGACTCAAGTCTCAATAATTTGATGTCACATTCATGACAACTGTGAGAGCAGCTCTAGAGATATTTCATCAGGGTTCGGGTGAAGGACCTGAGAGCCTGAAGCTAACTTTGACTGACATACGGTGGGTGTGTTCCCATCAGCAACATGGCTTAGCCCCGTCTGAAGAAACATAGGCTTCAAAACTGCTCTTCATAAACCAATGGGTCATGTGACTCAATGCTTCGTCCATTGTTTTTTGCAGTCCTTGTCACCCTAGCCCTGGCCACTCAAGAGTGGAGGTGCACTTTCTCAACAATCTGCAACCAGATCCTCTTGTACAAATGTCCAGGGGCCTCATTTAAAATGGAGTGCGTAGGATTCATACTAAAAGTGCACGTACACCCAAAAGCCGAAAATGGCGGGCGCAAAAAAAATCTGGATCTATAAAACCATGTGCACGCACACCTGCACGCACCTGAATCACCTGAACACCTGAATCCGCCTCATTTCCCGCCCTCTACACGCCCACTTTTTACCATAAAAGGGCAATGAAAAGTAGTATTTGCATATGAATGAGCCTGCTGAGCATGCGCAGCGGCTTCCTGCAGCCTGTTTGGCGTCAGAATGAATGAGACGTGTCGAGCCACCGTGCCACTGAATTTCACTGCGATCTGAGATCGAAATGTTGAGGATGAAGTGGAGGACATGAAAACAACATTATTTGGTGGTCACAGTAAAAGTAGAAAAAGTATATAAATAGTATAAAATAAAGCGAGTGAGTGGCAGCACGCCATTGCTGCGCTAAACGCCATGAGTGCCCCGGCGCAACAGGGGGGACATGTCCCCCCGTCTTTCCAAAATCATGTTTTTGTCCCCCCCACTTTTTACAGTTTAAAAACTAACGGTAGGCTCAGCCTGTAATTGCAAATCATCAAGACACTGTGCGAAAGCGATGCGAGAACAGCCCAGCAGCCCCGCTGTGATGACATTATTAAGAGTATGACATGAATCTGGCTTCATTTCACCACCTCACAGCCTGCGTCGCCAGTTCCCCATGTCTTAAGTAAGTTCCCACGGGAGGGTCGGGGTTGCCGTAGGGATACGCAGATTTTTTGGTTAGTTTTCTCTTTTTAGATCCCAGCCTTTGCGTAGAAGGTGGCTTGCGCATCTTTCAGGCCCTTTTTGTGCGCAAGCAAGCTTTATAGATGAGGCCCCAGGGCCAGATTACTGAGGAAAGAGTTTGACAGACCAAAGGTCCAGTGACTTCACGTCGATTAGAAAGTGACTCAGAAAAGAAAAAGATCTCCCACCCAACCTTTAAGCAATGACCTCTCAGTCCAGCAGACACTTCTGCATAAGCTCATTAATCCACTCATTAATCATCTACTGTGTCAACTCTCCCTAACTATTCTTGCTCTGTTGCAGATTGCGGTTTTGATCAGCGTAGGTTTCATAGGCTGCTGGACACCATATGGGTTGGTGAGTCTGTGGTCTATTTTGTATGACAGTGGGAAAATCTCAGCTGAAGTAAGCCTGCTTCCATGCATGTTTGCAAAGAGCTCCACTGTGTACAATCCTTTGATCTACTACTTCTTCAGTCAAAGCTTCAAAAGGGAGGTGAAGAAACTGCTATGGCTGTGCCTAGGTTCTAATAAATGCCACGTCGCCAACAGCATCAATGACAACAACATTTACATGGTTAGCACTAATGTCAAGTCCAAAGAAACAGCACTGGACACTTTACAGGAGGTCATAGAGTCGGGACAGTGACTTTAGGTTGAAAGACTTTGCCGTCTTATGGAACATATTTGAGGAAAAAAGACTGAGCTGGGATGTCAACCGTGGAAAGACTGGAAGTCTCATAATGTCTCACGAACATTATCAGAATCGAATGAATTCTAACGTTGGAGTGGTGTTACAATAAAATGGTATCACTGGCCTCTTTTGTGCATGGCCATGATGAAGGAGGGGATTGATGGCACATTGTTAAAAGCTGCGAATGTCCAGTCCATACCAACCATACGATGGACTTCAATTCAAGCTGGGATGTGGAAAAACCCCTTCAACCTTTGTATCTCAGAAACTGAACTCTACTCACCGATGTTAAGGGGCAGACCCAATGGAGCTGCAGAAATCACGCATTTCAACAACCGCAAACCATAAGCTGTACACAGAATTGCAACAAATACTTTACACTGAATTGTAAATGCAGAGAGGGCAGTCTTTGATGATTTCCAGTCTGATGCTGATGTTTAGGCAGTTTCCATTTGCACTGTATGAAAGCAATGGCTGTGCTATCCTTGAACTTCAGCCGGCCCTCCCAGCAGCAGTTGGGAAATAAAACAGCAAAGATGCAATGTTTCAGGTGTTTTGATCAGTGTGATTATATGAATAAATACAATTTGCATGGAAAACGACATTAAGAATATGAGTGGTATTACGTATTGTTCTGTATTCTTCACAATATTGGTTTTCACTCACATCTCTTCCAATAATCTCTAGTGTTTCCTAAAAACATCTCCCAGCACAAGTTAGCCTGTAACTTGTTAGTTATTTTGAGACCCCTAATCAGTATTTCCTAGAAAAAATAAGCCTTTTTTTTAGGAACATGTCCAATTACTGAGATGTTACACAAAATCACAAGAAACTAAAGAAGAGACTATTCCTCCATACTTCCTGTTGCTTTTCCTTTGTTAAAAAAGAAGAAAAGGTTCTTCTCTTTAGGTTTATACCATTTTGTAACACGTAATCTCGTTGAGCCCCTTGCTCAGCTGATCAATGACTTGTTTGATGGACCCAGAAATGAGAAATGGTTGTTCCCTCATGCACCAGATTGTTTTGTTTTCTTTATAAAAGAAGAATTGATCTAAATGTGTCATTTTATCTTTACAGATATTGTGTCATAAACAGGATTATACTGTTTTATACTTTAAGACATAAAGTTTGGGATGTCCTTGAAAATAAAATGGATTTTAAAAGTGATTTCACAAAGTGAAAGATGGGACGTAAAGGGTACCACATCTAGCATAGTTAGAATCTCTTGTAGCAATCTTGACAGGAGAATCTGCACCACGCCCAGTAACATTTTGGTGATAGATCTGGTCTGCAGTTTAGATGGTGAAGTTGACGAATTAAGTGAGAAACTCTCACACATTTACTTGTGCTTCACATAAAAATAATAATACATTTTATTTATGGGTGCCTATCTAGCACTCAAGGACACTACAGTACATAGGGTTAAACACAAATAATCAAATCCTATCTTACAATACCATATCGTTGATAAGACCCTTATATAAGACATATGAAATAAGTTAAAAATAGATGATGCAGTTGTGATCACAGCAAGAAAAGCTGTCTCACACAGATGGGTTTTGAGTGTGGAGTTAAAGCTTGTGAATGGCGTTGAATGTTAACAGGAGGATGTTGAATCCATTGTGGAACTACGGTAGTAGTGTGCAGTGATGCTGCAGCAGGACATGAGATGTGATTGATGGGTGGGGAGGGTTCTGGTGATGATGTGTGCAGCTGAAGTCTAAACCAGGTGAAGTTTAAGGAGGGATTTAAGAGTGAAATGAATTGCAGTGATCAAGGTGAGAAATGACAAGGCTGTGAACAAGGACGGTAATGTTGATGTAACGTAGGTGGAAATAGTATGTAGACCAGGTAATGTTATTGATGTAGGACTTTTAACCCGAGGGGAGAGGGAAACAGAGCAATTTTTAAATAATAATAATAAGAGAAAAGTTGTCAGTTTTGGATAGTTTTGATTAGGGGTGTAATGATACACTAATCTCACGATACGGTACGATACACGATATTGAGGTCACGATAACGATACGATACGATATTATAGCAGTATTTTTTTAATAACCTTGAATGAGGAACATACGACTGGAAAAAAATGTCATATTTGAAAGACACAAAATACAAAACAATGCTGTGCGTTTGCCCTATTGTTACAGTTTGTAATGCTTTATAACTGTTTACGTTTTAAAGAGAAAGCCAGGCCAACCATTTTCCACAAACTGAACTAAAAGTAAATGTCAGGTTTGCATTTTGCATCTTCAGTTTCATACAAGTACAAATATTTTGCCACAAACTGAATAGTTTCTCTCATGTATGACTTGACTTTTTTCTTTTCCAGAAATTTAACAACTAAAATTAAATAAATAAATAAAAGTAAATAAATACATAGTCAACACAATAAATTAATATTAATAACCCAATTTCATGATACACTTCCACGACACGTATTGTGACGTGAAAGTTTTGTGGCACGATATATTGTTACACCCCTAGTTTTGATTATGTACCAATAAGGAGAATATCCATTTTGTCACTGAACCAAGACTGGATTTTCCATCACGCAGTCAGCTGGCATTTTTAGATTAGACCACGTTATTCTCCCTGGACAAAGCACTTGTGTTAAACGCACGCTGGGTAGTGTAAATGCAAGGGGTGTTATTGACTCCCTGGTGCCTGAAGCCATGTAGAGGGGAGGAAAGAGGAGTCAGGAGGCGTCATAAATTATTGGTACCGCAAAAACATGACATTTGGTTGGCTTCTCCAACAACAGATAAGCTGGCTGATGCAGTACTTGGGTGCAAGAGATGGAGCAGGTGTTTGATCCATGCTACCCTGAATAACAGCGAGATTGCATATTACAGTTCACTTAAATTCCAATTTATGGCATCCTGGGCTCTGAAGATGAGCTCAGACTTCTATATCTCAGTCAATAAATCACACCCAGGTCCCACATCGCCCCGATTACATCAGAGTGTACTCTCAATTGTACCCTTGGAGGGGGGTTATTGAGGGGGCCAGTTCGACGGGGTGTCAGTTAATGTAAAAAGGACAGGGAACCTGCTAAATTGGTGTGATAAACATGTGGTATCCAGCAATGTAAAAGGTGCTAGTGAGGGAAGACTGTAGAAGGTTGGACAGGGGTTTACTAGCAGTGGCGTCAATTCAGTGGAAGCTAAGGTATGGCAAGGAGTATCAATCAACACGTCCAGCAAATATTCATCACAGAAATCTGCTATGTAGCTTATCTGTGTGGTCAAGAAAATTGGAACTTTTTCAAATGCAGTCTCGCTCACTGCAAAAACTTAAAGTAGTTAAAGTAGTTAAAATGTCTCATTTTTAGTCAAGAAATCTCATTACACTTAAAACAAGAGTCATCACCAGAAAAATAACTTGTTATTTGACCATTTTCACCTGTTTCAAGTAAATTTTCACTTGAAATAAGTAGAAAAATCTGCCAGTGGGACAAGATTTATCTTCTCATTACAAGCAAAAAAATCTTGTTCCATTGGCAGATTTTTCTATTTATTTTAAGTGAAAATTTACTTGAAACAGGCCAAAATGGTTGTTTTTGAGTCTTGTCTTAAATGTACCGCTAATGAGATTTTTTTTAACTAAAAATTAGACATTTTAACTAGAAATAACACAAATATTCTTGTTAAGATTTTGAGTTTTTGCAGTGTAAAATAACTAGTGAAATCGATCATGTTGTTCTGATTTGCATTTGTAGTTATTCTATATGTATTAAGTAATAGAAAAATCAATACAAAGAGACACAGAGTAATTCCATAAATGTATTTAAAAAAACAAACATTTACATTTAACCCTTGAAGCCAAGGTGTGGCGGCTGCCGTACCTTCATACCCAATTGACGCCCCTGTTTACTAGTGAGGTAGGGCTGGGTGTCATCTGTGTAACAATGAAAATTGATGCTATATTTGAGGAATATATTGCCTAAAGGAAGGAAGTAAATGAGGAAGAGAAGTGGCACATTACAGGCCCACAAAGCACTCTCATTTGTTATATAATCCAACCCCTGTAGGCAGGGGAGAGGCTGGTCTCCATCAAATGTGGAATCTGCATACAACTGCTGAATCAAGATGGAAATGTGACCTTTGGTGGAATTGGGCCATAAAAGCCCTGCTGATGATGATCATATCATATACATATTATATGCAGACAGCAGCAACCTTACAGTTTACCGTTTTATCCCCTTTGTGAAGTCACCTCTGCACATTAAGCTGGCTGTTGGATCAAACCCAAAGGTCTTCATGCACTTAGTATCTATGACCACTTTAAGACACAGTGAATTACTTTTATAGCAAAACAGTGCACAGTAGCATAACATGTGGTACATTTTCTAAATAGCTAACTTTACTATTAGATTTGACATTGTGGCCACAGGCCAAAGCGTATGTCTGATTTAAATGAATGAACAAGGACCGGTTATGTGTTACTGACTTCCTGTGTTGCCTTTTTGTGCTGCAGTGCATTGAAACTCATCACATTCTGTTCAAATACTGTTGTTTTTCATGCGAATTCTGGTCCAAATGTACGGAGCCCCTAAAGGGACATGGATTTTTATTTTTTTTATAATGAGTTGTACGCGCGCGCGTAAAACCTTTAAGTGAGCACGTAAAGTTGTTTACTTGCAAGCAAAGTGGTAATGTCCTTATAATGGAGTCCCAGGTTAAAATATAGCTCAGCTAAATCCTGTAATGTCATTTCCATTCATAAACAGAGCAGGAACTGGAGGGTCTCCTGTTCCAGCAAAACTCCCATGTAGCCATACTTGTTTTTACGCTCACGTAGAACAACTTTTAAGCGCTCACTTATAAGTTTTGCGAAAGCGCGTGAAACTTTTTAGTGAGTGCATAAATGTTTTACGTGCTCACGTAAACAACTTTACGTGCTCACTTAAAGGTTTTACGCGCGCGCGTAAAGGTTTCACGCGCACGCTTAAAACTCATTATAAAAAAAAAATAAAAATCCGTGTCCCTTTAGGGGCTCCGTACAAATGTGTGATTGAACTCTCCTATTTTTTGTTACTCATCAAACGGGTTCTGCATCGTCTTGTGGATTTAAAGTTGCAGACCACTTGGAAAGCAAAGTATAATTTAAAACAGCTACACACCAACTTGTTTGGAAAAATAACTGCTAAAAGTGCATGTATCATGGTGGGGAAAAAAACAATCTTTGAGACATTGTGCATTATCCTTCCACGTTTATATTCATTGTTTCATTTTGGTAGTGATTTAAAAAAGTTAAGACAAATTACTAAATTACTTTAACAATGTTAATTTATGGGCAACTGAATCCAAGTCCCTCTTCCTAAAAAAAACCCTCCCAATTATTATAATAAGCACATATCCTATAGAACAGGATACTATTTTTCTCTCATGCAGGTCATCAAAGGTGGTTAGGGTCCTCTTTTTGGCTAAATGTAATGTTTATTATATGCACTTTTTCTTTTCTTTCACCACTTTGCTGCACAAGGGCAACAGTTGTGAAAGTATAACAATACGCTCCTTTACTGTTCAATATTCTGTTAAACTTCACACGGCACCCTAAAACATGTGCAAGTCCTCTAAAAAACTCAGTTTAGCGGAACAGCATATCCACACAGGATGTGGAATATTTACCCACTGAAAATAAATAGATCTCGGGAAGAGGAGTTTTAAGTTCCCGTCTTGTGACAAGTAAAACCGAAGAACAGGAATGACTCCAGGAGAAGCGGTGCATTCAAGCATTCTTTCAAAAAAAAAAAAAAGCTCATTTTGGCTTTTTATGAAGCAGCTGTGTTAAAAAGGGTTCACTGTTTGAGGCATATGATCTTCGTGAACAGCAACTACAGGCCGAATTATTTGATTAGCATCGCTACGGATGAGTTGATCTTGATAAGACAGTTGAAGTACAAGTGGCCTTACTGCGTCCATCAACATCTGTGTAATAACACCAACTCTGAAAACACGTCTTTACTTTATTTTTGCATGTTTTGTGTGTTAAGTCTACATCGTTGAATTATTGTGTTGTTGGGTTGGCTATTTCTTAAAACTCAATGTTCCACTTCACCAAACCTGGAGTGAGAAAAACACCACTCAAGGGATAAGCAGCGTCTTCAGTGCTATTTTTAAATTTCAAAGCAGAATGTGATGCACATAACATATTTAAAATGCCTCTCTGATCAGGGTGTGATGTAACAAGGCTTAGTTTTCAGTGACGCTTCTGTTTTGAAAGGTTATTACATACGTCTGTTTTCAACATAAAGCTTTGCTAATGGAGAAGAAAAATTGAAAAAAAAAAGTTACTATCAGGCCTTTCTGGAGGATGGTGTCTGTTATATTAAAGTTAATCACTGTTTCACCAGTTATGTAGCATCAAAAATCAGAATAATCAAAGGTATTTTCATGTCCTGTTACCTGTTTTTCATGACAATAATTGACACGTGTTTTTCTTAGTAAATGTGGATTGTATATTCTCATTTAAGGTTTCTTGTGCAATTTGTTTCTGTTTGATTGTTCTTTTTCTGAAGAAGAGCTTGTGAATTCTGTCAACAGTACTTAATTATTTATCTAATTTGTGAATGTAGAGCTCTGACCCATGAGCATATTTATGTGCACAATTTATCAGTCATGTTTGACAATAAACACATGAGGAGAACAGTGAAACTGTGGAAAATAAATAATGTTGTTCATCATCATTTAGAATTCTACTGTGAATAATGTAATTTATAAAAAAATTTTTTTTAAATCTATCAAAATAAAATACTGTGCATTTTATTTTGATAGATGGCTAAGAAATATGGAGCTAGAACAGTCTCATAATTCACAAATGCACACGCCGATCCACAAATGCACAGACTGATCCACAAATGCACAGACTGATTCACAAATGCACGTGTGAATTGTTCTGTGCATTTGCGGATCGGCGTGTGAATTATGAGACTGTTCTAGCCCCATAAAAAAACGCCATCGCTAGCTTGTTTACCACAGCTATCATCATGCTCTCAGCTTTTTAATGTGTCTCTGAGATTAAAAGAAAAAATGAAAAAATCTTTGTAGCAGTTTTACTAAGGAAGGCAAATTAGCACAAATTTACTGCAATTTTACATAATGCCAACTTTTGTGGGTGTCGTCCCAAAATTGCATTGAATGTACACTATGCACATTATGTTAAAGAAAAGTCCACCAGGAACGCGCAAGACCACATAAGATTAAATCTTCATTTAAATATTTAAGTTTCACTCCTTGACTCAGATTTTGAACACATGAAGAGGTGCTACACGTTTTCCAACGTGCCATTGAGTTAGAGATTACAGCTCAGATTAGATTCCCTCCATTCAGTCATGTTAATAACAAAGGAAAACAGTTTATATGTTCTGTTAATATCTTTTTCCTGTATTCCAAATAACTTTACAGAGAACATCTTTATTCACACACTTGCTATTTCACAAATTATAGTATACTGTACTTAGTCCTTTCCCTATCATGTGCGCTCTTCATAAAATCTGGAAAAGCTTCTGAGTCTGGTTCTTCTGGACATCTCTTCCTGTTAAAAGACACTTCCCGCTGTCACTGGGGACTGAACCTTCAGAAAGCTTCAGTGTGATTCATTGTTATTCCTTTAGCAGATCACAATGAAGATTTCATCATCAAGTAGTGTAAAATCATGTGAAATTAAAAATTACTGTTTTCACTAAAATTAGCAATATTTATTTAAAAAGACACTTCTGGTCACCTTCCTCGACCTTTAAATGTCCCGTTTCTGCAGGTGCCAGTTGGTTTAAACTTTGTCTTTGTCTGCAGGTTTATAAGGAATTCAACTTTGATCTGACATTTGTGTTACTCAACTTCACAACATCATACTCTTGATACTCGATCTGTTCAAGGGAATTACTGTTATTCATGTAGGTAAAATGTTGACTTGATCCTTTGCAGACGCTTTAAACAAACAGGAAACACACTCAAATTGACATTTTAAACTAGAACTTATAAAAAAAATCCAAAAGACAAACTCATCTCTGAAAACTGTTGTGGTTCACATAATCTCTAGACCCACATTTTGAAAGTTAACTTACTTTATTTTGACCAAGCAGCGTTAAACCTTATTTAGAAGTACACAATTGCTACTTCCGCCGGTTTCAAGAATTTATGTAATATAATCACTAAAATGATTTATATTAAACTGACAGAAGGATGCAAGATAATAATATAAAAGGCCACTTTCAAAAATATAGTATAGATGCAAATAAGTTGTTTTCAATTCATCTTCCATTTTGCCTACCTCGCTACAGTGGTGTCAGTCACACTCTAACTATACACAGACGCCAGAGAACAAATTACTTTCAGAGCAGGTTTATGCGCTCTGTTTTACCTCAGAAGACAAAATATGCTCAAAAACCTCCAATGAACCTCATCTGGTTAAATGTAGAGTGATTTATGTTTTAGCTTCTCAATCCATCATAAATACTGCAGCACTTATCATTAAACCAGACAGCGTTATATAATTTGTTTTTCTGCTGACGCAAGTGAAGGAGTTATGTATGAAATCACATTTTGAGATTTTGAGTGATACCATTAATGGAGAAAAAAAAAGAAGAAAAAAGTCAAATTGGACACAAAGTAAATACATTGTTAAAACAACTCTGACATTCCAACAGTGAACTCATAATGGAAATTATATTTTGTATCTTTCATGCGGCAGATCAAATCAATTCTGCACAGAAGTCTTGGCTCCCATTTTTGAGACAAATAAACAAATCACATTAATTTTTTTTTTTTTCCTGGGGAGAGAGGCCGTGTTTGTTTTTACATGGCCTGCCGAATGTTTTCCAGGCTCTTTTCAATATTGTCAATGACTTCAACTGCAGCCTGCGGGATCCTGGTTCCTGGGCCGAAGATGGAACACACGCCGTTCTCATATAAGAACTCATAGTCCTGCATGAACACAGAGAGGAGACGAGATTTACAATCACGGTTCTTAAAATGGGACTTCTCAACATACTTCCTTCAATAAGGAGGGGGCAAGATGTGAGAGCAGTACAAGACTTTATTTTTGTGAATCAGGATCATCACAGATTGGTCCTTTGTCCCGATGACAGCCTGATAACATTTAATATGAAAGAACTGAGATCCAGCAAGACCAACACTGAAATGTTGCCACTATCTGTATTAGAGCGGATGTCATTAAGGACCTTTTTTAGAGCTTTTTTAGAGTCTCAGTATTGTGATGTGGCTGGAAACCTGACTGGAAAACATCACAACAATCATTTAGTGCCACACGGTTATACAGCTGTTGAAAAACAGCTTTTTTTCATGATTTTTCTAAGAAAGGGGAGGTTTGATAGGGGTCGATAGCAGTCCATGAGAGACCTGTCTAGACCAGGGGTCGGCAAACCGCGGCTCTTTAGCGCCGCCCTAGTGGCTCCTGGAGCTTTTTCAAAAATGTTTGACTTTTTTTTTTCCTTTTTCCTTTTTTTTTCTTCTTTTCTTTCTTTTTCGAAATTCTGACTTTTTTCTCGACATTTCGACTTTTTTTCTCGACATTTCGACTTTTTTCTCAACATTTCGACTTTTTTCTCAACATTTCGACTTTTTTCTCGACATTTCGACTTTTTTCTCAACATTTCGACTTTTTTCTCAACATTTCAACTTTTTTCTCAACATTTCAACATTAATCTCGACATTTCGACTTTTTTCTAGACATTTCGACTTTTTATTCAACATTTTGACTTTTTTCCTCGACATTTCGACTTTTTTCTCGAGATTGTACTTCAACATTAATCTTGACATTTCGACTTTTTTCTCGACATTTCGACTTTTTTCTCGAAGTGCATAATGAAAAATAAATCTTCCCCCAGTTATAACTAATATAGAAACATGCAGCATGTGTTGTCTTCATTCTAAGGCTTATACAAGACTTTTCATTTTTTGCGGCTCCAGACATATTTGTTTTTTATGTTTTTGGTCCAATATGGCTCTTTCAGAATTTTGGGTTGCTGACCCCTGGTCTAGACTATGCTTTTTTTTTCTTTTTTTTCACACACACTGCTTTTTTTAAGTAAGTAAGTAAGTAAGTAAGTAGCTTAATGACAGCACGGTTGGATAGAAGTCCTAAGTCCACTGACTCACTGACTCAGAAAAAGAAAGCAACTTGTGAATGTGGCTCTCTTTTAATCCCTAAGCTTAATACGGTGCACTAGTGCATGAACTCTCAGGGGTTACCTGAGGTGGGATGACACCTCCACAGATGACAAGGATGTCAGGTCTGTTGAGCTTCCGTAGTTCCTTGATGAGCTCTGGGACCAAGGTCTTGTGCCCTGCAGCAAGCGTGCTGATCCCCACACAGTGAACGTCTGCGTCGACTGCCTGCTGGGCGACCTCCAGGGGAGTCTGAAAAAAAACAAAAGCCATTATGCTTCAGTAAAAGAAAGAAAAGCATCCAACTGTGAAAGGTTGTCAAAAAAACAATTAAACAGCATCACACACTACAGCCACGCGATGGAGGTAACTTTACTCCGTTTTTCTTTGCTTGACTGGTATTTGTTGATATTATGTTGTATAGAATAAAAAAGTAAAACAATATTTGTGTCTTGAAATCATTTTAAGATAATCTTAACTGTGAATGTCACTATCAACACTAATACTACGCAGTGTAAACCAAAAATAATCGGGCAAACGACTTCCCAGTGACTTGTGTTGTGTGTACAACATGCGCCACTTCAGCTTGAGCTTCATTCTGTAGTTGTGCTGCTGCCAGAGGCTGTTGTTCACACCAGGCCGTGTGATCAGTGGTTGAGAGCTAATGCCAACAAAATTGTGCCGTAGGGTTGTTGAAATTTCAATTTCTGAACTCTAATGTGCCAACAAAACAAACAGCTGACTGGATATGTGACAACATGTTACTGAAAAAAGTAATGCCACGGGGCCACTACTCGTGGCGGTGTCTGGGCCCGGAGCGCGATGCTCTGGTTAAGGCTGGGTCAGCCTTACTGAGTTTTCCATTAAAAACCCTTCACACAGTATCATAAATAAAACAACTGCATGACCTTTCTTAAAGCTATTAAAGCAGCACAATGTAACTTTCAGCTTTTGTTGAGTTTGGCGGCTCCTTTGGACAAAAGCGGTAGTGCTTTACCAGTAGTGTGGAAGGGTTCCTACTAGGGCTGGGCGATATCGACATTTTAATATACAGTATATCGATATATTTTCAAACGCGATATGGTACGAGACAATATCCTTTATATCGATTTAAAAAAAAAAAAATGTTTTAATGATTTTGATATAGCTTATTTTGTGACAAATTGACTTGAATGTTTTATTTGAGATTTGCACAAATGTTTTGTTATTTGCACAACTGTCAGCCTCAGTGGAAAAGTCTGCCTGTTACTGTCTACATTGTATTAATTGTACAGTGTATTTTAATCTAATTGTTATGCAGGAAAGGGATATTTGTTTTATTTTATTCAAGAAGCATTTTTATTCTATATATGCAGGCAGTTTATTTTTATTTCATTTGTAAATACTTTCAGTTTAAATAACGAAGATAATCGTAGAAAATTTAATTTTAAACATTTATTTGCCCGAACAACCTTAAAGCAGATGAGCACTTCAATTGTTGGAATTAAGTTATGGAATTCATTAAATTATGATTTTGAGGGCTGTATAAACATATTTCAATTTAAATATAAATTTAAAGAGAAAAAAATAGCAATGTATGGATGAAATAGTCTAAATATATAATATATGCGTATGGAGACAGACAATTTATTTTCTTGTTATTCTTTTCTTGTGATATTAACTACCGGTAAGTAATTGTGCAGACCATCTGTTATTATTGTTTAATTTTGTTTTGAGGGAGGGGCAGGTATGATAAGATTTTCTTCTTCCTGCTCCTTTCTGGTTCTGGAATATGCTTTTGATTGTGTTGTCATTTTACTTGCTTGTTTCTTTTCTTTGCATATTTCCATGATCGGAATAAATAAAAATGAAATGAAAAAAATGAAATTTGTTTTATACATTTTGATATTGTGCAGACCTCTGTTAATAAAGGTACCTGTGTGACATTTGGCACGAGGCTTTGTATTAAAACTGACTGTTTTTTTAAGGGTTTGCCTCAGAAAAAAATGAAGCTAACAGAGATGCTATGCTAAAATGCTTTGGGGGAAACCCCAATTATGTCACAGAAAAAATATCGATATATATCGAGTATCGCCATTCAGCTAGAAAATATTGAGATATGACTTTTGGTCCATTCCTACCATGCTCCTCAAAGTTACATAGTGCCAGTGAAGGCGATACAGACCCCTCAGACCATGACAGAGGTGTCTTAAACCTGTTGTAAGTTGATGTACCATCACAATGACTCTGGAAATATGATATTAAGGTGGAAAAGTTACATTGTGCTACTTTAAAGAAGGTCTAAAGCAAATATTCCCAGCTGTTCTTGTGTCTCCACAGGCTGAGTAACTGACCTGAAACAGGGGTCCAATGTCTACATCAAAGCCCAGGTCAGCAAAGCCTGTGGCGATGACTTTGGCACCTCTGTCATGGCCATCCTGCCCCATCTTTGCCACCAGCAGTCGGGGGTTCCTGCCCTCATGTTTCTTAAAATCTGCAACCCTGGCGTTGGGGGGGGGGAGGGAAAAGAAAAGAAATTAGATCCAGCAAGTAATGCAGTTGGACAGCACGATACTGTGCAGAAGCAATGCTGTGGCTCGTGGCTGTTTCTACCTGCTGTGGGCCAGGGCGATCTCCTTGTGCTCTCCGTACTCACTGATGTAGGCACCGCTCACCATCCTGGTGCTGGCCTTGTGTTCACCAAACACTTTCTTCATGGCATCCGTGATCTCACCAACAGTGCATCTACAGAAAGGAGAGCGGCATGCATCTGTTATTTCACTTCTAATGAACATAAATCATGTGACTCAGTCCAACATGCAGAGATTGAGATGGAATAAAGACTAATTGGTAGAGTTGTGACAGATGAACCAACGTAATTTCAGGAGGAAGTTATGTTCAAAGCTTATTACATCCTGCCAGAAATCACGTGATGTATGACAAATGAGCCATACTACCAATTAGGGATGGGCGGTATGGACTAAAAAAATGTATCACGATAATTTCTGGCATTTATCCCGATAACGATAAAAATGACGATGAAAAAAAATACCAATTCAACTCCATCTTTGTAACTATAAATCTATCTCGCTCTCAGATCCACCATGTTTGTTACACAAAAACGTCATCAACGGGAATTTATCCTTCTTTCTTTCTGGCTCATTTCTTTCTTTTTTTCCTTCCTTCTTTCCTTCTTTATTTCCTTCCTTCTTTATTTCCTTCCTTCTTTCCTTCTTTATTTCCTTCCTTCTTTCAGGCTCATTTCCTTCCTTCTTTATTTCCTTCTTTCAGGCTCATTTCCTTCCTTCCTTTCCTTCTTTCAGGCTCATTTCCTTCCTTCCTTTCCTTCTTTCAGGCTCATTTCCTTCCTTCCTTTCCTTCTTTCAGGCTCATTTCCTTCCTTCCTTTCCTTCTTTCAGGCTCATTTCCTTCCTTCCTTTCCTTCTTTCAGGCTCATTTCCTTCCTTCCTTTCCTTCTTTCAGGCTCATTTCCTTCCTTCCTTTCCTTCTTTCAGGCTCATTTCCTTCCTTCCTTTCCTTCTTTCAGGCTCATTTCCTTCCTTCCTTTCCTTCTTTCAGGCTCATTTCCTTCCTTCCTTTCCTTCTTTCAGGCTCATTTCCTTCCTTCCTTCCTTCTTTCAGGCTCATTTCCTTCCTTCCTTCCTTCTTTCAGGCTCATTTCCTTCCTTCCTTCCTTCTTTCAGGCTCATTTCCTTCCTTCCTTCCTTCTTTCAGGCTCATTTCCTTCCTTCCTTCCTTCTTTCAGGCTCATTTCCTTCCTTCCTTCCTTCTTTCAGGCTCATTTCCTTCCTTCCTTCCTTCCTTCCTTCCTTCCTTCCTTCCTTCCTTCCTTCCTTCCTTCCTTCCTTCCTTCCTTCCTTCCTTCCTTCCTTCTTTATTTCCTTCCTTCTTTATTTCCTTCCTTCTTTCCTTCTTTATTTCCTTCCTTCTTTATTTCCTTCCTTCTTTCCTTCTTTATTTCCTTCCTTCTTTCAGGCTCATTTCCTTCCTTCTTTATTTCCTTCTTTCAGGCTCATTTCCTTCCTTCCTTTCCTTCTTTCAGGCTCATTTCCTTCCTTCCTTTCCTTCTTTCAGGCTCATTTCCTTCCTTCCTTTCCTTCTTTCAGGCTCATTTCCTTCCTTCCTTTCCTTCTTTCAGGCTCATTTCCTTCCTTCCTTTCCTTCTTTCAGGCTCATTTCCTTCCTTCCTTTCCTTCTTTCAGGCTCATTTCCTTCCTTCCTTTCCTTCTTTCAGGCTCATTTCCTTCCTTCCTTTCCTTCTTTCAGGCTCATTTCCTTCCTTCCTTCCTTCTTTCAGGCTCATTTCCTTCCTTCCTTCCTTCTTTCAGGCTCATTTCCTTCCTTCCTTCCTTCTTTCAGGCTCATTTCCTTCCTTCCTTCCTTCTTTCAGGCTCATTTCCTTCCTTCCTTCCTTCTTTCAGGCTCATTTCCTTCCTTCCTTCCTTCCTTCCTTCCTTCCTTCCTTCCTTCCTTCCTTCCTTCCTTCCTTCCTTCCTTCCTTCCTTCCTTCCTTCCTTCCTTCCTTCCTTCCTTCCTTCCTTCCTTCCTTCCTTCCTTCCTTCCTTCCTTCCTTCCTTCCTTCCTTCCTTCCTTCCTTCCTTCCTTCCTTCCTTCCTTCCTTCCTTCCTTCACGTACGTTGTGCGTTGATTTAACGCAGAACCATAAATCAGCTTTACACAAAAACGTCATCAACAGGAATTTATCGTTTTTACCGTGAGATGACAAATTCTTATCGTGGGGAATTTTTTTGACGGTTTATCGTGAACGGTAAAATATCGCCCATCCCTACTACCAATACAGTATTTAAAACTACCATTTTGGGAATGGATTTTTCCCCTCCATTTTTTTCTCAACAACAAAAAGTTTTCAAATATCTTAGAAGCCTTTGCAGGTTTTACCTACAATCAGCAGGATGCACTACTGAGCCATCTTCATTAGGTACTGATAGTAATTGATTTTTTTTATTTTTAAGTGCTTATAAATTACTATAAGACTTTTGATATACACTATATCTTATTTCAGAACTGCCATCATTAAATACCCTGATCAGCACAAAACTTTAGAGTTGAGGAAGCTTCCCGATTAGATAATACAAATCTGACTTTTGTTGTCTGACAGTAATAAAACACAGACTGTAATTACACTGATATTTATCATTCAGTTCCTTTATTAAAATCTGCACACATCATATAAAAATCTTGAACTATTTAATCCATCTGCTCCATTGCTCCTTATGATCACATTTAAAGAACTACTGGTTAGCACAGACAGAACATACACATCTACAGATCAGACTCGGACAAAAAAGATTCGATAATAGTGTAACGATGTGTGTGTCTGTGAACCAGTCACAGAAAGACATTGCTTCATACTCGACCTGTCATAAAATGTTAAGATCCACAGATAAAATGTCACGAGTGTGCGTTCTGACCTGGCTCGAGCTGCCTCCACAGCCAGACCTAACAGGTTGCCCTCCCTGGTTTGGGCACACTCCTCAATATCTGCCAGACACTTCCTTGCTGCCTCAGGGTCACGACTTCCCCTCACCTGCATAAGACGCCGGGACATAAACAGAACATTAACAATCGTTATCATTCTTGCTGTTTATTATTTGAGGCTTTCTGTATATGAATGTGTCATCGTGCTCAATTTTCATGTCCATACTGCTTACATACCTGTCTTTCTACTAATAAAAGCCCAAATCTACTTCGGAACAATGCTTTTATTTTTTATTTTAGTTAACTCTGCTTATCGCCCACATGTATACAAACAGCACTTGGAAACTGGCACACCTGAAGCTATAAATAATTTAAATATTAATCTAGATCAGGGGTGTCAAATGTGCGGCCCGCGGGCCACATGCGGCCCAAGAGAGATTTTCATGCGGCCCGCGAGAAGTTTCCAACGCAAAAACTGAAATGTTAATTTACTAAAAAGGAAGGCATTAATTTACTAAAAAGGAAGGCATAAATAATTGCCATGAATCGCAGCATATCCGATAATATATTTCTTCTACAAATCCATCGTTATTCCACAAAGAGAGCAGTTTTCGTAATTTTTTTACTTTTCTAGAACGCATTTGCCGATTTTATTTCTTTGTAGACGGTCGTTTATTTTTATTGACCGACTACTCTACTACTCTACACTAATATTTATTCAGAGAATTTGAGTTTTGAATACTAGGATAGTGACAAAGTAAAACAGTTAAAAGAGAAGTGCTGACTTTTTCGGCACACTGGCATAAATATCCGCGCCAATTTTTAAAAATGAATACACTTAATTGTACTGGAAAAATATCTAAATCACAAAGAAACACTCTCGGATGTAATAGGAAAGATTTTGCTTTTAATTAAATTTCCTATAAAAAAGCGAAATATAAAAAAAAAACTTGTTTCTGTTTATCTTTGTAAAATGATATTAAAAGTATCTTACATAATTTGAAAAAAAACGAGAAATTCAAGAAAAGATCCTGAAGAAATATATTTTACATAATTAGAGTGTAAGCAAAGTGCATATTTCCTTTAAAATTAACTAAACTGATATTGGATTAGATAACAATAGTAAAAAAAAAAAAGAATTAGAAAAAAAAAAAAAAATCCCACCGTTTTTGTTA